>NW_027272080.1:0-392107 GCF_040938485.1 Diadema antillarum | reverse complement strand
AAAAAATGGAAATATGTTGAATTTTCTTTATTCTTTCTTTATATCGTTGTACTCATGTGACATCACAGGCTATAGTAGTCTTGTCATCCAGCCGTGACTGAGCAGAAACTTCAAAAATTCATAACTTTTTAACGGATCGTCCGATTTTGCTCAAACTCTCACTGATGTGTTCTAGTAATATTGCTGCATTCACTCAACCCACATGTCTATGAAGGTGAACTTGTCAAGGGATCATATCGTTTTGGATGAGAACTAATTTCAGGTTTCTAACATTTTTTGGTGTGATAATGAGAAACCTCTCATGAAATGTGAAAGAGCATGTAATTCTGTGAGAAATTCAACATTTATTTGATGAAAATTGGTTTTGAAATGGCTGAAATATCCAAATAGAGCGATTCTAATAAAGTGTGGGACCCACACTTTATTACGATCACTTTGTTTTACTTTGTTTTTGGATGTTTCAGTCATTCCAAACCCGATTTTCATCAAATAAACTTTGAATTCCTCTTAGAATGGTATGTTCTATACTATATCATTAGTGTTTTCTCGGTATCTCGCAAAAAGTTAAAAGCCCAATTCTCATCTCCACCAATACTGCACCATCCTTCTAAGCTGAATTTTGCACTCTATTAGCACATTCTATTCAAGACTAACAAAGAGTATCCCATTAGCTTTATGATCCCAAACTTCAGAATTAGGCAAAAGAAAAATTGCTCTTTTAGAAAATGCAAAACAAAAACAACAACAAAACAACGAAAGATTGACTAAGATGACCCATTTCACCTACTTGGAGTCCTCACATAAAATCAGGCTGTGAGAATATTTGCTGGTTTTGTACAGCACAGTCACATATGTGATCATGATAACACAGACTTTGAAAAGTGCATTCACCTTCAACCCATGTATCATGGCATGTATTACTTTTCAAATTATTAGAAAAAAACACACACACAAACACAGCCAATTTTCATGAGATATTCTGAGGTTAGATACAAGGTCTAAGGTCATTGTGGTTTATCCAATACCCACACATGGAAACCAGTAATAAGCCATCAAGGTGTTTGTTACCATTTCAATTCTACCTTAGTCTTCCTTCCAGTCACTGGTTTTCTTTGCTACTGGGAACATTTGACAACATGGAATATGGAATATGGCATCTGGATTTTCCATTTGCGAAAAGGGGAGAGATTCCGAATACCTTTTGGTCTTACTCATTTCTTACTTATGTTGGGAGGGTAAATTCATTTCATGTTGGTGGGATTAAACCAAATTAAGTCAGTATGATGTTGAATTCTATTTCTATAACACATGAATCCCATGGTAGGTAAGAAAAACAAAGCAACAAGCTTTCACAAAATCATATTGCCTTTGGCTTGAATGACTGCATAGGATACAAAGGGTTGTGACACGGAACATTTCATGCAAGTATATGAAAATTTCAATCTTGTTTGCACACTAACAAAACACAAAGCATTAAAAAAAAAATACTTGACATACATCTCACATAACATGTTTCGATGCGATACGTAAGAAAAGTTTTGGTCCGCCACAAAGTTCCGTCATAAGGTACATTTCATAATGCATACAAACTTAATATAATCTTGCCATATTTTTTCTTCTCATTTTTTGTCTGTCTTTCTTCATTCTCTTTCCTCCCATTTTCACTTCCTTTCCACCCAGCAGGATATAGAAATAGATCCTTGTGCACATTTGAAGAGTAAAAAGCTTCCGTCGTTGGTGTTCTTTATAATACAGACCAAGCATGCAATATTATTTATGGTAAGTCAAAGCACAACAGAAATCCTATGTAGCTTCCATCCTATTAACAAGTTCTGACATATCTTTTGCAATACATATAACTCACTAGATTATCTTGGAAACATGAAACATAATTTCATCCTTATAATAGCAAAAAAAAAAAAGTTCAGGAAAGTGTAAAAAATGATAAATGGCAGATTTTTTTTCTTTGACTTTAGAATTCAGAGATAAGGTAGTTAAGTCACTAAATATTTGTGTTTTTGTAGAAATCTCAAATTTCAGTGTTTTGCACATTAAAACATCTTACTTTGTACATTTTTCTTTGCTTTTTAGTTGTTGGTGCTTTGTATTGTTTGTTTGTTTGTTTGTTTGTTTGTTTTGCCTTTAGTGGTTGCAGCTGTAGAAGTGTTTGTGACATCATCATGGTCATGGTAATGGGTCACATGATACAATACAGTACCTGGGGCTGGTGGGTAGCCTCCGCCTTGCGGCGGATAACCTCCTGGTGCTGGCGGGTATCCACTCTGCTGTAGATACGGGGCTCCTGCATTCGGATACCCTCCACCAGATGGGTACGGATAGCTCATCTTCTATCTAAAGTGTTCTGGCTGCTTGAAAGGATGCTTCTGCTCACACTGGCTGGTAAAATCAGATGACCAGACCTTCACTCTGTCGGAATGAAATTAATAAAGGTAATCGATAAAACACTGCACTGAACCATCCGAAAGTTATCATACACTTGTACATTTATAACCATGTTTACTTAATTAGGAACAACAAAATAATCTTTCTATTTAATTCTGCATGTACAATGTATTTCTAACGGTATTTGCATTTATCAGTGCACAGATGACTGTTATTACTGTTGTTTCCTTTTGGCTCTTGCACAATTGAAAAATGAATACCACTGCTCAGTGCTAGATGCATGCTGCTTTTATAATCTATTACTACTATGTATAATTTTCCTCAAGAGAAGAATCAATGTTGAATTGCACATTTTGTGATCAAGTTTCCTTGGAAATATAAAATTTTCAGTACCCGTACTCTATCACAAATATCAAGGTTCTAATACTTCTATCATATTGCAATTTTCACAAATCAAATAATTTTTTAGCAAAAAAATGCTAATAAACAATCTTAAACATGTGATGATGTCAACAATGTTTCACACATTCTGGTAAAAGCTGGTGATACGAATTACACTTAGTTTCTACTAGTTTACTGCTGGTCAATGGCTAGACAGAAAGACCCGTCTGTCCGGAGGACTCTTTTATATCTTGCCATTAACGCTGTCCTCCGTGAAGCCAAATGTAGTCTCCGCGGAACATTCCCCGACGGACAGATACAGACCGATCTTTCGGTCAAGTCAATGGCAGGCCTAATTCAAATCTTCGAACATGACCAAAACTAAGCTAAATAAAATTCGGCAAATATTTCAACAAGCAAAATGTTTGGTCATTACATGATCAGCATGTATGGAAATAGGAAAATACAAAACACCTCTAAAACAACAACAAACATCGCGAAAAGTGGAGCATGCACAATTTCACGTCAGAAGTTGCGTAGCGCAGTGCAGCTGCAGTGTATAATTGTGTAGGGTCTATCTTACACTAAACCTTACAAGTGGGACTACACGTAATTTCCTATAAAAACAGAAAACGGAATCACTCTCTAGTCTAAGGCATGAAACCATCGACAATATGAAACTCATCCAAGAAGTCCCACTCTACCACTTACATTATCTTAAGTTGCTTCAAACTTGCGATGAAAACGAAAGAAACACAAGTTTCTTGAAGTTAGTCTCGCACGGCACACGCCCTGCCTGCCCTGCCTGCCTGGTTGGTTCGCAAGGCGACGAAACGATATGCTGCTAGCTGTGTGCTTTGCAGGCCTCCGGGTCTGTATTGTGTACTAGTATTGGTTGACTGACGGCCAAGCTATTCGCTCAAATTACTTCCACCAGCAGGATGTCAAGCCTGTCAGCTGTAATGTTTGTTTGAGGAGCGACTTAAAATTAATATGAGCTCTTATACGGGTTATACATGTGGTTTCATATCAGTTGCAACATGATATTGCCGTGCGCACTTCTATATTTTATCACACCGCATTCACACTTCATCATGGATAAAAGTAGCCATAATGACTCATTTCTACCACTCAGACTTTGATTTCAGTTTGACGTCACAGGTTGTGTGTAATGTTAGGACAGGAACAATCTTCACAGGGTAAATTGACGTCATCCATGTCCAGGGTGCACTCAGCAGGTCAAACAAAAATCTCTGTGGAGTGAAAATGACGTATAGGTTCATGATATGATTTATTTGTCAAAAGATAGACCTAAGCAATTCTATTAAACGGAGATTCAGACATCAGACTAATGTTTGCAATATGATCCACAGCCACGTAAGGAAATGTGACACGCTTTAAGAGAATGCAACAAGTAGTTTGTTTTTGCGATTCTTAATAGCAGCGAGAGCTCGCGATCGACATAATGAGAGAGAAAGAGATGGGGGGGGGGGAGAGAAGGGTTTGTGATTTCCCCTTGCTTTAGATATTCATGTACACTGTCTTATGATTTATTTCAAATCGGGAAGTGCTATGACAGTGATTTTAATATTTCACGTTTTTCCATTTCAGGTTAATGACAAACAAAAGGACACGATGAGTACCAACTTTGATAAAGTAGACAGGTTAGGATTCAATTTAAATTTCTTTCATTTCCTTTTTTACGAAGAACATGATATTAAAAAAAAATCACAAAATGGTCGAAATTGCTGTATTATAGACCATTGATATAGCGGTCACCTGCCTAACGCAGCTACCAGCCACTCATTTTGTATCCCGTTGTGAATATCTTATAACTGCGTAACATATATAATAGCG
This sequence comes from Diadema antillarum, assembly GCF_040938485.1. NCBI lineage: Eukaryota > Metazoa > Echinodermata > Echinoidea > Diadematoida > Diadematidae > Diadema > Diadema antillarum. The sequence goes on along the minus strand of NW_027272080.1, from coordinate 387,466 downwards.
GCCACAAAAGCTGAGCTCACTGTTGAATCAGTCATGAATGATTAGCTTTTACATTCACTGCGTAAATTCTACCGAGTCCTGTCGGAGAACAGAAGTATGCTAAAATAAACTTGAAAATGAAGTAAATTGTACAAAAAAAATCCCCATGTTATAGCTGCTCATGTAAACTAAATATCGCTGTTTTTTGTGTCAAGTTTGTTTTTTAAAGAATAACATCAAGGATGCGGTAACATGATCATACATTGCAAGTGTTGACATTCAAAATGGCCACCGACCTGTCTATAGTGGCCACTTTTGTCGTTTCCCTTTGGTGGCCGCTATAGACAAGTTTGACTGTACTTACAAACCAACTGTGTTACATGTTGCGGATCTAGCTTATTGTTGCTTAGGGTGATGGGGGGGGGGATCAAATGACGATGCACGAGCCGCGTAGCGGCGAGTGCTAGCGAGCGAGCGCTTTAGAAATAACAACATACACATCCGAAAAGATAAAATACTGTTGAGCTCTGTTAGCTCTCTGAAGGCGGGCGTAAGAACGTCATGCAATATGCCGAAATTGATACAATCACATTTTTGCTTCTCCCCCCCCCCCCCATTTCAGGGGGGATGATTGTACAGGCCATCCCCCCTCCATTTCAGGGGGGGGGGGATGCATCCCTCCATCCCCCCCCCCCCCCAATGATTTACGCCCATGCTATAAGGGCCTATACGGAGATTTCAGGATATCACACTTTGTGTGTGACAACTTAATTCATGCCGGGAATAGCACTTGGCTTGTGGTTTTTGGTTGGAATAGAAACTAATAACTGCCACTTAAGGAAGGAATCATGCACAATGCCAGTATAGAAATCTATACTCTCAACCAACCTGAATGACCTTAAAGTGTACCAGGAAAACCCCAACTGTATCGTTATTTATATAGATATAAAATTATAGACTTCAACACTTTTTTTTTGGTTTCATTTAACTGTTCACCTTTGTCAAGCATGATACTTATCAAGAGCTCTTGCAGTGTGAAAGAACACAATATGTATATAGGTGCTGCGCCTTATATTGATATACACGTGTATTGATCATCATTATCGTTAAAGTGCAATCACATTGCATTAATGAAATGAAATGAAATGAGATTTATTTACCAAACAAACAAACAAACATCGTCAACAAAGTCACAACAATTAATAGATAAGATATAGTTTAGCAAAAAAGAACTGGCAATAGCGTGCAGGCTAGTCGAGGCCAGTCCTTTCAATGATATAGATTATAATATAACGTATTTACAATATTCACAGAAGAATTGTTATTGTACATAATTATTTACATGTTTTCATTATTACAATGTTAGATTCTATACTATGATTTGACTGAGTAAGATGTGACATATACGGAATGAAAGAAATTTACATGTTTTGTAAGAACGTGTGAAACTAAAAAATTCATGACTTCACAGTCTTTCAGTTTTGATTTCTTATGAAACCTCAAACATTAAGATGCTGGTTGGTCTGGCTTTACTCTATTCAAAGTCTGCTTGAACATGATGTGTGATTCCACTTTAAGTCCACACTAAGGGACTATTAGGGGCAATGACAATAATGAGAAGTGTCTATTGTTTTATTGTCTAATGTATAATAATACCGCTGCCAAAGATTGAAAGTCTGTGGTTGTATCCTCTAAACTGCAAAAGCTTATCATTAATTTTCAAAGACAGCTTTTCTTCGACGAGAGGAAAAGAGCGATCGGTATTCTCTACTTGCTAAATCGTTGTTCGCGTGTAAAAGAGCCAAAAACTCTCGAACTTATAACACTCTGTATATATAGTGTCGACCAAGAGAGTGTCATCTTTCAAAATGGAAACTTGAAGTAAATCAAGAGAAGAAAGACAAACAGATGGAGAGAGAGAGAGAGAGAGAGGGAGAGAAAGAGAGAGGTAGGAAGGTATAGATGTTTATTGTTTCTCACATTACATTGCGCTGTATAACCGTAAAGTTTTACAATATTAATTTTCATTATTTTTCCGCAATATCCAGTTCAGAGCAATTCATAAACAATCCCAATGCAGCATCAATCATTGTTGATTGATTTGATTGATTGATTTGATTTGGTTTATTTCTGCATTTTCACGAAGTATACACAACATAACAAACAATTTTCCAATACTAATCACATTATATCCAACACAAGATGAATATAAATATTTCATATTGTATATAAACGATAGGTGAATAACATGATCATCACAAAAACAATTGAATACAAAATCATTGATTATTCAATCGAACTAATACATACAATAATTGCTTTTCTTTTCGTTGATTTTAAGATGATTATCTTATTAGCCTGTCTGTGTCGTGATTCATTTTTACGAATAAAAGGTGAACAATCTGTGAAAGAGTGTAATCTATGTGGAAATCCTGTCATACCTATACTACAGTATATCATTCTCTTAGAAAGTTACTGCTGCCTTTTGTTACATGAATTTAGTTGATCAAAACGTAAAGGAAATAAATCACTCCATCTAAAGAGAATTGTGAGGTGGTATCATGTAACGAAGGGCATCACTTTACTTCTCAGTATTCAAGAGAGAGGACAAGTTTAGATTACTATTGTACATAGCAAATGATGAACAGCGAGTCAGCGCTCAATTCTGGGCTTCGGTAATGAAGGATTCATCCTGGAAACTGAAAGAAACTATAAATTTCAATGTACGTGTCATTATCTTTTGATCAACATCTATGTCAACTTGGCTATCTAATCCCGGTGCACGAATAGAAACGGAAAGAAGAATCAATGTTTGATGTATCTAGTAAACCCGGAGGGCGAAACAGCCATTACTTTGTCAAAGGACACCCACATTATGGTTTAGACACCAAAACAAGATAAAACGTTTATTACAACACGTATGAATTAATGACAATAAATATGACGTCAAGACTATTTAAAACATGTAAAATATGTACTCTGATCTATACAAAATGTTCAAAGAAAAAAATAAACATGAAATATTTAAACAAGACCTAGTGATGCTTAATTTTGTGTAACACGAAGTCAAAACTGTTGATATTCACACAGTATATTATTTTCGTGATAGAAATGGAGAGACATTATCAGTTGTAACGTCATTCTTTTGATATCAATATAATTTGTATCAAAAAATGGAGAGCATCCCTGACATCTACTAAGCTCTTGATAAACTTTCACGGGATATATACCAAGTGCTGAAAAGTAAATGAAATTTGATTGTCATATTCATCATCAACATTAGTGTTATCATCGTTGACATTGTCGTTACCATCAATCTCGATCTTGGTATTATATTGTTTTGGGAAACATTGAAACTTTAAAATTTCATAACTTTCTTATCTTCTATTTCTATCCAATTTGATGAAAATTTGAACGTTCATCAGGGTATTAATGTATAGGCGTGTTTTTCGAGTGAAATTGTAATATCACATGATGGCAAATTATCCATACTCAGGGGCCACGGAACGTTTTTTAATGTGTGGGTGCATATTAAAGCTGAGGACCAATGGAGGGAGGGGGAGGAGGAAAAGGTCAATTTTCACACGAAAGACTTCACTTACAAAAATAATTTGTAGATTTCTTGCATAAATTGGATAAACCCATGTACAAATTTTTCATTGCACACATACACATATACACAAAAACAGAAAGTGTCCGTTAGCATTTTAAAGAATTGCATTAATATTCTGGCAGCACATAGCCTTTCTTTGCTTAGTAGTATTAGGAGACTCTCGCCTATACTCTGAATGAATGAGGAACTTGGACAACCTTCATCCATATTTGGGATATCCTGTAAGACAGTCTCAGTGTCCCCAAATACTTGAAATAGTTTTTCTGACCCGGTCCAAACTTGTCAGTGTATTATCCCAGGAACCACTGAAAAGCTTTGGGGAAACATGGAAAACAAAAGGGAGAGTAAAGCAAGGAAGATGCCGGAAGGCGCCCTCTATCGCTGTTATGCAGATAATGACCAGCAGTGGAACGACGGGAGGACGTTTCGAGAGTTCAGATTTGGACGAAAGCTGCGTATGTATAGGGGTTGCCTTTGGCCCTCGTTTGATCATCATGATCTTTATTCCTCCCTTCGCCCTTCTATGACTATAGTCTTGCTTGGCATTTCAGAATTATTTGTAATATTTAGAACTAATAGAAAATACAAGAAAAATACATAGATTACTATGCCGTTCTAATCATTTAAACACTATTTATTTATTTTCTATGGTAATTTTGACATAACGTTTTGAAATCATGTCTGAGCATAGTTGCCTTTAATAAAAAAATCATGCATAACATAGAAAAGCTTGTTGAAATGATATCCAAGTTTTTCTTACGTGCAAGGTTCATGAAAATAATGCGCAGTTTTCATGGTCAGGATCTAAGTTAACATTGATTAATCGCTTCATTTTCTTTAACAGAACTGACACTGTGTAAGATCATCTGAAGAAATGCACCAAACCATGATGGATGCACCCGCATACTGCAAAGTCTGGGCTTATACCCTTCTCCCACCCCACTTCCAAGAGAAAGAGGCGGTGATCTTCTTGGAGATGTGAGGGCAGCGTGCGAAGAGTCTCACCTCCTTGGGATGCATGTTCGGCATCCCGATCGTCATGGTAATGGAAAATGTTCACTCTGATCTTCCTGCTTGCGTCTTTCAGTGTCCGTTTTTCCTACAGGTCAAATATGTTCCAAAATCCTAATGGTCTTGCGACGGAGCTCTAGAAGTCGGTGGCCTAAATGAGAGGTACTCTTTAACGTTGATAATACACTGTTCTTGACTACTGAGAATAACGTAACTTTCATAGCCCTTTTCGTATCTCCGAGCCTGTCGTGTGGCTGCACGTCAAACATAATTAGCACATTCAATTTCTCATTGCAACATACAGACTTTTGTCAGCATTCGTTTAGCCCATCGAAATCAGACAGCGGCTCAGAATTTGTGGAAGATCTGAATGGGTAATTATAACGATGGAGAAACTATAGATTTGGCTTGTCTCTCTGTTCATCATGGTGTTTTTTTTTTCTTAATGTATTCTTTAAAAATGCATTTATGAATGAAAAGGATCTAGATGCATTTTGTTGCCATTGTTTATTGATAGTATAGTTGGTGAGAGAGTCTGTACAATTATGTAGGCCCTATACTGTGTTTCCCTTATATGCATTGTGGAGAGTGACATCATACATGTACGTCGTTCTTTATTGTTTGCATTACGTACAGTACGATAAGTGCGTTTTTGTCACCTGACTTCATGTGAATTGCTTGTCCTGAGAGATGTTATGGAGTGCACTGATAATTGTTAAATATTTCGTTAGTCGGTGGAAGCCATTGAGGATAAACCAGTGATGAGCATCTTTAAACGAACTGTGACGCTTCATGTTAAGGAGCCCTTCTATAAATTTTCAGACTCGGTGTGTAGCTTGATAAAGAGAGAGAGAGAGAGAGAGAGGGTACTTCTGGAGACAAAAAGTGGGTTCATAATCACGACATAGAGCAATTTGTTATGATAAACACAGACAAGCAAGGTGAATTTCCTCATTAGAGAATGAGGCTGAAATCACTGTAACATACTTGACGAAGTACAGGCCCTTAAGCCTGTGCGTGTGGGTGTGTGTGTGTATGGGGGGGGGGGCGCTGTTCTAATTACTTGTATTGTGTACTATGTCTGCGGCTCCATCGATTGACTCTTTCCGGAGCGGCCCAGCACCACTCTCCCTTCGTGAGCTCTTCCAGTTGAGATGCCTTAGTTTTTTAGTTACTCGCACTGTAGTTTAGTTCTTTTGATATATACTGAACCCAATGTCATATATTCTCGTGGTTGCGGCCTCATCAATGCATGTACGACAATACTCTACAAACAGGACTGTACAATTATTATACAAACGGATATACTAGAAGAAGAAGTAAGAAGAAGGAGTCTGTCTGTCTCATAATGCGGTGCACCGTACCACATGTCTTGTTATATAGGACAAAAGCACAGGCGCCAGTAACCACAAGTGAATCTACGAGACTGCCAATTTTCGCGTTGTTGGTTTTTTTTTAATAACATTACAACCGCAGTCGGTAATATTCACAAAACACACTCTTCAGACATAGAAACGTTCGATAGAGATTTGTGAAAACTTACTTTTAGTGTCTTTTTAAAACCTACAATTATTTCTCGGCATTTCTTTTACTGTGTGTGTGTGCGCGCGCGCTCTGGCAGTACATTTTACAAGGTATTCGTAATCACGGTATAAGTTGCGTTTTCAGTTGCAGAAATGCGAATGGAAACTATGCGTGAAATGCATCTATAAATGAGTATATACATATTGTACTACATTGATGAACGTTCCTCAATAAAAGATAACCAAATCATACAGATACAGTGTATTGACCACGGCAACATATTATGAGCAATATTCTTTGTGTGTGTTTGTACGTTTGTGTTTGGTGTGTGGCACTGGTCTCACGGAGCCCTTACACTTTGTGTTTGACTCATACTCTGTTTGACTTAAAGGGATGGTACAGTATTGGTGGAGATGAGAATTGGGCTTTTAACTTTTTGCGAGATAGCGAGAAAACACTTATGAAATAGTACATAGCATACCATTTTAAGAGGAATTCAAAGTTTATTTGATGAAAATCGGGTTTGGAATGACTGAAACATCCAAACACAAAGTAAAGCAAAGCGATCGTAATAAAGTGTGGGTCCCACACTTATTAGAATCGCTCTGTTTTGGATATCTCAGCCATTTCAAAACCAATTTTCATCAAATAAATGTTGAATTCCTCATGGAATTACATTCACTTTCATATTCTATAAGAGGTTTCTCATTATCACACCAAAAAAATGTTAGAAATCTGAAATTAGGTTTCAACCAAAACTATACGATCCCTTTAAACTATCTGTTTTCATCACTCCGATAGGGTGGGTTTTTAAGTTAGCACATCTTGCAAATGTTTGTTAAAAGTATACGTGCTCAAGCTTTGTAAATAAATGCAACAATCTTAACAGGTCAAATTTCATAGTAAGTCATGTCATTAAGCATAACTAAAACACATTATTTAGCACGTGATGGCATACTTCATATCACAAATAAAGTACACACCCTCTCAGGAGAATTAATACAAGGCCACAAGGTGGGAAATAATGCCTCGTATATAGTTCATGACAAGGTTTAATTCATATAATTAGGCACGTTGATAGAGCACTTCTGAAAGTTAATTGGCATTCATCATGCCTGGGATATGTGAGTTAGCAATCGACTTCTGCAGGTGTCTGCTTCAGCTATTTTAGTAGAGTCGTCGCAAATTGCAAACACTGGGCCGGAAAAAGAATAAATGGGAACACTTCAACGTTTATTAGGCGCGACGTGCCCTCAACAAAGAAAGAGTGCATGGGATTTTAACTCGCTTGGATTGAAGCACTTATAATGCGTGACTGTTAGGAGATACATCACATCCCGGCTCAGGAAGTTCCTATGAGAAGACCTGAGGCTGCAAATTTGGCCAAGTTTCCCAACTACATTCACTCAATTGTTTGAAGAAAAAAAAACCAACCAAACAAACAAACAAACAAAAACACAAACACAAACACAAACAAAACACAAAAAAAAAAAGAAAAGAAGAAATACTCAGTTGGAAACTGCTTGAAAACGCATGCACGGATTATGTGTTGAAAGCAAAGTACATTAATTCCAGTGGTTGAAAGTATATAGTATATACAAAGAAGGTGATATAACTTTTAGTTTGTATGTCATATTTATTCAGACAATGTATTGAAATATACAGACACCATATAAAAAAAATCCTGCCGATTTTAGTGCAAAGCCACGATAAAATAGCATTTGATGAGTCTTAATGACCTGAATAGAAATATCTCCAGGTTTCTCTTTATTTCTATATTAAAATCTGAAGCATCATCTCATTCTACAGTCTTTCCTTTTCTCCATCTTTTCGATTTGATTTGATTTGATTTGATTTCTGCGTTCCTTTTTCGTACAAGAATATGACAGACAGCCAATTGAACAAAGGTCCTGAGTAACATTTGAACAGTGAATTACATGGATATTTGGCTGATGGTTAACACAAATAAATAACAATATTCTTTCTTAACACAAAATGCAGGTGTCTCTACGCATTAAATGAAAACAAAAAATAGATTTCACGTGCCTGCTGTTCAAAAGACAAATTAAACAAATCGATGAGGAGTACATGTAGTAGGAATGCAAGAGACTAATCTCTTAAGCACATGCTTGACGAGGTTCTCTAGTGCTCTATAATTAGAAGAAGAGTAAATGTATGTACATGTATGCACATTTTCTTGAGATCATCTGCACAGAAACGGGCTTACAGGGATGGTATAGTTTTGGTTGAGACCTAATTTCAGGTTTCTAATATTTTTTTGATGAGAAAATGAGAAACCTCTTATGAAATATGAAAGAGCATGAAATTCCATGAGGAATTCAACGTTTATTTGATGAAAATTGGTTTTGAAATGGCTGAGATATCCAAAACAGAGCGATTCTAATAAAGTGTGGGACCCACACCTTTTTACGATCGCTTTGTTTTACTTTGTTTTTGGATGTTCCAATCACTCCAAACCCAATTTTCATCAAATAAACTTTGAATTCCTCTTAGAATGGTATGCTCCGTACTATTTCATAAGTGTTTTCTTGGTATCTCGCAAAAAGTTAACAGCCCATGCAATTCTCATCTCCACCATTACTGTACCATCCCTTTAACATCTCTCTATTTAGGGAAAATTATGAACATTTAAAAAATGCCAAGGTACAAAAAGAAATGGAGCATCATGTTAGTGGATTCTGATGAAATCATTGATAAGAACACAAATTGTACGTAAATGAGAGTAAGACATGTTATATGGTTATCATACTGATACATGTATTACGCCTTACAAAGACCATCAAAAATCATGCAAACATTCTCGATCTCTCCCAGTCTAAACATTAATATTTCAGATGACACTTTTCTTTCAGAGAAAAAAAAACCGCTTATTCTTTCAATCAGGCCGTTTGCATATTTCTTGACGATTAAGCAAGCGTCAAAAGTTGGTAAACTTCGCTCTGAATCACACGTGGTTTACCATTAACTACAATTTATTATCATATTCTTTTGAAGGCAATTTCTGCAGTACTCATTCTTTTAAAGAATAATTTTTGCGGTAATCGTATACAAACATACTTATTAAAAATATATTATGAAAGATATTTTATACATGTACACGACGATTACAGTATAATCTTGACGAAGGATAGCAAACAATAACAATTACCAAGATTGCAATATCACGATGGTTTTCCTACCAATCTTGGTTCTTGACCTGACACAATGCAGCACTTAACAGGTTGGCACATTTTTGTAGTTATTGCTCACACAAAATAACATTCAATCATGACCAAGTTATTTGAGTTCATGAGACTCGATCATTACAGAGGTCTCGAGAAATACAAAACACGTACAAGTGAGATAAAACAGTTTTTTACACTGTAATTTGAATGCTGACCTATAGGATATTAACAATATATTTCACTTGACTAGATAAAATAACGTGTTCGGCTTAAGTTCTTTTTCCCCAATTATACAGCGTCTGACAGGCCTATAAAAATACATAGAAAATCAGATGGAAGAAATATATCGATCAAAGACACACTGGGGGTAACGTAAATGTTGTAGTGATTCAAGAGGTCATTAAGTCGACATTACATAATCCTTGTGGCGTACATCTCTTCATAGGCTGACATGACTGAGTCGGATACCGCCGCCACATCGTCGGTCAGTTCGTCGCGCAAAGGCAATTCCGAAGGCGGCGAGAACCCCGTCGACTTTATCAGAGTCCCGACGAAGTTCTCGGCTTGCTCCATGACGCGATCTCCGGCGAGTATCCACGAACGATAGGATTCTGGAGACGAGTCCCACGACAACAACGAATCCGAGTACGGGAGACCGACAGCGTCGCAGAACTTGGGGAGGATCTTCGCCGGATTCGCCAGGAGGTCGCTGGAATCCACCACCACGGGATTCGGATCGACGTTGTCCCGGATGTACTTCCACAGCTCGTGATTCTTGAGAAAGAAGTCCGCCACTTTGGGTCCTTTCTCTAAGTAGCGGATATCGAACTTCGAGTCCGCGTCGGCCTGGCTGATTTCTCCGACCGCAGTCAGTTGGCGACACAAGAGATTACGAAAAGATCGGTAGGCCAGCGTTGGATGGCGAATGAGGAAGGCATGTTTGAAACCAGCTGGTATATACTCGCGAAGAGAGTCCGAGTGCATCGCAATACCCATGTCCTTCACGAATACATATTTACTGGAAGATTTTTCCAACGAGCGTTTCACGGCGTCATACCTGTAGAGAAGAGTCCACATACACCGATATGCATTACACTCTATGATTTTGGCTTTGTATCTAAACATAAGCTTACAAATGCCAAGACTGCATCACAAGTTTAGCAAGGGGCAGAGAACCATGAGCTTAAACAAATAAATGAGAATGAACAAACAAAATTACATTATTATGTAGCTGGACACTTTCTCTAAAAACAAAAATCAAAAACAAAAAACACAACAAAAACAAAACAAAATATTTTCTTCAATTCACATAACATATTTTACCGTCCACTCATGAATGCAGAGAAGAAGAAGAGAGAGGGAGAGGAGAAGAAAAGAGAGATCGAAAAAGATGGAGGGGGAGAAGAGACATTTACATTCCAAGCTTATCACAGCACAGTAATGAACTGGTAGTACATGTACCATGATGATTCAAGGATAAAGCATCAAACCCGAATTTAGTAGTCAAAAGGATGTTCTGCTAGTAATCATAATCTATGAGAATTGACTCCAAGCAATTGTCGACACCGAGTCTGCACCGACCAGCAACGGCGTTTTCCTGCCTCCAAATTTGACGAGCTATGAAGCGTCTAGGATCGGACGTAATATCGTCCTTGAAATTTAGATCAGTAAGTACAGATGCAGTGATTTGATTTTATGAGCTTTTTTTCAACGTTACCTTGATGAATCAGAACTTGGAATGCAATCATAATTGCGATCATGCCTTTCTTTTTTGTAGACAACTATAGAAAATAAAATAGAATAAAACAACAATGTCCTTATCCAATTTCATGACTATACATATTAACTTTTTTTTCTCACAAAGTCGAGGTTCTTACGGTAATCTTCCCGGAATGATCTCTGACCCGAAGAAACGGCTCATTCCACTGGCTGCCTTTTGGAACAACGCCTCATTGCCTCTGTATTGTATCGGCCTGTCTATAGAACCTTCGCCATTCTCCTGGATCTCGTTGAGTGCATGCTGGGCGAATTGAAAGGGTTCGATCCACACTTCTATGCCCGGTATGGCCGTAAGACTCTTGGCGAACACGTTGGAAGTCGTGCGTGGAGCACACCACAGGAATATCCTAGCAGACGACATCTCAGTGACCTCCATGTTAGTACAATGTCCTTTCTTTTGTCGCCTGAAAGTCCACTCTTCCGCGAGAAGATGACGCTTCTAAGTTCATACGAGGTAGTGACGGAGCGGAAAGGGTAAAAACAACTTGAGTCCTGAGAGAAATAGCCACGTAACGTATGAGATGAAAGATCATTCAATCATCTGACATCTATGCATCTTTTACAGCTGAGCCTACATCGCCACCAAATGTTTTCAGACGTTATACGGATCCGAGTCAGGTGCACGTACAAACGTAAATACAGTGTAAGGTCGTAGATTGCTATTCAACAGCTAGCCGCTACTAGTGCATTCCGTGGTCTCCTCCCAAGAGCAGTGGTTGCTCCTACCAGTGCAGTCCTCCACTAGCTACTCCACCTCATAGTATCATACACACACTGCAGGATCTCCAATGGTTCCCCACAACATGTCCTTTATCGAGAGTGGTATCCTCAGGTTGGATGTTTACACCCCAAAAGACATACGTTCAGGTATCGTGGGTATTGTTCGCGAACGTCAGTGAGGCAGTTGAATCGCTGGGAGAATCACAAAGCTAGCGAACAGCGCACCTTTCTCCGAGAAATGCGGCTTTTGTCCCAAGGGCACTCTCCTGTCCTCCCGAAACACGGATAATGGCAGGTCACTGCCCTCACGCGGTAGGGTTCACACCCGCTAGTCTACAACGTTCAGTCCCCCTTTCACTCGCTTTACGACGTATCTTCTTGGTACAATTTGCACAGTTGTATATCCGTTTACCGAGATAACAGAACAAGTAACACAAGTACATGCCGGTGCGAGTAGATGAAGTTACAGCTATTGTCAAGCAAATTACTGTTTAGCGCTTTTGACGAGGGGGATTTTGGAAACATGAAGAAGAATAATCATTAAACAACCTAACCTAACCTAATGTATAACAGTACAGAAGTAATATGTGACAGTTATTTGTCTTGAAGTGTTATAGCACAATGTAAATGAGGCATGTTTTTCACATTCAGTCCAAAGTAATCATTACACTTGCAATTTATGGATTACACTTTTTTTCCCGGAATAGACCGTATGATTTCAGTTGTAGCGTACATAGGCCTACATCGTTCATGCTTTGATACCTGAAAATTAGTATTATTTTTTTTTACATCTAGACAGACAGGCAGTGGTACATTGGGATGGTCTTTAATCTTTTGCAAGTGTCTGTGGGTGTCTGTGTTTGTGTGTATGTGTGTGTGTGTGTGTGTGTGTGTGTGTGTGTGTGTGTGCATTTGTGTGGTAGCCGCTCTCAGAGGTTCGGCGTTTGAACATTTTATTTTGTGTATTTGTATATTTTTCTTGGGTTCTGTTCATGTATTTCCATTACGTAAATTTATTTTGCTGATGTTTCTATCCATGCTGATCGCGAAGTTTGGTTTAAAAAGTTTATTGAAAGACCCCCCCCCCCCCGCCCCAATAAAAAAAAAAAAGCTTGCCAGGATCGAACAAGCATTTTGAGGTGACCCAAAGAATTGAATCTCACTGAAATACACACAAAATGAACGTGGGGTTCTTTTCACCCATACAAGTTCAGACGTTTTGAGACTGAGATTCAGAAAGAGAGTGCCGTCACAGGAAAAGATCGGGAAATTATTTTCTGTCCACGCTTTTGTTTTCTCTGAGAGCCATGATAGGGAAAATCTCAACATTGGAAACACCACTAGAAGGTCTGAACATCAGACTACACGCTCACCAGTCACTTTACTTCAGTATTATCATGGAGGTACAAAGGTACTCCATGGTATTATTTACAAATGTTTTGTTTACATCCATGTCCTGAGACGAACGTGATCTAAAAGGAAATTTGCGGCCAGTAGGTCCGTGGTCAAAAACAGATTTTATTCTCTTCATCGTAGCAAAGTTGTCATTTCCATCTGCACACCGCTTTTCTTTGAATATTGGTTGTTTTAGTTTTCGCTTCTTTCATGAAAAGTCACAGGGTTAGTGTCCACACCGTGCACGAGAACTAAAGAATTAAAAAAAAAGAATGCTCTGAGCATTTCTCCCATATATCCCCGAAATTATTGCTGCATTCACATGAAATGTATATAAACGCTGTTGTGGTTTTTTGAGGAAACAATAAATGCTTAAAGGGGAAGGCTAGTAACTGATCAGTGGGAATCAGTGGAAATGCTGGAAGATGATTGTTCCAATCCTTATGGGATTCATTCAAGAGTTCATTGTATATCTATTGTTGTGTGAAAATGATTTGCTTCAGAACGGTCTCATATTCAAGTAATGTGCAGATTAATGCTCCGTCACTGACCAGGGACGCTAACCTGGAAGCATTAAACTGCACATTACTTGAATATGAGACCATTCTGAAGCAAATCATTTTCACACAACAATAGATATACAATGAACTCTTGAATGAATCCCATAAGGATTGTAACAATCATCTCCCAGCATTTCCACTGATTCCCACTGATCAGTTACTAGCCTTCCCCTTTAAAAGGTCGAGGCTAGCCTATAGTTTACATGATGATCGCATAATCAGTAAAAATAAATGGAAACTTCCGGAACTTTCAAACAAGTAGCACTAGTGGGATGACGTGCTCTCTTGTCTTTCTGTCTGTCAGTCTGTCTGTCTCTCATATATATATATATTTATATGTATATATATATGCATGTTATATACAGTTTATGTATACATATATCATACTTATAATATGATATGATATATGTATATATATATATATATATATATATATATATATATATATACATACATGTCCTTTGTTTATCAATAAAGACATGATTACAACAATATATATAATATATTTATAGATCGGTATGTATACATAGTATTATAATTATTCATATTCCTGTATCTATAATCATGTTTGTGTGTGAATGTGTGTGTGTGTGCACGCGCGTGTGTATGTTTGTGTGTGTGTGTGTGTATGTGTGACAGCTATCCCTCTTTCATGTCGCATATAGCAGCTTGTACATGTATGTAGGCCCTACATTTTGTATAGTATGCTTCAATTATGCCTGTACCATACCATGTAGTTAACCGGTTTCCTGTTAAACGAAATAAATGTTTGAGGTTTATACTAGGCTTTCATGTACCGTGTTCATCTGTTGTGTGCAGAGTATACATAGTTCTAACCTTATTTATTAAAGGGGGCAGAACGTTTCATATGGTACTATGCCCTTTATTGACAATAATCCTTACCTTTCCAACCTGTACCCTTCCCTATGTATACTAACTGAAAAGGCAGGGTAGGTATCATTTATGCGTGTAAAGATGATAGTGGAACAAAAGGTTAGTCTCATGTCTTGGGTGGCCATGTGCAGCTTGGTCCGTGGGAAAAATCTTCACGTTCCTGTATATACCATGAGGAAAGATTGGTTGCAAACCAGTCTGGTATCTTGTGTAGAGAGTACTTGTTACCCTGGCAGGAGGAGTTTATGTGTCCTGTGACGTGTACTACTTTCTCTAAGGGTAAGTCTCTTCATTTCTCGAGAAGGAATGTGTTTCTGGTAAGCAAAAGGTTTAGGATAATTATACAATGTTTTATCAGAGTTTCACAACTTAATACGGTTTGGTTTATACAGTCCGACATTATTATAAACTGAGCATTTATTCGAGCTTATACCATTGGAAAAAAAATGTCTTGATGTTTATAATACAGCTTTGTGTCTGTGGTGTTGGGCGTAAAGTGTACACACAAAAGTGTCTCTTGTGATGATATTACATCTGTTTGATTCTATTATATCATATTATTCTATTCCATCTCATTCTTCGCTGTTACACTCATCTCTTCGCGAACTTTCATAGTGTGATACTATGTGAAAGCAATGAGATGTGTCTGGTTTACCTTATTGTATATAATGAGTTTCATTTAAGACTTATGATTATTATCAACGTGTATTCTCTAGTTCAGTTACAAGTTATAGAGGATCGAGGGTCAATGATAGTGTGTGTGAATGTGCACTACAAAGCACTACTTGTCATGAGCACCATGATTGATTGTCAACATAGGCAAAAGGAGTATATATTCAGAGAGAAGCTTGTTAACACAATCAAAGATGGTGTGAGCTATGAACTAATCAATATGCTTTCATTCATAGTTGTTCTGCGTGCAAGGTAATATAAAATGTTCATGATATTTGATGATTATTAATGGATAGTGTAGGTTTTAGTCTGTTTGTATTTCAAGGATTTCCTTTACTGGGCTTCGTCAGTTATATGCTCACAAAATGTACACACACAATTAGACTAAAACATTAATCTTTTATACAAGTATGTGATTATAAATAAGTCTATCGGAAAATGTGTGATATTAGCTCACAAAATGAATACACTTTAAATACAATATATACGCCAGAATGACTATGACAAGTACTTCATCGTCAATTTAGACTACAGGCTAAATCAGTACGATCGCTCTTACAATAATTTTGCAGTAATTATCTATTTTTGGCAAAGACCACTAGAGGGCGTACTCATGTAATCCTCAGAGAGTAAGTATATACGACTCGAATCATCTCCGCAGCATTCTTTCATTGAATTCGTATCCGTATTACTTTTCCCCCGCTATGGTTAAAACACCCCTTCATAGTGTGCTGGGTCTGTTTTTCTTTTCCCTGTCTTTGCACCAATTGGAAGGATCAGCAAAGTTGAAGGACGACAATAAAAACATTTCTTTGTTGAAATCGCATTTTGATTCTTTAGTAGATTTTCTGCAGTGTAATATAACTAAGACTCTAAAACGTTATTGAAGTTTTTCACTATAATAGCCATGTATCGCAGTAATCGTACGGCCTATCACTGTGATGATTATCTTCGTCAAGATTCTTTTATCTTAGCTAAGATTGCTTATGTCGTTATTCTGGTCATGGTCAAAGGCATCAGCATCAATACAGTATTAGTAATTTTGTAGTTGCTTGGTATAGCTAGGACCACGCACGGACTCGGTGTCAGTCATGAATGGCCCTGGTTTGAATCCGTATGACACACCGCTATAGTGCTTAACCCTTCCTGTGTCAGAGACTTTGGGCAGTGTTAACAATGCTATGGAGGTTTTCTGTGCAAATCCGCATTCAAAACTCCCAGCACACAAAGGGTTAATCCAGGAACTTTATCCCCACTGTATAGTCCTTCTGAGAGCACATATAAAAAGCACGTGGTTGTTTGCTTTACCCTCTCTGTGCCACAGAGTCAAATGTGCACAACTTCACACACAAACCTGTGAGCCGGTTATAACGTGGCAGGAAGAGAGTTAAGGGGCCTACGTGCTTCCTAAGTGGCCACGTGAAGCACGTCTTCATGTTGACATGCACCTTCCACTATAATTGGAACTATATCATAATCCTGTTATCATCATCCATAGCATTGTATGTCATCGCAAATACCAATTGCTATTTCTATACTGTCATTATCTTGGAAATGCCTGTCCGTGGTATCATCATGATCACAATCGTTAGTCTTCAATCTGGGTAAAAAGTAGACCTATGTGACTATTACTTTGTTTGGCATTGGTGTTTCAGTTCCACCTCTGTCTGTGCGATTTTGTCAGCCTATAACTGTGATGATTCCGCCCACACGAACACTATTCTCTGCATTCTCTTCTCCAACGCATTGCCGCCACACCAGACATTCTGGCTCAGTATAAGATGGCTAGTATTATACTCCCTACCATTGTATTTTCCACCCTCCATTTCCATCCTCGACCATTCTCTTTTGGAATTAGAGTTAGCTAAATTCATTGAATCATTTTCATGCAAACTTTCTTCTGTTGGCTTCAACGCGGTTTAAAGATGACCAGTCCTGAAGAATGGAGTATAACAAACAGATACAGTAGAAGTTTTTGAAGATCGAAAATCGAATGAATTATGCAGATGTCTGTTTTTTTTTTAAATAAAGAATTAGCCGGTGTTATCAGTGTTACAATCACAATGATGATTATGATGATCCACAGCATTTGTGTAGCGCAATGTATCTGTTGTGGAAACATTCAAAGGCGCAGACTCCCCCAAGAGAGTTAGCAATTGAATGCCTGGTGAAATTAATGTGAGTCTTGAGTGAGGCTTTGAAATGATCCAGTTTGTTAATTTCACGGAGAAAAGATGGGAGGAATTAATTCCATAGGCGAGTAGCGATAGAGGAAAATACCCGGTCTCCATATCC
Source organism: Diadema antillarum (assembly GCF_040938485.1). NCBI lineage: Eukaryota > Metazoa > Echinodermata > Echinoidea > Diadematoida > Diadematidae > Diadema > Diadema antillarum. The sequence continues at coordinate 369,839 of NW_027272080.1, read as the reverse complement.
CTGAGATATGTAATGGTATCTGGAGAATAAATGCATGACTGCTCAGAAAATTAATCTTTTGGAATCCCAAATTTCCTCAAAAATCTTTGCTTAATATTGCATTTGAAGAAGTCTAAAAATGCTGCAAGATTTTAGTCCTTTTATTTCATGTTTTCTATTTGATTTCAAGGCCAAATTATTATGGAGTTGAATTTCTGCGTTTAGCAAATAGTAATAATATAATTACTATTAGTTGTAAGATTATCACCAATATATTGTGTAAAATTATTTTGTTGCGTTTGGTCCGACTGTAATGTAACTTTTGCTGCTCCCTGCATAGCTACACTGCTTTTATCAGTGTCAGCAAAGATCTTTTGGTGTCAGCTGGAACAAAGAGAAGAGTTTTGAAAGACGCGTCTTTGATATTCACAGACAAGGTCATTAAAAATAACTAGCAGGGAACTATATGGTTCATTGCCATTTGGTCAAATATCAGATGGTCTACTTCCCAGTTCGTCTAACACCACTCCAACTAAACTCATTTTGGTCTATACTATCAATTTCGTCGAATGCCCGTTTAGTGTAATCCTCACTTGGTTTAAAGCCCAATCTGACTAATTATGTTTCGTCTAATGACCAGATGGTCTAATCACATTTTGTTTTAATTGGATTTTTCCCATTTTGTCTAATAAACTGTGGGTATTAGACGAAATGGGCATAGTCCACCTGGAAGTAGACTAGCTGGTAATGAGGCTAATGTAGCAATTGGACTAAAATTTAATGGTCAACTGGTTGCAGACGAAACGGGATTAGACCATGTGGGTTGAGACTAAATGGATATTAGAGAAAGTGGGAGTAGACCAAGTTAAAGATCACTTGAACCATTACCCTCCTCCTCCTCTCAAGACGAAGACTTCTTCACAAATCACGGAAATTGAACATAATATATACATATAAAATTACATATATATATACATATATATCCATATATATATATATATATATATATATATATATGCATATATATAAACGAACTAGGCATAGCCCACCTGGAAGTAGAACAGCTGGTAATGAGGCTAATGTACCAATTAGACTAAATGGTCAACTGGTTGCAATATATATATATATATATATATATATATATATATATATACAAATATATATATATATATATATATACAAATATATACAAATATATATATATATATATATATATATATATATATATATATATCAATTCACACCAAATTTTCGACGAACATTTTCACTTATGTATTATCATATAGAGAATAGAGTCACTTTGTTTACTTTCAGAATTGTCATTGTCTACCCTGAGGAAATTTGGTCTGAATAGATAGCACTGTTGGACTGTCAAAATGCATTACCACTCTACTTCGTCATCTTTTGTATATATATTATATGTGTGACGGAGGAATGACTCGCAGACGTTGCAGTAATGTTCACTATGGCCTTTTATTCTCTTAAGCTTTCTACTGTGTAACCAGTCTTTTTCAAGGGCTTGATGACACATAAACATAGAAGCAGAAAAGCAATCAATTTGCATGCATTTGAACAGAATAAGGCAAAATAAAAATAAAACGGAATATAGACAGCAACATGACATTCACACCAATTTGCATACATTCAAAACAGAATGAGGCAAAAACAAGGCAAAAACAAGGCAAAAGAAAATCAAAGAAATCAAACAAATATAGAAAGCAACGGAAAGGCAATATTATCACATACACTTGCAGTGAAAATAATGGAACAGTATAGTAGCAGTATAGTATAGGCAATAATACCCATAGCGGTAATGATTGCAATGAAATCATTGGAATTACATAGACCAACATAGGTTAAAACACACTGGTTACCTTTTAAGGCGTTGGAATATATATATACATATATATATATATATATATATATATATATATATATATATATATATACATGTATATGTATGTATACCGAGAGTGTAGGGACCGATTCTTTCTCCCACCGGATCCCACGGTACAGTGTATATATTGTCGTTCATGTAAGATCAAAATAGAGATTTTGGCTGTAGCGGACGTATCATAGCAGAAATTGTACATTAGGAATGGCGTCCATGCATATGAGGTCAGAGAGAGGCAGACACTCGGGTCAAAAAAGGGTGTTAAAAATTCCCTTATCGTTATCATCCGAAACGTAATATTCACCCGTACAATGGGACGTGCCATTTCACACGAACAATCATTTCTCCCCAAGCCACGGCGTGTATCGGGTCAGTAGGCCCTAATTGGTTATGAACAATTGACACGACATGATATGCTTACTGCGATTTATTCTACCGGCTCGAAATCAAATACAATTCTCCAAGTTTTGCGAGTAATTAACTCCATTTTCACACGAAATCGTAATCAGGCTGCCTATTATTCATTGACTTATTTGCTTCATTTCCTTTATAGCACTGATGAGACGCGAAATGCTGCAATTCATCTGGAATCACATTTCATGCCTTGATATTGTAATAATTCTAAACTGAATATATTATATGACTATACACCCGCATCTAGTTCACCCACCCTAGAGCAGAGCATTGTACCAATGTCTGTATAGCGTGGATAATTGAAAAGGAACAAAAACCACAGTGATTTGACCCATAGGAATTCATGTTGAAGGGGGGAAAAAAAGTCGGCCTCTTCAACAAATATGTACCCGAGCGAAAAGGACCATACCAGAGCTATTCATTGTTTTGTTAGCCTACGGAGAGATACATATTTTTTCCTTAAATTTCATCAATGGGAGTCACCTAGCCGTGAAGGCCATGAGTGGGCTGTCTCGGGATGAATTTCTATGAAGTTTGGTGGTGATGATTATTGAACGTCACGAGAGGTTCAACAACGCTTTGACAAACAAGCTCCATTTTGGAGTTTGAAGGAGCTCTCGAACGGTCTCGATTCTCAGTCGACGCCGTGTAATTCAAGTTCACGTTACTTTCTGCGTTTGCAGGCTTTTATTCTTTTCCTGAGGAAGCAAGAAGACAGGACGAAGGCAAAATGAAGCTTTTTCTTGTCGCCGCTGTCTGCTTGACGCTTGTTGCTGTCTCGGAAAGTGCCCCAGTAAGTTTTCACTCCTCGTCATTTATGATATCATATATGCATTACATTACAAGTTATATCATATCTACGCTTGCTATAATGTATATGTATATGACTTATATTGCGCCAAATCCACTCTGTGGAGTGCTTAAGGCGCGAATACAATTTATTTGTATATGAATGATGAAAAACATTATACATAAAGTGCAAAACCTAGGTACATTGTGGATATTCTTCTGCACTTCAAGAGCTTCTGAATAGCTTCAAATGTCAATGTAGTAAACATTTACTGAAATCTAAACGATGCTTCAGTCAGGGCTTAAGACATTACACAGTTTGGGGGCTGCATAGGGACCCCTCTGTAAAACAGCGCTGTTGCGATAACAGTGCTGAGTAGGGTCATCCCTCCGTTGAATGTCTATTTGATGTAATATATCTTTGTTTGTATATCTTTTTAATAACGGAAAATAAATACAATACAATAGGCGAATACTATCTCTTGGTCTCCTAATGTTATTTTGGCTTTACATCATGTGATTTGTAGAAGGATATCTTGAGAACTATGAGTAACACTATGTTTTTGAGATTTGAGTTGTGCCTGGTGGTAGTTCTAACTTGGAACTTGACCAATAAATATAATTTTTTGGCGAATTGGTAATCAGTGCGGATCTCGTCTGCAACTTGGCACCCAATGGGTTGTTTCAAACTCTGTGTAGCACTTGAAGGGGAAACAATATGTATGTGTTTTTAAACCATTTTTTTTTTTGGGGGGGGGGATGGAGTATGACTGTCTTACCAATGTTAAGGTTAGTATACGAAATATGAATGTAAGTGCAGTCATTTAAGAACTGTTCGAATTTCTGACCGAGCTTTCCCTTCTCTGGCATGTCTGGTATGAAATTTAGCACTGCTCGTGCAAAATATATAAACGATTGCAGTGAGTAAAGTTAAGATATTGACAAAAGTTAAGAAAAATCCATGTGGAGAAAACACTACCAATATGAGTCAACAGTTTATTCGTAGGCATAAGAATTTTCATATTATGCTAAGAGAATAAATAAAAATTAAAGCTTCACGCCGGAATGTTATGCCTCTACTAATATATATATATATATATATATATATATATATATATATATATTTCAGTAAACTTAAAAAGAGGTTAAATATTCCAGTATTTGTCCATTATGAAGGGTTTCCTCACTCACTGTTTTGAAAACCATTTGAAGGTAGAATGGAAATCTATAGCATGATTGTCAGTGACATTTGAATACGACATTTGAACTGCGTATATATTTCCGTGACTCTTTATTCAACTCAATTCAATTCAATTCAATTCAATTCAATTTATTTCCACAAATCTGATAAAAAAGACAATTACATTGTACATCGCAGCAAACACCCCAAAGGCAAATGAAAAATATACAAAACAGGCTTTATATCAAGAGAAGGGGAGGAATCAACATAGGCTTGTACCAGCAATTCGAGGTTAATCCCCAAGAAATATATCCGATTATACATGGGCAAGACAAAACACACTTCACAAAAACTTAAACAAAAGACACTACAAAGTACAAAACTGACGAGAGGCAAAACAACAAAGCAAGTTAGCATAACGTGTAAATACTTGATGACTTAATATATGTTTTATATTTTTTCTTGAATAAATTCAGACAGTTGGTACACTTTAAGTCATTGACAAAGCATTCCATAAAAATGGACCAGCATAACATAATAGTTCGTCTGTAGTGATTATATCTACAATTTGGAATATACAAATTATAGAATTGCCAGTAATATTACATGTATTTCTAACCTGAATGAGAGTGAAACAGTTGTCGAGAAATTTAGGCAAGATATTATGAAGATACGAGTACATAAAAATGCAGACAGCAAATTTGTTAATATCATACACTGTCAGTAACCCAAACTTTTTTAATATAATTCTGTGTATGAGTGAAGGGTTGAGATTTTGTGACGATTCTGATTGCCACATATCTGGCATTGCCCGTATCTATTGATATTGGTATTGTTATCCAGAAATATATTCTCTCTGAAGTCTGTACTCCGCCATATTAAACTCTGACATTTCCACCTCTTCTAAGTGTTCCTCTGTGGCATCTTCATCCCCGACCCCGAAAATGTTCTTCATCGTTGACATTGATTGTTACTCCGCAAATGTTAAGATCATTGTAAGAATGGAGAGGACTGCCACCTCATAGGTATAATTTAAGACATGTATATATATATATATATATATATATATATATGGGGCTACTTAGCTCTACGCTGTTTTTGTAATAGAAGTTCGTATACATTTCGAGATTCCATTGCCATGTTCGCAATCATGCAGTGTACACCATGAATTAAACAAACCTGCAAACAAGTTAGTAATATCACCTTTTCTGTATTTCTCTCCTTCTCACCTCCCTTCCCCCTCAACTCGTGAAACAGATCGAGAACGAAAGAGACGTCGATCTCGAGAGACTGTCATTTGCCCTGCGAGTACTTACAGCCTTGGCAGAGGAGAACTCAGCAGCTACCACCACGAAGGCTGCACCAACACCTGCGAGGCCCGCTACCACGCAGCCACCGCCAAAGCCAAGCACAGCCAAGCCAGAGCCTCCACAACCAGCTCTCAATCAACTGACTTTGCTGCACCTTTGCTCCTATGCGATGGATCTTTACCCTCCCGTGGACAGTCCACAGACCAAGCGGGATTTGGTGGTTAACATGATCAACTACATTTGCCTGCCATCAGCTGGTGTCGACGATCTCTACGCAGCAGCAGTCTTGTTGCACTTGATGGGCCAGTTGCCTGGATACGAGGGGTCATTCTCCCAGTATGTGCAGGCCGAGGGTGCCGCAGAGGCCGATCAGAACACCGACCAGGGCATGGCTCAAGCCCTCGAAGAGGCCCTGGCAGAAGCCGAGGAAGCGTTTTCTCCTGGCGAAGGAGGCGAAGAAGGTGGAGACAATGATGAGCAGGCACAGCAGGAAGATAACACTCCTTCAGTACAGGCTGAAGAAGCAAACGACCCACAAGATGCATTAAACAACGGGCAAGAAAACGTGGAAGACACTAATGACGACGACGACGATGATGACGACGATGATGACGATGATGACACAGAAGAGGAAGAAGCTGGAGAACAAGATGCGGCAGAAGTGGCAGTAAACAACCGGCAAGAAAACGTGGAAGACACTAATGACGACGACGACGACGACGATGATGACGATGATGACACAGAAGAGGAAGAAGAGGGAGAACAAGATGCGAATGTCAGACGAGCCGAACAAGAGCTGGCGGAGCTTCTCCTTCAACTGGAAACCAGGGGGGGCTAAAAAAGAAGACGTTGCATCTGGATCTACTAAAACACGGAGTAAAACACCACGAATATCATTTATTACGAATGGGCATAAACGATAATTTCTTTCTGTCCTTGTAGTCATAGGGATAGCCAGGCAGAAACAAAAGAAAATTACAGGGGTATCACTTTTTAAGTACCGAACCCTGAAAATATCGGCAGATCCATGTTAATGTGATGATATTTTTAACTTTATGAAATCGTTAATCTTCTTTCGAGACATTTGGGTCCCTTACATCAGCCATAGCCCTATCCCTGTGCACATGGGACATAAGAATGCGGTTATTTTCGTCATGTTTGAGCATCGTTAAAGCTATATTTTTCAGAATGTTTTCTTTAAATACTGTAACACCGCGACTGAAATGTTAAAAATCATACGCACCGAGTTTGTCCTTAACACCTTGCACGTTCGTGGCCACAGGAACACTATAAATTCGCCAGAGCTATGAGAAGAGTCCAATTTGGGACATACAAATTAACACAATTGTGCACGTAAATATCGTGTCGTTCAGATTTGTTTGAAATATCTTACGGTTATTGGGATATAAATAGTCTGTCATAATTTTTTCTCAACTGTTTTCTTTTATACACATAGGCAGAGGGATCTGTACCACTCATTTCAATCATTATTATTGGTGTTCTGTTTGTTATAAGTGAAATGATACCTTTACGCTGAGGTTGTTGGTGAAGGTGAACAATTTAATATTTCTTTAAATGTGATTCATCCATTTTAAATCACAGTAGAGGATCATGGCAAGAGTGCGGGATAAGAAAACTGATTTTTTTTTTTTCAATCATCGGTGGGAAAATGTGGTTGTATCATGTAATGTGCGAGTAAGAGTGAAAAATGATAACTCTAGGTTTGCCACTGGCTACATTTTTTTTTTCAATTTGATCAAGAATCATGCATAGTAAAATGTTGCACAATAATCATTCAAATGCAAACTATTCCAGCTCTTGGAGATTTATAAGGAGACACAAATTAATGTAAGCATATCGTCTTGAAATCGAAGATTTTGTTTGACAAAACAGCGAAGCTGGGTTTAAATGCGTTACCTGTTTGCAACGATTTTGATTCACAAGATGGCAGGAGTTGACAGTAAAAAAATCAACAAACTCTAGGCCTAAATCAGGCAAAATTTGTGTGTGAGAACACGGGACTATATCTCGTTGCAAAAGGACAGTGTAAAAGTCACTTCTTGACCATGGTTACTATGTATTAAGATTCTGTTGGAAAGCTCTTTCAAATCATTAAAACTGTACTTACAGTACTCACGGGTTGCTTTGCCTGAAAATGATTAATTGTGTTTTCCAGTGGTTATCATCTTGATATAAGTCCGGAGTCAAATATTCTATATTTCATTTTTTTTTGGTTAAATGGACAAAGTTGACACATATGATTACATATATATATATATATATATATAATATTGTATACATATACATTTACCTAACACACACACATATATATAATGTATATATATATATATATATATATATACAATATATATGTATCTTTTTGTTTTACATAATTTATGAGGAGCTTGATAGGAAAACGGTCTAGGAGTCAGTTCAGTTGTAAACATTTTAAAGTTTGTCCATCATCAGAGATCAAGCAAAATCAAACATTTCGAGTGATATCTCATTTCGGCACAAGGAATATTCTTGGAGTTATGATTAAGATATCCAGTCTTTCTTTTCTTTTCTTTGCTTTTATTTGCTTTAACCGCTCAAATTGATTAGAATGGAGTTAACTCGTTTTGCGATCAAACTCTTTATGTATATATATATATATATATATATATATATATACATATGAGATTAAAACCTAAAATGGCATTAAAACGCTTTATCCTGGCGAGGAAAGCGCATGTTTTAGAACAAGACACCAAACAGGTTAGTCATCGCATTCTTCATCAGCGACCAGGATGCGATGTGATGTTAGATTAAAAATCTGTTTCTGAAGCAGAACATACACGCAAGAGTATACGTCTGCCCCTGGTCAATATCATATATATATATACATGCATATATATATATATATATATATATATATATATACGTGTGTGTGTGTGTGTGTGTGTGTGTGTGTTGGTGTATGTGTTTGTGTCTATGTGTTCCGTTATGTAGACTTCTGTGTCAGTTACAACGATTGCGTTAGATGTAGGTTCCTCCATCATTTATCTTTAGTCGGCAGATGTGAATCAATAAATGAAGAGCTTGCTTCCAAAAGGAGCTAAATCCATCACTTTTCAATGGATTTAGCGCCCTTTGGTTGGAAGCTCTTCAAATATAAATCAATGAATTAATAAAGATATTGATTCTCGTCACAGAAGGTATCATTTTCTCAGCCAAGAATTTGATGACTAAATTTTTATTTTCGTAAGAAAAAACTCAATAGCCAACACAATTTCACAAGTGCACGCCGTTATACTCCATATACGATTTGATTATGGTCAAGTTTGATATTCAACGAGGCAGATTTATCAAGTTCTCAGTTCTTTAACTCAAATGAAAGAAAAAATAGATACACAGACATTAAAGAATATGATCATTTGTGTGTGCATGATTTATATGCACATACGAATAACTTACATAATACGCATGTACATTAAAGTTACATATTATGTAACGCATGTCTCAGCATATAACAGCGTAATTATGTACATTGTTGAGTGTATACAAAAATTACTGAAAGAGAACAGGAAATTGATTTCACAATCTATAGGCCCTATAGTAGAGAGTCATTTTCTCGTCATCTCCTTTAAAGCAATAACCTAAAAATTCACATTCATAATACATATATGCACCCATATTTATGCAACGACCATGAAATCAAAACAATTACTAAGGGTTTGTGTCTGCTTATGTAAACATGATATAATTATGTTATGTAAACATAAACATTATGCCGACATAATTACATGTCACTGCACTGCTTACGAACCCGGCGTTACTAAAAGTACCCAAGTTCTCTACCAAGGCTCAATTGCTTCATTGATGACAGGCCTCCACCCGCAGAGCAAGAAGAACGCAACGGGGCTCGGCTCGAATCGGTGTTCATGAAAGCTGACTCCGTTACTTAATCGTGAAAAGCGTCAACTTTACATTCGCAAGCATCGCATATTTGACGTGAGTTGATAACGTGCCTTGTCAAACTAGTCGATGGACAGTGTTTTTCTTTGGAGAACTAGAATTTCTGAGCTTGAACATTGCACGAGCAACTTTCCCGATGAGGTCATCTTCATTGGAGAGAGGTATTGCCTGCATCCTGCCGTCACAGTGCCTTCCTTGTCCCCTTCAGTAGCTTCATCAAGTTTACAACTAGGATTTGGGCGGGAAACACAACCTATATCACTGCCTCCTTTTTGCTCAAGGTTGTCTTTCCATCTCCTGTCGTCTGCTTCCTCATCCCCTCCTTGTTGTGTGGACGAGTCTTTGCCAAAATCTTTTGTGTTCTCTTCACCATACAACTGGTTTTCACCGTCGCATTCTTTCGTAACAGAGCTGCCGTCCTTTTCTTCGTCGTCGTAGATGTCGTGAATATCAAAATAGGTTATTTCTGCAATATTTCTACCAATCAAGACACCGTCCTTGGACAAGCGATTGATGACCAAAGGGTCGTACTTCTCGTCGCACTGCAGAACGAAGATATCTTCAGTAAGTGGGTCAACAGCGCAGTTGCAGATCTCTGGCTGCAACGAGAGTATCTCCCGAGCTCCGTCTTCGCCGACGAAAGACAGTTTGGCGGGAATGCTGCCCAATTCTGCCACGATATTTCCCGATGAGTGTACACCACGCATTACGAGCCATGCATCGTCATGGCAACCCCGTATTGTCCTGATAATCTTGCCTCTCGTCGGATCGATGATATGGATCCCAGTGTAGCCATACTGGGCTGCTACGACGGCCCCGTCCCTGCCGATGTCTACCAACACGTCGGTTGCTTTGCTCGTTCTCGACACCTTCGGAATGTCCACTGTGTTGATGAGTTCCCAGCTTCTGCTGTAGAGTCGCACTTGGAGGTGGTCACTTACATCATTGTGATACATTCCGCAGACGATTTTATTCCTGTCGAGAGATACACATGATATGACACCTGATGCACCATCCCCGCGGAGCACTTTCTCCGCCTGTTTACTCTTTAAGTTGAAGAGGTAAAGATCTCCCGTGGTTAGATCAGTAACCGCGAGTTCAACATCACTGAGACATCCTACGAAAAGAGGGGTTTTGACCCGTCCAGATATATTGATTTTATCACCCACTTCCCATGTCTCACCAAAGCCAACAATTCGACCATCCATCCACACTGCACTGTCTCTTCTTGAGAACTGAAGGTGTTCAATCATTTCCGTAATATCGTCCACAATATTACTTTGCAAACTTTCTTCTAGAAGTTCTTTTAGAGATCTTAAGTCGTCCAGTGCATTGTTCACAACATCCATATCAGTCAGAGTCACAGATTTTAACTTTGCAAGTTCCCTTTCAATAGAGGGAGACACAGTCTTAGCAGTAGCCAGGAGTTCATCAAGTTTGGCGTGAATGTCGTCATTAACTCGTTGCAGTTCACCAAGGAGCTCCGCACGTTCTCCTTCGAAGATCGCTCGAATTCTGTTTGCTGTCTCGTGGTTCTGTAGAAGCTGCGCCTCCGTCCTCTCACAGATGCTTCGTACTTCGGCTTCGGCCTCGTGCTCAATTCGTGCTGCGTCTATCTTTTCTATCCTGCTTGCTTGTCTTATTTCTGCATCAACTGCAGAATGTATTGAACGGACGATGGTTGCGCAATTATCATCGATGAGTTTGTGGCAAACTTCAAGTTTATTCTCATGGCTGCGCCACTCTTCAAGCCGCTGTTTTCCACATTGCAGCATTGTATTTAGTTGTTCCCTAAGTTCGACCATCCCTTCCTTGATGTGCAAAATTCCGCAAGGTCTATGGGAAACTAGTGCGCACGACAGACAGGCGAGTAGACCGTGATCAGTGCAGAGATACTTGATAATTTCATCGTGTTTGTCACAAAACCACTCCGCGCGTGCTTCTGCATCAGAGTTGCTGATTGGCCGGTTGAAACACTTTTCACATAGTTTCTGATGGCAGTGCGCGCAGACGTGAGAAGCCGAGAACTCGTTGTGGAGAGGAATGGCTGGAGAGATCCGGTCATTCCTGTCACCATCTTTGGACGCCTTGGCGTGAGAATGACCACCACATCCAGTCGACATCATCACCATCCGTACCTCTGAGAGGAGCTGCCAAAAGGAGCACATGATCAATTGTGAGACCATTATCTCTTCTTACTCCTCGTGTTCGGAATGTTTCCCCTGAAATGCAGTTTCATAATCATTAACATACTTTCAAGTGCAAAAGATGCTGAAAATAAGCATGGACCAAGTACACATGGACATTCGTCGCTCTTCAATTATTTCGTGCACCTGTTTCTATCAAAAGCGTCACAAAAACATTTTGACCATGCTTTCCTGCTTTGATCCAGTGTTGTCCACCGACACTCAGCCTTGATAAAAACAAGACGGTGCTTTGAGAAATCTAAAAATTACATGCGCAGAAGATGATAACTCTCTGAAATCAAGAAAATGCATGTGCAGTTGTAGTGTATATTGCGAAATCATCGCTAAAGCAATTTCATTTGCGAAATACAAGTACTTTACAAGAAAAAGCAAATAATTAGACAGGGTAAATATGCTTTGTAATCTATTTTCCCCATTTGTCGCACATTGTTTTAGAGTAAACACGGACTGTAACAGTAGATGACATGCTTGTCTTACCATTCAGGGACGTTACATGCGTGGCCGCAAGTGTCCGCTTCAGTAATTACCAATTTTGTGACCCAAAATTTGTCCTTGTCTGAAGTTTGCTGCTCCCCATTATTGGTGTTTATTCAACAAGTTGTTCAAAGGCAGTTGAGTCTGAAAAGGCACCTCGGCCAAATAGGACGGAAATGAGGAAAACGGTTCTTTTGTCAGTGACGATGCACGATTACACAATCGTCATTATCCATACAAACGTCTGAATGTACTCATTAAGATGCACATAATCAGGTGGCGGTGGTGAACATTGGATCAAAAAAAGACCTCCGTTCATAGTCCATATGTGTAGTAAGTCCATGAAATTTAAGCAATTATCCGCTATGTCTTATAAAACGTGTGCACACACCCACACTCACACACATGGTATATACATGTATAATGATAAAGACAAAAACATTATAAGATCTTCAATAAATGCAGAATACATATAGCGATGATAGGCAAAACAAAAGGCCTTATAGCTATACTTTTAGTATAATGATATTCAAAAGAATGAAAATCATAATGATTAAGTGATTAAATCAGCACTGCACCATGGTTTGCGAATGATTCATATATTTTGTTCTTTGTTTTCTTTTGCTTGTTTTCTTTATGTTATTTAATCAGTGGAACAAATGTCCTCGGTCAGCCAAATAAGACTGCTCTTTTTTTCAGAGAGGCTGTGAACACAATGTTACAACAACGCAAAATACAACGAAATAAGGAACAAATCAATCAAATCATTCACAACGAAACAGAAATGGCGTAATAAGACATTTTGTAGATAGGAATGAATAAATACAAAAGACACGAACAACTATAAAAGCAGGTTCACAGAATACAAAGCGGAACGCAGTAACCCCTCATCTATTACACTAATTTTACACTAAAGTCTAATCACTTTGAATTCATGCAAACGCCCCTGATGTAGTAATATTTTGAACAAAACTTTAAAATCATTAATGACTACTTCACCATTTTCAAGAAGATTATCATTATCTGAGCACTGAAGTAAATACATTTATTATTATGATTATACACATGAAATCCAGCTTATTTTTTTTTTCAGTCGTACGATATTGCGTAAATTTTGTAAATTTTGTTGAGCTGTTGTTAGTGTTGGGAATCACATTTTGATACCAGGCGTCAGGTTGTCTGGCTCTAGTTTAACATTTTCTGTCAATTGTAACTTCGGTTTTGTTTGAACGATCATGATCTAATTGTTTACCTCCTCCACATAATTCGCCCACGCATGCTTATCATGAACCACGAAGTCTTTTTAGCGCACTGCATGCGGAACGCGACATGAATCCCTTGCGCAAAAAGGGTCAAACGTTCGACGATTTCGGAAAACAAAGTATAAAGGTTGGATATGTGAAACTGTAAGAATGATTGCGAACATGATAATTATTATTTTATCGACGTCCCATAAAGATGATGATGATGTATAACTAGGAGATCAGGAATGACGAACAAGAATGCTAACCACAGGAATTCGCACTTTGTAACTAAACAGATTAAAAAAGAAAACTGCCATGTAAACCATCATTCCGGACCCAACGACTGTGTTCTGCATATAGACAGCTATATAATGGACCCTTTCCTACAGAAGCGAATTAAGACTATAATTATGCCTACCATTGCAAATAAGGGCTAGCACCCTTTCTTACAGACCTGACGACTATGTTCTGCAAAATAGTTTAGGATATCGCCCTTTCTTGCACAACCCGAAGACTATGAACGCCCTGCAAAATAAAGGGCTATTATCCTTTCTGAAAGGGGGTATCTCACTGAGCGGCGAATGTTTGCGAACGTAGCGAATTCTAGGGAATTTTATGTTTCGCCAGGGTTCGTTAACAGTTGTGATAAAATTCGTAAAGAATTGCAATCAAATTCGCAAACAGTTTACATTGTTATATTACATAAGTTCAAATTTTTTTTTTGCGACAAGAAAAATTGTTTACGACAATGGAAACTGTTTGCGAATTTGATTGCAATTGTTAACGAATTTGATTGCAACTGTTAATGAACCCTGAAATTCCACAGAATTCGCTACGCTCGCAAACATTCGCAGCTCAGTGAGATACGCCCTTAAACGATGTCCCTTACCTTAAACGACTGGGAGAACGGCAATGCCGTGGTCTGTGGAGAGGCTGGAAAATGAGGAGGTGCAACCTTGGATCGGGGATGAGATGGAGACCTGGGATGTGGCGGCAGAAATGAGTCATATGCGGCCACCTTCTGCATGCAATAGGGCATTTTTGGAAAGAAAATCTTTTCAATCACTTGTTTGTACATCACTATCTTATCGGACGATCGGCAGAATACCTTGCCAGCGGGAATCAGAATTTTTAGTGATACAAAAAGTAGGGATACGCCCACCAAAAATTATAATTTGACCCGCCGAATTAGCTTGTGTACAGATTGGAGAATGTACTAAAATTAACATATCATATAGCCTCGTCCAGATTTTCATGGATTGCAAGGGTGGCTAGTTTCCACTCAACTTGATAAATCTTGTAGTTATATGCATAAGCGGATTATGACAGCAATCTTGCGTTTCTTGAGTTATAATTTTTGGGAATGTATTCAAAGTCGGTATGTCAAGCAAGCAGTGTGAGATAGAGACAAAGATTACAATTATTATCATTGGTATATTAGTATTTTATATCATTTATTGATCATGAAGTATGATCAAACATATTGATACCTCTTTGATTTTCAATTTTGGTTGTGTTAACACTGCCATATTCGTGGATGTTCTGTTTACTTTCATGAACTTTAACCTGTCATGAAAAAAAAAAATCATTGTGCAGATCTTGCAGATATTTCTGGCCATTAACCAGCACAATCTTAAAGGACAAGTCCACCTTCATATACATGTGGATTGAGTGAAGGCAACAATATTAGTAGAACACATCAGTGCAAGTTTGGGGAAAATCTGACAATCCGTTCAAAAGTTATGAATTTTTTAAGCATCTGCGCAGTCACTGCTGGATGAGAAGACTACCACAGCGTATGATGTCACATGCGTACAACGATATAAGGAAAGTAAAAAGAGAATTTCACAAAACTTTAATTTGTTAATAAAGTGCACATTTCTTTGACTTGTTACTGACGTAAGTTAAGGGTAATAGTATTCCCCATGCCTTCTGAAAGAGAGGAGTCGAGTTTTTTTTTTGTTACGCGAGAAAAGTAAGAATATGTCAAATTTTCTGTATACTTTCTTTATGTCGTTGTACTCATGTGACATCACAAGCTATAGTAGTCTTCTCATCCAGTCGTGACTGAACAAAAACTTCAAAAATTCATAACTTTTGAACGGATTGTCTGATTTTCCTCAAACTCGCACTGATCCATTCTACTAATATTGCTGCATTCACAAAACCCACATGTTTATGAAGGTGAACTTGTCCTTTAATTACAGCTTTGTCGGACATGATATTTTCTTATCTATTCGAACGCTTAGCGTTTTTTTTTTATTATAGATTTTAACAAGTCATAGGCCTTAGTTCTTTTTCTCTGTTTCCCTTTCCTTTTCTCTTTTTCTATGTGTCTTCTTTTTCCTTTTCCTTCTTGTCTTCTCTTGGTGTCACGTGACGACCCCATTCAAACTCCTGAATCGAATCTTTGATCTTTCATAACGTCGCGATGTCTCAAAATGTTCAGCTGGGAGGGCTCAGTTTCCCCTCCTCCTCCGACGCCTCACTTCCCGGTCCATCCTGCCATCACAGTCTATTTTCTACTATCCCGTGGTTCCCTGTTGTCAATGATGCCTGTAAATACCAATAATCTTGCTTTACATCTGCTCGTAGCAGTTTATTTTAGCTCTCCTCAGCATCTGTCAAAATTTGCCAATGATGTTGAACCCTTCTAATGGAAAACCAATCATTCCATATTGTACGAATAAAGAAGGCAAACAATAACATTAAAGATTTGTAGCTGACAGAAATCACCTTATTTACGTACCAGGCTATAAGAGACCTTTGTCTGTGCATAAATTTTGCGTTGACATCAAAATGTTTCATCGGCAAATACCATTAATCGCCTAATCAGAGCTATTTCAAGTTCTAACACGGAAACTAAACGCACATTTATGCTCTCGTAGTCCCATCCTCAACCGATGAATAACGGCGATACTCGTTAAATGCTCACGTTGCCGTATATCCACGGCAACACGTAAGAAGCCTCATTCATGCAACAAAAACAACAACAAACAAACAAACAACAAGGCAAGTAAAAGAGAGAAAAAGGGAGAGAGAGATCACAAAGAGCTTACTACAAGTTAGAAATCACTGCTATATGTGACAAGGAGAGCAGATATCTTCTCTGATGTTGTTCATAGATTACCGATGATTACCCAAAACTAGCAGCCAGCTATAGAGGCTTCTTATATTTTATATTTCATATTTTATTTCCATTTTTATCTTTTTATTTTATTTTTTTGCCAGATGCCAGATATCTGTTCCTGCTTCTATGATTCATCCTCCACTAATGAATAGAATGAAAGAAGGGGGAATGGAAACAAAATTATCTCTCCTTTAGAATCAAAATATTGCGTTGTTGTTTGACACATTGAGAGTGAAATCTTTCTCTTACAACTCCTCCCATCTTGCGCTGATGGCAGACCAAATACTAAATGGATGACTAGACTCTCAATATCATTATCATCTTGGGTTGAAATCCTGGTTGGAGCTTAGGCCAATATCCATGGACAAGATATCTTACCCGCAATGTAAGTCTTGAAGCAGTATTATAACTTGGTACCTAACTGCGTTCACACTCTAAGAAAAATAGGTTCAACTTTGCACCTTTTGTCACATTTTGAGCACCTTTACGGGTGCAACTTTGCACCTTTCAGACAAGTAAGTTGCACCTTTATAGGTGCTAATATATTTGTCTGAAAGGTGCAAAGTTGCACCCGTATAGGTGCTCCCAGTGTGACACTATATAGCTGGTATAAAGTTTGAATTTGAACCTGTTTTAACAATAGCAGGGCCACCTGGAAGAATCCACCAGAACTGTAACCCCAATGAGAAAGATGTGAGGCTGATAATTTCGTACGAGAGTGCGCCTAAATTTATCCATTTCACCCCCCCCCCCCCCATCTGTGAACTAGGTATCGTGATCTTGTAAGATCCCTTGTTCCGCCAGTGCACTGCGGTCATCCCATGACTGGTCAATTATTTTCCGGTTACTATGACATTTGCTCCGGCGACAATAATTTTGCTCCCTTGGAATATCCACACGCAAGGCCAAAAATTAATTTCTACCCACAAGCATAACCCTAACCCTAATCCTAATCCTCACATCAAACTAAACCTAAAACCCCATCACAACCCTAACCCTATATAACCCTAAGTCCTGGGAGGAAATAAGACCGGAGCAATTGTCGCAGGAGCAAATGTCGTGTATTTTCCGTTGCGAGACACAAATCGCTTAAAACCGCTGGCACTACGTGAAGTCGTTGCATTTGTATTCCGCTAATCTCTCTTTTATCGCCTGTCTGAATGCTTGCACCAGACTAAGTACTGCCTAGGTTCTTGAGGCCGACACGTATTTGTTGCAGAAAAACCGAGTTTTTCGCATGGTAAGTCTTTAATATTTGTGCAAATTCATGTTTCAGTCACCAGAGCATCCCACTTATGTTCTTTATACAGCCTTATTTGTTTTGATTGTGGTGGTATATCCAATGTGCTACTGCAGGCGAGATGTATCTAGGCGATTAACTTCTATGCGGTGTAAGGAGCTGCAGCCCTCGATCTCATGCATGCGACCAGTGGAAATACGGCTTCCTCACGTCAGCATGACGTTTGGGGATGCTAACCCGATGCTAACAAAGGTCACATCGTAATGGTTTCCCCGAGCTGTGATCTCGGGAGATAGTATAAGGTTTGCATTATCTCTGAACCTCCCGTTCGCCATTTAAACATTTAAGCATGGTGCTACAACACTCCAAGGTTTAAGCATGGAGCTACTAGTTAGTAGCTCCATGGTTTAAGTTAATGAACCCGCTGGTATGTAAGCTCATTGTGGATTTCCCATCTGAGTGTGAAATTAAAACACACTCTCATATATACACACACACGCGCACAAAACAAACGTGTTTTTCTATCCCGTAATTCAATGCCGTACATTCGTCCTCAACAGACGATTTCCTTTTGATTCGCAGCTTGCTATGTTCGTGCCGCCGTGATGCATGGTTACACAGAACCCTGTAACTGGTATTTTCCTCCTTCCAAATATTCCCGTGGTTACGTGTTTAATTATGTTTGGCCAAAGAGGCTATGATACTATAACATCCTCATGTTTTTGTTTTTGGAAGGCATTTAGTTTTAGTAACAGACGTAACGTCTGGAGAGTTAATAGTTTTATGTTGTAACACATTGAAACTTCCTTGCAATGTACTAGCAGTCATGAGTTTCTCGTAAAAGGATCGACTTTCCATTTGCAGGCCACATACGTCTGGCATCATATCAAATTCATGTCTAGCTAACAAAGCCTTGTCTGCCATTTTTACAACATTTGCATGAAGTGCGTGAAGACACTGCTTCATATCGTGGTGTGTTTGTGTGTACGTGTGTTTACACTGTTGAACATTCCCTACTGAACTGTATGATTGATATTAGAATGGATGGAAAAATAATTACACTAAAGTTTACATTGAATTAGCGAAAAGTGCAGCTTGGTTGTTTGTTTGTTTGGGTTTTTTTTTTCAAACTGAAAACATGACACAATGTACGTCTTATAAGACTGTAATCTTTCACGACAGGTTTATAGCCTCTGCTCAATCACCATAGACATTTTGCCAGTCTTTCTCACGACAGTTTTAGATCTTCTTCTATGATGAAATTTTACCCAGACAGCTCGCTGAAAGTAAAGGCCTATAAAGGAGTCATGACAACTTTACTCCTGTATGTCATGAACTATAATGCTCGTGTCTCAGAGGTAATAATTATGTTTGTTTGAAGTATTGACAAATAAACCGAGCGAAGTATTGCAGAGAATGTTAATTTTAATTCCTTTCAAGCAGATGTGTTATGAGAGTGAGCTTGAAACTGTACTTTAGGATTCTAATGTATATAAATATCTAATATTTTAGATACACATAGATGTATCATATATCTGTACATGCACACATTGGCAAATGAAGTATAGATACAGACCAGCGGATCTGAGCTATAGGAAAAAGAAGAACTGAATCTTATTGCTAAGTCGTTATAATGGACGTCTTGGAATGTGAATATAATAATGCCCATTAAATTTCTGACTACTGTTTTATTCTCTTTCCATGATTTGTTTCCTTTGTGAAACTGCATTAAGTCCACCAAATACTTTTATTTCTCTCATATCTCAGAAGACTGGTAAAGTTTGTTCTTGTATTCGGGTCATAGCTCATTTTAGTCAGTAGCTCATATTTCGCGACCCTTTGTATTCATAACTTTTACAGTAGTTTACAAGACATAATTATCGTGTGACCTGTTTTAAAAAAGGCAAGCATTTTTAGTTTACCGTATCGGTAGACAAGCGGAACACATACACTTTTGCTAGAGAAAGACACTCTTTGGCTATAAATAAAGAACAACTATAAATAATCTGGAAAACATACCTAGAAGGAATTCCCCAGATCTCCAGGGATAGCGGAAAGTTGCCCCAGATTCTCTCCCCCCCCCTTATATTGTAAAACCATGTTCTGCTCATATCAGATCGTGTAGGTCGGTTGACTCAACCGTTGGAGAGAAGATGACTTTCTATGACGGCTAATGTCTTTTCAGGGGTGTCTCACTGAGCGGGGACAGTTTGCGAAGAATACATGACATTGTAGCAAATTTTAGGTATCGTCAGGGTTCACATACAGTTGCAATCAAGTTCGTATACGCATTTGCAATTAAATTCGCAAACAATTCATTTTTATTATTGTTCAAGGGAGTACAGTATCTCATTGAGCGGCGAATGATAACGAACGTTGCGAATTTTGGATTCGCCAACTTTTCTGACGAATGTTGGCGAAAATCAGGGTTCGCCTTTGCCATAACTGGGGGTTCGCTCTTTCTTTTAGTACTTTGTTTCTTCGGGATGGCTTCATTCATGGCAAATGGCAATTTTTTCTCAATGGGTAGATTTTATACAGTACTTTAGTAACCATATGGTCGGTATATAGCGTTGGCGGAGTGGAAAGAACTTCAGCGACACCGTCTTACAACCGTTTGCAAAGACTTACGACTGTTTAGCAAACGCTTCTAACTGTTTGCGGAAAAATAGATTCGCAAAGAAATTTTGAAAATGTTCAAAATGTATTTGCGGCAAAAAAAAAAAATCCTTGCGACAATGAAAACTGTTTGCGAATTTTCTTGCAACCTTTAAAGAACTTTTTGCAACCTTTCACGAACCCTGGCGAAATCCCAAATTCACTACGTTCGCAAGCATTCGATGCTCAGTGAGCTATCCCCTTAAAGTATCTGTCCGACAATGAAAAGTGTTTGCGAATTTCATTGCAACTCTTTACCAATTGCAACTGTTTGCGAACACTATCGAAATCTAAAATTCGATAAAATTCGCTATATATTGTTCGCAAACATTCGCCGTTCTGTGAAAATTTATTAAGGCTCTTAAGTTTATTGAACAACTCAGTGTCAATTAACCAGTTCACAAAATAAACATGTAGGGCTTATATGTAGGCCTATACGTCTATTTTTCGATGTATATATGTATATTATTCTTTTATATATACATATATTACATAGTATACCGATATACATATAATTCTGATCTCTTTGAGTGGTTTATATATCATTTGTGAAAAATGTAGAAACGACATAAAAAAAAGTAACTGATCCATGCAAACTGCTTATGAAATATAACATACATATAAAAATAGGGTTGCTCGTTCTTGGATCCATAGCGGAAATTTTGAAGGCATAAATTCGAATACATAAAGTGAAGTGTCCAGTTGGAATAATAACATCTGGAGAGACTCTCAGAAGTTTGTCTCTCATCACATCTTAAAAAGTCTGATGTTCGGAGGTGATCGGCTTAGGACAATGGATGTAGGCCTACACTTTCACATCTTCATCTGTTGTCGCGGCAACGCCCACCCGTGGCGCGAGCAATCAGGAAAACTCACGAAAGAAAAACAGCAACAACGATACACCAGCACATGCATACGCACGTTAACACACACACACACACACACACACACACACACACACACACACTAAATCATGTACAATATGTCGTTTCAAACTACCCCTCATGCACACGAAGCGGTAATACGTGTTTTTTCTGTCTTCGCTTTTGGCAGCTGCTTGGCGAAAGTCCGTGAGCACACAATACTTAGCTGGCCGCCATCTCTTGAACGCACTTCAATACATTCGGACATCTACACCTCCAAGATGGCTGAGTCTCGGGCGTCAGAGGGGCTCTCCTCTTTCGAGCACAAGGCGACAGGAGTGATTCTGTCTATTGAAGGTACGTAATAGATATCAAACAAACTATTCATGGTACGTCATCTCCTTCTTTCCAATGAATGTGCTAGAAATCGAGACATGATTGTGTCCCTTTGTGATACACGTGAAATAGCATGTCAGGAAATTGTTTCAAAAGAAAACGGGGAAGTGATGAGTGTTCACAGCATTCATCTTTCGTTCCATCACAACATGTTCAAGAAGTTGTTTGTAATGTGTCTGGTGTCTTGAATATTTTTGGCAGGTTGTAAAGATCATGATGTATCTATAAGCTTTGTACAATATATCTCTCTTTCCACCACAACATTTTTCAAGACATTGTGTGTGATAATAAGATGTCTGGTGTCTTGAATATTTCAGGCAGTTTCTAAAGATAATAGTTTTATAATACACACCTCTCGTTCCAACGCAACATTCTCAAGAGGTTCTTTGTGATATGTCTGGTATATTGAATACTTTTAGTAGTTTTTAAAGGTCATGATTTATATAAGAGCTTGATACAGTTCATCTCTCGTGCCACCACATTTTCAAGGAGTTGTTTGTGACGTGTCTGGTGTCTTAATCATTTTTGGCATTTTTTTAAATGATCATGATTATATTGAAGAGCTTTATATACATCTAATTCATCTCTCGTTCCACCACAACATTTTCAAGAAGTTGTTTGTGATTAGGTCTGGTGTCTTAATGTATATTTTTGGAAGTTTCTATAAACATGATAAAGATCATGATTTGCATAAGAGATTTATATAGTTATAACTCATCTCTCGTTCCACTACCAAATTTCCAAAAAGTTGTTTGTGATATGTATGATATCTTAAACATCTTTGGCAGTTCTTAATTATCATGATTTATATGACAGCTTTATATAATTCATCTCTCGTTCAACAACAACATTTTTTTTTCTAGAAGTTGTTTGGGGGTATGTCTGGTGCCTTGAATATTTTGTTTCTAATCACGATTAAAATATTGTATGATACTGTGATACACGTGAATAAAAAGATAAGGGCTGTTGTCGAGGAGGGAAAGCTGATGTACATTTTTGACTTGTGTATGCAGAGTAATGTAGAGAAATGTAGAAGTATTTTATTGTTTTCTTGTGCATAAGCGAACACTGATGTCTTCTGCCGCCATGCTGACTTATTTTTTTTCGAAATGTTTACGACGAGACGTGGTTTATTGCCATGAGATCATTCAAGGAAGCGTGACATAACCGTAGCTACCCGCAAATCTCAGGTGCAATTAAGGACTAACCTATTTTTGTTCGCACGTGTCGATGGTTGCAATAAGCATGTTCACATCTATGCCGTCGAGATAGAGTTTCCTTCTTCAACAGAATTCCTTAAAATAGCGGATAGATTTCTGCATGGCTTGATTGGCCTAACAAAAAAGATGAGAGGAAAATTAGACACAGCTGTAGAAATGTGTATCTTCCAAAAGCAAGCAGGTCTGTCTAGAAATAAGGTCTCAAGGAACTTTTTTTTCCTTTTTTGCGTGTATGTATGTATATGTATGTATGTGTGTGTCTAGGGGAGGGGGTAGGTGTAGGGGTTCTTGGACTCGCTTTGCTGCACCTGGTGGAAAATCGGGGGAAGCACATATCTTCGGTGCTAATGGCACGGAGTCACTCTATGGTGCTGGTGGGGATTTCAGATCTAAATTCCTTTGTGTGACTATGTGATATATATTATGTTATATGTTTATATATATATGTTTACATATATATATATACATACAATGTATATATATATATATATATATGCATATATATATACATATATATATATATATATAAATATACATATATATATATATATATATATATATATATATATATATATATATATATATATGTATACATAGTGCGAGAGATTGTTCCTTCTCCATCACATCAAATCATACACGCCCCAGACCCTGATGAAGATGACAGGCCGAAAACTCGATTAAAAGGGAGAACAAGATCGAGAGCAACGTCCGCCTCAAGTCTAATTTCTTTCAATATATATATATATATATATATATATATATATATATATATATATATACTTTTACTTACACAGAATTTTATGCAAGTCTTTTTGTTTGTATGAATCTTTCTCTGCATGTAAAAAATGTGATCAAGCAGCATAAGTAAATGAATAATAAATATGTGTATTAAGTTAATTCGTTTCAATGTGAATACGATGCTGATATCGAACGAAATTCAAACAAAGAATATCTCTAAAAAAAATATTGACTGGTTGAATAGGGCCTACATAGATGTGCGTTTGTGGAGCTCGCGATTCCTCATCCAATGTTTAGAAATATCCTCGACTTGGAACAGTTTCTCTCTTTTTTTGACGTTTAAAAGAAGTCAGCAAGTCTTGGGGCAAATTTGTTGTTGTACAGGGCCCCGATTTTTTTCTCTCTCATCTTTCTTTAAAACACAACAACAAGTCAGCAAGATAATGAAAAAAAGTAACCATATTGATTATATAATCATTACATCATAATTTTCGAGAAATGGCGTCTTGCAAATTCCTCACAAGCCGTCTGAAGCGCCCTCGCTCTTTTTCTCATTTCGTCCTTTGCTCATCATCCTGTGTGAATGGCTGGCCTGGGAAACTGGCCTGGGCGTTGACCTGGGACTGTCTGCGGCGTACTATAAAACGGAGATTGCAATCGTCTGTTCGCCTTTCGAAATGCATAAGCCGACGATAATGAAAAATTACATGAATATGGAACGTAGGAGTGTGAGCATAATATAGTCACAGCGAATGAAGGATTTTTTTTCCTCTCTTTATTTTTTCCCGCTCTTCTCTGTTCTTCTCCTGGGGTAAGGCAGACTAAAATCATCGGCATGAGCGCAGGTTGATAAGATGAGATGAGGTTCACTGCTAGACTCGAAATTACGAGACTTTGTCTTTTGATCCGTAGGTCAAGGGGGAGGAAATAGTGACAGAGGCGGTAAAATTAGTATACGCCCCCTGAAATTGATGATTGATGAGCGTTCTTATCGCAATCAAAGATGTTCTGACGCGTCCTAAAATCTGAAGGCATTTCACATTTCGACACAGATAGTGGAGAAGCTCTGTCATATATTGCAGATGAATGATTATTGTAGAGATGAAAATGAATGCGTAATAAAGCAAACAAATGCCTAGTCATAAGTCGATATTTCTGTCATACTTGCATCACCTGTTTGAGATCATGCGATTTATCCGTCAATTGTTCATTCAAGCGCTGCACACGGCACAATGAGATGTATATTGTCGCAATGTGTGTGTGTGTGTGTATGTGTGTGTGTGTATGTGTGTGTGTGTGTGTGTGTGCGTGTGTGTGTGTGTGTGTGTGTGTGTGCAGTTATGTGTTCACATAATTCTTGAGATATTCGTGTGGTATATGACTCCAAAGAGATCTATGAGAAAGCATGTTCCCGAACAGATTCGATGAACAGGAAAATCCGTCGATTAAAAAACAGACAAACAAACAAGCAATTAAACAAACCACAACAAATATATTAAATGTGAAGAAATAACAAGGCATGAAAAATGACTGGACTGTTGGCAAAGCAGCAGGAAGCTAGATTATAATTCATTGATCCAGCTGTATACTTTAAGGATCCGTTATTTGAAATAGCGTGTCTCTATTATACCTTCTGTATCTCATGGTTCGCCAAAATGCATTTTTTTTCTTCATTTTTTCATTTCATTTATTTATGTTTTTTCCATTCCCAACAGAAACATATAGATATTTTGCAGAAATTGAATACTTAGATTATACCACAATACATAATAAAAGACAAGTTTACAGAACATTTTAAGTATACGGGATTTAATATACGGCATTTGATACATGTTTTCTCGACAAAAACATCCCCTCCCATTTGCGGAAGAGAAATTTTGTCCTTATCTACCTTCAAGATTGGGAAGCTCCGTCATTTCACAAGTATAAGGAAGATAATAATAATAATATCGCAGATTATAGTATACATTTTTGGATACACTATGAACTGCAAGTACTGCACCCGTGATGTTTCAATGACTTCGTTAATCGTTTTACAGTATAACTCCTCAGACAAATGTCAGAAGCCGTGTTTTTGGTCTATTGATATGGATGAGGTCGGTAACCTAATTCATCTTCTTCAATCATTCTTCGTGCTTGCTCATAGATATCATCGCCTAAATTCTAAATCAAAGTCACTCTTCGTGGCTTGATAGATTATATAATCATGCAGAAGCATGATAGGGGATGCGGGAGCGGTCTGGGAATGAATGTCTTTATTCCTGTTAGCCCTTGGTACTTTATGCTTTTTATGCCACTGGTTGTCCATTTCGGTAGAAAACATTACATGTATCACTAATTCTCTGTGTATAATCTGTGGGCGTCAACTCTGCTTTGTACTGTGGTATCTGTGCTTGGTCTCCATTTACTGTACATGGACTTTACAGGGGCCAGTCCACCACCATAGAAGAACACCACGTGAACTGCATGTGTCTCGACTATTATGTCTGGCTCGCTTGTGCACGGATGCAGTCTGTCACGACAATAAAACACGTTTTTCTTTCATACCCCACCGCACCCTATTCTTACCTCATTGTGTATGATTCAAAGCACGTCGAGATTGTGATTTGAAAATAAAGGCTGCCTGCAGTTATATGATGGAGCTTTAGACTGTGAGTTGTTGACGCCACGCTGTGCGAAATCTGATTACCAGTCTTTCAACAACCAAAACTCACGGAAACAGTACAATATTGGTTCTACCTACACAAGCAAAAAGGAGAAAAAAGATGAAAGAAAATAATGATTTCTCTTCAACCCCCCAATCACTTCAGTGCCTTTGTCGACGGATTTTATGGTCTCTGAAATAGAATTTGAACTATAACGTCATTGTTGATATGGGGTATTTTTTTTCCTCAGATTTTTTTTGTATTTTCACAGACTCTTTGATCGTCAAGCAAATGCAATTATTTTGTAGCCACGGGATGTCGAATCTATTCAGTTCAGTTCTACAAGGTGAACACGAACACCTAGAATGTAACCAAATAAAACAGGTTGCACACAGTCACTGCCACGCAAACACCAAATGATATGTATGACTTTATGTACGCATGTTACAGTCTCTTTTCTTTTCTCTTTTTTTTTGTGTGTGGACAAAATAAAGTATCACCCCTTCCAACTTATTGTTCATGACTCACGTGACGACTACATACTTTGTGGTTTAGCACACGGTACAAGATAAACGAAATATTTTGCTGCTTATGAATTTCATGAAAAAGCGATAAGCACATCTTAGTATATTTCTGGGCGTCGCCATAGCGATTTCTATGTAAGCAAACACCGTCCCTGTCACGTATCCCCATTGTCTGATTCCAGATCTTTGAAATGCACCGTGTTAGATGATTTATTGACATTGAAACAGTGATATAACAACAGTCTGATTCTTGTTTGGTAATTTTAACTTGTTGTCATCCATAGGATGCTCATTTAAAGCAACGTTCTCAGTCAAGACGTTCCTCAGTCTGTGCTTGGTAATGATAAAGAATTGGAGAACGAGAAAAACAATGCAAATATAGGGATATGCTTTTTCTTCTTTTCCTCTAATTCTTGTCAAACAAAGAAATTTAATGCTCTTTGTATTATTGTTTGTTTGTTTGTTTGTTTGTTTGTTTTTTGGTGGGGGGGGGGGCAAGCGAATGTGACACTTATGAGACCACTAGCTTACCATGTGTCTCTTACCGATAGCAAAGTTCTGGGAGCAATTATGCCAACATTTAAAATTTCGTATCTTTCATAATATTATTTGTTCGATTTTAATGAAACTCTCGCTGATCTCTTACGTCACCTTGAACGGCTATCACTTTAACTGTGGCAACTTAATTCTGTGTGTGTATGTGTATGTGAATGTGTGTGTGTGTGTGTGTGTGTGTGTGTGTGTGTGTGTGTGTGTGTGTGTGTGTGTGTATGTGTGTGTATGTATGTGTGAGTTATTTTTCTACATGAACGAATGCATTATAATATGTATAATCAAAATCTTCCTTGAGTATTACATACCCTTATTACATCTTATCATATTCCAACGTAGATCCCATTGGTCTACATCAAGCTATGTTGGGAATTATAAAGGCTTGACCTGTATATTGAAAGATGTATCTGTTATCTTGTAGTCAGTTGATGGGACAGGAGCGATCAAGATGAGATTAAGAGTATTGCTCGTTTGATTTGTCTGTTTCTTTCTTTCTCGAATGACATGGAATGACGCAAATTGATGTGAATATACGTAATTTTCCAGCGATGATTACCTGCACTTACACTTTGTAGCTTCTTTGGTCTAATGCTAATATATCTTATCCGATGCCATAACAAATTCGTAACGTTAAAAAAAAAACTATCGAAAATAGCATTATTGGTTGCTCTTTCCACTTTGTTGACACTATTATAATCGTTACTGTAATCGCTGCCACTGTCATCGTATATATCATCATCATTATCATTGATATCTTTGTCAGGATTAGTAGCTCATGATTGCCATTATCAACACTGTCGTTTTGCACATGATCGTCAAGTTGTTGTTGTTTTTGTTTTTCTCGACGTTCGCTGCAGGTCTCCTTGGAATCGCTGCTTCCGGTTTTCTCCTAATCTCCTTGCTCAACTCCAAAGGGGGAAGAGACCCTTCGCAGCACGCCCTCAGGGTCAGTCTAGCAATAGGCGATCTGGGTGAGTCCCTGAGACTACTGAGACTGGGATACAAGGGTTTTGGTTGCACTGCCCTTTGGCAGCATTCATGAAACTTGTTAGTCACTAACAAGTGTTTTTAAGCTATTGAAATCCTTGCATCTGATCGGTTTGGAGCAAATTTGTCAGTGGAAATCGCTGACAAAGCACTTGATGGAATGGCCCCTGGTTTCATTTGTTTTGGTTTAATGTTTAAGGAGCGTGTGTTTGGAGCGGAGCTTGGAATCCCATGCTGTTCGGGGAAATAATGGTACAAAGGGATAAGGCAAAAACCCAAACGATATCGAACGCTTTGGGACGGAAAATGATTGTACATTATCCCCCGGCCCACCACAATACCATGTGTCCCATATTGATTACAATTATTGTTCTGTCATTGCTGTGTCTTCGTTTCTATACAACAGAGCAAAACTGTTTGTTTGAATGTGAATGGTACCTCCCACAATATACATGATGGAATTTCTAGACAATTTCTAGAAAATAGCCTTGAGATGTAGACAATATTTAAGATATTATATCCCGACACGCCACGCACGATTAGCCAGGATGGGGATTTTGCCGCTTCCTCTTAATCTAGGACACAAAAGAAAGCATATTTCAATTTTCTTCATTGTATCTGACAATCTGAAGACAGGAAATACTGTTATTTGTTAATCAAGAACAAGGAAGACTATAATCTTAGTTTGTGGTTCTGGTACACTGCTTGTGGCTCTTTTGTGGTAGTTTTAGATTTTTTTTTAATTTGTCATAAAAGTTAACGATTTTCATTGATTTTGTAATGAAATTACAAAAGCACTCGCACGCACATTCACCACCATCACGCATCAGAGTTTATTTTCCCCTGCTATCTTCGCAGCAGAATTTGTATTGTTACCAATTTACATACCTACCTTTTCCTCGGGCCGGCCATCTTTTCAAGCAATGCTTACAATGGCGGCTCTCTGCATTATCGCTTCTTAAATATAATATTGTTATTGTAATCCCAGCTGCATAGACATGCATACTGTAATATCATTAATTTCCTTTTATATCGTTGTTTATGCAAGTCAAACGACTCTGTTTCAAAATTAATATACTTTGTATGTTTCCCATGTTCATGATTATTCAATTTATGTATACATTGATTTGCAGAAAATTAAGTATCTACCAAACAAACAAACCAACAAACAAATTCCAAAGTTGTTTAAGAACTTCGGGCACGCATTGAAATAGTCAATTACGTGCGAACTAGAACATGACGAACATAAATAAGCAGGATTCGATAAACATGGTTTGAGACAGGTATAATCATGTTTGTCATCTTTCGAGAGGAATCACAGTTTGGGGATGAACTTTAATTCTTAATATTTTTGTGATCATTGTGTCGAGTGATATGCAATCCCGTGATTAGATTTGAAACAAATCAAATAGGAGTTCTTGGAAAAAAAAATCTACCAATATATTGGGATTCATCATTTAAACGGCCCAAGTAAAGTGACCACTGAGCACCTATACACTGGCAAGAATTGCGCAGATCAGTTATATCCTTCTCCAGATCCTAAATTTCCTGTTAATGTTAAAGTTGGTCATGACAGTGACAGTGATGGCTCTGTTGGGTCCCAAATGGGTTGATTGTTGAATTTGTGATGGACAAATAAATTGAAATTTAATCATATCTAACATTTTATTTCTAATCGTGTATAATGTATTAATTTTGTAGTTGTGAAATATATCATTCCTTATGTGTATATTCCCAT
Source organism: Diadema antillarum (assembly GCF_040938485.1). Classification (NCBI taxonomy): domain Eukaryota; kingdom Metazoa; phylum Echinodermata; class Echinoidea; order Diadematoida; family Diadematidae; genus Diadema; species Diadema antillarum. The sequence goes on along the minus strand of NW_027272080.1, from coordinate 339,700 downwards.
CACCCCCCCCCCAAAAAAAAGACAAGTGCAATGTGAGATAGTAATATACTATATCATTCGTTAAGGTATAGTATTGCTTATGAATAACTAAATGTGTGTGTATGTGTCATACAGTACTCTCGAATGCCTACACACTATGCATGCAAGTAAGCCGCTTATCCTCCTATACATATTCGTATTTTCTGCTTCAATGATACTGAACGAATCATTATGATATATCTAATATTCTTGTTTGATGCTTTTAAGATTTATCATGTTTGACTTACGTCAGTATTGTCTGGGGTAAATTATCTATTGTATAGGGCCCCATTTTCTCTCTCTCTCTCTTCTTTCTTTAAAACAAAACAACAATATTTAACGACATGTTGAATTACTATAGATAGATAAACTGAATATTATTGTATAAACTGCTCCCTCTCTGCAGCCATTGGCCTTATGTGTCCGGTAGTGGCCATTGCCAGTTTCTCCGAGGGCTGGCCGTACGGTTCCACCGGCTGCCAGGCCTATGCCTTCGTGGCCAACTTTTTCGGACTGATTAGCATCTGGAGCCTCGTTGCACTGGTCATCTACCGCCACCAGACATCAAAAGCTGACACCAAGAAAGGTTTGGAGTAACATTTCCCCCCTCTACGTCTCCACAAAAGAGTAGCTCGATATTACACTCTTGTAGCACTGTATATAAAAGGTCAAAATATTCCTTCTGCAGAAGGTATACCAAGGAGGAAACTTGAAGAGTTTACCCCACATCAGTGTCATTCATTTTGTATACACTGTCTCATTTCTTACCAAAGTAAACATCGAATAACTATTCAGATTCTCGCATTTGACGCTAGACTGTCTGTTCGAGATTTTTGTTTTGTTTGTTTGTTTGTTTGTTTGTTTTTTGTATATGGCGACACCACATGACAAAAAAAAAAATGTCCATAGCAACAAAAACTAAGGCGGATGTGGAACCAGTTTACAGTTTGCGAAACACAAGTTGATCAAAATGAATAGACATAAACCGACAGAATGGAAATGTCACATGAAATTGTAATTTCATCACAGTCAGTAGTATGCAAATTAGATAATGTAATGATGTTACCATTTCACAAGTCTCCCACTATATACAGCAGCAACACCAACAACAAAAACATTTTGTTTGGTTTGTTATTGATTGATTGATTTTTGATTGGTTTGTTTTCAATTTTTAAAAAAAATGCATGGTATCGTAACAAAAATCCGCAGAGGATATCCACAATCGCTACTACTTGAACCCAAGTTCTTTTGTTCTTTGGTTGGTTTGTTTTAAATAAACAAAATATGCATGGTATCATAACAAAAACCCGCAGAGGATATCCGCAATCGCTACTCCCTGATTTTGGCCGCCATCTGGGCTGGCGCCTTTTTCTGGTCGGTCACACCTCTTCCCGCCATCGGATGGGGTCGCTACTGCGTGGAGCCCTTTGGTACCGGCTGTCTGCTTGACTTCAGCGACAGAGAGCCCAGCTACTTCCTCTACCTCGTCGGCTTCTCCGGCATCGGTCTCGTCATCCCTCTCCTCTTCCTCCTCACACGGGGGCTTGAAGGCGAGGGCGTGTCCGCTGGAGCTGTCACGGTACGTCAATCACTTGACATTTTGCCCCTTTAAATGGTGTTCATGTTTAAAGGGAAATCCAATTCTAATGAAGCGCAAGTTTCATTAGAATTCGAATCGGACAAAAATCACAGTAACAAGGTTCTCGGAAAAGTAATAGCGATCAAAATCTTATAACCACATGAATGATTATGTCAATTAGGCAAAGCGATACTGACTTGTAATCGTCTCACATTTCCCCAGTGACTTTTGAATGAAAACAATGTAAAATCCTTCTTTTTTCCCGGTGATTATCATTTAAATCATGAATTTCTTGGATCACACTCTTTAACAGAAGGCAGGCAATGCCTGTGATCCGTAATAATTGTTTTGCAGTTAATGCTCATGATTCGCTGTACTGGTATTTCTGTCTGTTTGTTTTGGCGAATGCACAGATCTATACTGCATTGATGTCTGCAATACATGCCGTCATCAATCAACTGCAACATACATTACGACTTTAAAAAAAAAGATATCTATTTTAGAGAATTGTGAATTAGGAAATTTCGGCCAAGAAAATATTCTTTGTATAATTTTCAGCTACCGTGAAGATACATGGACAAAATCAATTATAAATTGGGGTAATGCCATTTTAAATTGCAATTCCTGTTTTGTAAAAAGAGAAGTTAACTGGGTGCAGTTATTTTGATTACAATTATTATTGTTATCATTATCATCTACTACAATTACTATCAGTACCTTTATTATCATTTCCAGGCCTGCTGGAAAGCCATGCTTGTTCTGTGCCTGTACTGGGGATGCTACGGCTTCGTTGCCCTGGGTTCGGCCATTGGAGGACCGGACACCGTGCCGGTCCGAATCTACGCCCTGGCCCCACTTCTGGCCAAGCTTTGCCCCACTGTCAACCCGCTCGTTTTCGGAAAAGACTCCTCCTTTGAGGCTGCAGATGTCAAAGAGCAGAAGAAGCACTAGCTTGGTGTCATGGCAACGCGTAGAAGATGATGTTCCTTCTTCGCGTAATTTTACTTCGTGACGGAGACATGGAAGGGTTTCAATGTTTCATCGCATAGTAATTAAACGAAAATGCCTTTTGCAAAAACTTTCTACAAGACGTAGTGGTAAAGCAACATCCTGTGCCATCATTAGGTAGTTAGTGGTATTTCGTCCTCACCATTGTGTTTTCATGTTTTTTTTTGTTTTGTTTTAAGAAAAAAGACCTAATGATTTTCCTTCATACGTTTGCTACGAAAAATGTAGCTTTATCACAATCTTTTCATCTAGTAATAGCAAAATGTAGAATAATGTTGCTAAGTAGCCATTATTGTTTTTCTGTTAAAATGTCATGCCCTGGCAATTCGATAATCTCTACCAACTTGTATGTGCTTTCTTCAAGATGAAGTTTTGAAGCGAAGACTCAGATATACAGCATGCTCTTAGGCAGGTTGATAATTGATCAGCGCCATTTTATATTTATGCCGGCATCTGAAAGCAGCATATAGATCGCAGTGTGATGCATCAAGATCTGTACCATTAAAATGAGTCTGAATATCTAAACTGGCCAAGCTAAATGATAGGCCTATATTGGATGGCATCTATTAGCACATTCCATCTTATATCTAAAAAAAAAAAAAAAAAAAAATTAGTTACTAATAAAATACGAAGGCATTTTTAAGTGAATGTGTGCATTCCAGCAATCCGTTTTACTGAAATTGTAGAGTTTAGAGAGTTTAGCTGTGGTTCAGTACTGTTAGCTATGTATGCAAAGGCTAGGCCCTGTATAGTGTACAGTCTGCCACACCTGTGTAAGAATTCAATATATTGCGCGTGTATTTTGTATTTGTTCATATATGTGTTTGTGTTTTTGTGTATTTGTGTGTGTGTGTGACGTTACAGCTTATATATCTCTTGGAAGCTGAGATGTCCACAAAAAAAAAGTATATATTAGACACTCCTTACAGGGTTAAAAAACATCATTACTATAAGCATCATCTTGTTGTTGTTTTTTGTCTGTTATTGTCATTATGATGATTTTGTTTTGTGTCATAATATCGATAGTACCTAATCACAACTCCACTGCACGTTTCATGGATGTGAAGGAAATGGTATACATGGCATGATATTCTTTATGATTTTAGCATTACAGCAGTCTGATGGCAAAGCTAAAAATGCATTTTTTTTTCCACGCGCAATGATGATACTCAGTTCGCACCTTTCGGTATTGATTGTACTATAAGGTATGTTTAGACATTGTTTAGACGACACACAGGAATATAACACAGACGTGAATTGATTGTATGGTGTCAGATCAGTTTTTCTTTGTAATGCCTTTACATCGCGTTGATACTCAGAGTGTGTCATAAAATGATTGTGAATTTACACATTTTTATACAGCTTCATAAACAACAAAATTGTCTTTGTACTAATGTAAATCTTTCGTATGAATTGTGTGTATAAAAAAAGCGTGCTCATGAATCAAGCCTATCGCTGTGTTGTGTTGGCGATGTGGAATTTCAAAAAGCTCTGTCGTCATTTTCCATTCCCGTCTATATCTTACACTTTGTGCCTTGGGATAGCATGTTAGTTGAGTAACACTCGGTTTTATTAAATTGATTGTGATTACACAACTTCTTCTCAAGATAACCCTCAGACTGTGACAAACATCCTCGATTTGTCTGTGCCGTAAAGAAAATGTATGTCGATAATCACAGAGCTATGAGTCTATACATGGAACATCTACGTGAAACTTTGGATGTCTAACATTCTTTTTAAAGTTTGGAGTTTTGTTAAATGAGCAGTGAGGTTAAACATCGGGCAAAGGAGTTGAGAAAAAAAAACGCAGCCAATTTAAAGATAATATCACAAACAATTCTGAAGGAAGCTAAGAATAAGCAAGAAAGGGTAGAATTGTGACAGCAAATAACTGCGATGAAGTCAATAACTTGATGAAGGGAAGAGAAAGATTTACATGAGAATTGTTGCATGGAAGTAGAATCATTATCATTATGGCTATTATTATGGTAGATATGTCGTTGAAGAATAACAAACAGTGAGGAATTTGGGGCTCTTAAATGGGCGTATACCATGTCCAACATGTTGTTCCTCCGTCCTTTCTAAATAACCCTCTTGTTCATGTAATTACGTTACTCCTTTCGTTTGGGCGAATACTGAATGTCAAGAAATATGTTTCTCTTACGTGACTACATTGAAATTCATTCTATCGGAAAATGTACATAATTAGTGAATATGATTAGAGTTACTTGAGTTACGATATGGCGAAAAAAAAAGTTTGTTCTTGAGAATAAGAATTTAATGAAGTTCTGCTTTGTCAATTACGATATGACTGAGGAGTACAACGATACAATAATGTGACTGAAACAGTTGGACTAACATACCCTTTGGATGTCATGTTATTAAATCCACCAATATTCACAGCTGTTTGAATGTTCCCTGCATTTGCCTGATGGCGCCAGAGGTTTTTTTCTTTTTTTTGTGAGCTATAATGTTCTGATTGCTATTTTTTTATTCCAAATGAATCTCTTCTTTTTCTGGGTATAAATGTAGAAATAATCCCACAAGAAAATATACGATATTTGTAAAGACAATCAGCAGTTGCATACTATAGGCAAAAATAATGTCAAACACAATATACATGTATATCAGGTATGCTCTAAGTATTTATTTCCGAACCTTAAATGCATCAATTAAACCTCATATAGGACTAAAATATTTACATCAAGCTTGTTTGGTAAGGATTATGTACATACGCAGCAAGTATTATGTACATTATTATATACAGCCGTGTCTCAAGTAAGAGTCTTGCTATAGTCTAGACTCTGAAATTCATATCATGGCAATACCCACGAAAAATGAAACGTATTAGGATAAGTTCAAACTACCATCATACAGATGACATCAACAAAGTCTTCTTCTTTGGTTGCGCATGCTTGTTATACAATAAATATCGATATGAAATATGAATCATGGTAAAAGTTGGACACCGTGGGAAAACATTTTTTCTATTGATTTCTTAAATCCATTACTAAGCCCGTGTTAAAAATCTTCTAAAACATGCTTATACGAGGAGAGGATAATTCATTGTGTTATGATAAATTTCAGCTTGAGTGTCATAGATGCAAATAAACTCATAATCATTCATACTGCCGTGTAAACTCTTATATGCTACAAAAAGTTTGAGTTTTCTGTTGTAGTTATTGTTATACTGGAAGCACGTGTGACCATGAAAAACTGACTTATGAATGCAATGCGTTGTCATGGTTACGGCAAGAAAGACAATGCAACTGATGATAAGTGAATATATTTTCCCTCTAAGTTTTTCACCACCATGCGTTAATCTTACGCGTAAAAGTCCCATCTCCTACTGGACGATGGACCTGATCTGCAAATTCTCCACTTTTGGGCATTAATTGTGTCACTTTGAATTCGTTTGTGTCTGTGTGTGTATCCGCATGCGTATGAGATTGTGCGTGCGTATGTGTTTGAGATTGTGCATACGTGTGTGTGTGTGTGTTTGTGTGTGAAAGTGTGATTATCAGAAATACGCATTTTTTATTCACTCATATTTCTTGGCACATCAAGTATTCATTGTATTTCGACATTCCTGCTCAGACTGTTTCTACACACCCATATGATCAAAATGATCATAACTATTCTTCCGAGGAGACACTTTTCTCTTCTAATGTCCTTCATCTTCTGGTCTGTCTCTCCCCCTTCTGTGCAACTAATATAATAAACCGCTTTATAGCACGGCCAAGTCATGATAGTTGTCACGACATTTCCGTGAGATAACATACACGTGCCGCCATGAGGCATGTCCACAAGCAGTATCCGTACATGGACAAAAACAACGCAATCGTCAGCAGGTAATCTTTACTTCAGCGTTCTCCATGTTTGTTGCCTGAAGTATAACGCTTAATTCACTTCACTGAAAATCTCAAATCGGTCATTGAAATATGATTTTGTGCGATAAGACCTATAAGATATCCCTCCATTCCCCCCCCCCCCCTTAAAAAAAAAAAAAAAATTGTAACCCTGTCCCCTGGTAAAGCAACCGTATCTGTGCGATAACAAAACATGAGTCAACATGATGACCAAGGGCGGGAAATATCTCTTCACGTAATGTAAAACGATACATGGGTAGCATCAGGTGAAAAACAAAATCAGCGAACCACTCTCAATGTTCATGCGCCCCCTCCATTAAACATTCATAGATTTAACAAAGTCGGACCGTAGGGGGCGTTATCGCTTTCATGCATAGTTGAGAAAGAGTCACAAAATACAGTATCTCGCATGCTATGGAATCGTAGTTCGAGGCAGACCAATGACACCGGCGAACACAGCCTGGCTACACGAAGAATGAGTCAAAATGCATGATGTTCCCGAAAGATCGTTCCATCTCCGTGACATAAGACTGAGGATTGTCACCAAGGTTTCTATTCCTTGCGTCAGTTCATCCCTTTCGTCAACGAGGCAATTATCCTTCGCCGATAGTAAATGTTCTTTGAGTCATCATTCGTAAATCACTCATAAATCCTTCAGCGACCAGAACAAAGTTAGCCAGGGAAGTTAGCTTCGTGTAATTTCCTAATCACCCATGCCAGCGATGTCAAAAGGTTATTGGCAATATTGATTTGCCCTCTCCAGTCTTTTAGGCTGACATCCGAAATCTCTCTGTTAATAATATTTGCGTTGTCATTGCATCGAGGAACGTGTTACATGACTGTGTGGCTGATTTGTCACATCCGTCCTCCGAGAGGACTAGCGTTCCTGTTGTCTTCGAACACGACGGCGATCCCCGCCGTCCGCGTGACGTCACGGATGCTCTCCTTCACCTTGCTCATGGCCACTCGGTCGCAGGTGCACGTCTTTTGGTGGTTAGCTGCAGCTAGATATAAAACGGTGACACAATAAATTATATCCCAAATGCAGATATGACAGATAAGACCATCAAGAAGGGGCTCTGATTAAACAAAAGAGCTCCTCATGGGAATAACACCTGCTTCACTCATTTCCTCTAGACCTTGCTTGATATAATTGAGAACAGATGCGTATCCACGCACACACAAACACGTGAACAATATAGTATTATTATGAACATCTAAACTGAAATAGAACACGTCTTCACTTTAAAATCTGTCAAAAGCTTCTGAACGTTGCAGCAGTGAAATAAGAGAAAGGGTAGGTGTGTGAAACTGACCGAAAATTGTAAAGAGTTAAAAACAAAACGAGTAAACTACAAATCTGCATTTTGTGTTTCCATGGGAGCAGTGTTGTCATGACAACGGCTCTATCCTCCTCAATAGGCAGAGCAGGAATTCGAATGCTACAAAGTGCCTTCAAAATCAGACCAGAATATTGTTGTTGTTTTTTCCTACCTTCTCCCTCCCGACCTGGGCGTTAAAAAAAAAAAAAATCATACCCCAAAGTGCCAGGGTTATAACAATGCAGGACACGCATGACAGAGGCTACCGTGGATAAATCAGACCAGATTATCATCAATATTGTGCATGCATATAGTATCATAATTGGCCTTACTTTTTGCGAGGGCTTCATCCCGCATTGACTGTGGCTCACACTTGAGGGGCGGAGATCGCCGAGAAATCTAAAATGGAAGAGGGGAAAAAAGAGCATCTGTCAGTTTGGGTCGAGGTTCATATCTCCAATTTTACAGGATATCTAAACCTTTTGTTTTCATTGCATTTAGATAATTTGCAAAGTAAAAATTGTCACAGGCATGAAATTATCACTCTAGGAGGCTGATAAAAACAAAACAAATACTTATACAGAACATTATATTGATATTCACTTCTGTCAGCAAGGTTTAAATGACAAGTACCAAGTTTTCAACACACAGATGCCTCATAAGAAACTAAATAAATCTCATCGAAAACCAAAGAGCAAAGAGTGTCTTTCCTTTTAGAGTGTGTCCCTTCTTCAACCCTGAAAATGAAATTCCTCTCATAAGCTGTTATATTGTAGCAGTAGGTAGTTCAGACCTTTTCTCAGAATGATAAAAATGTAAGCTTCTTTATGATGGAAAGGGAATCAATACTATAGAAATTCCAGTGAATTGACTTGGTCTTGGTTTGAACAACGAGAACCAAAGAGCAGTTGACGGGTGATCAGTATGATTAAAAAAAACTGTATTGTACACCTTGGACGAGGCTATTAGCCTGTTGGAAAACTGAGAGTAGTACTTTTCATACAACATGTACAATGCGAAATGTAAAGTATCCTCATAACTCTTGCGGACATTGCTGAAAATGCCGGGTGCTATTTGTTGAACACATTTTGCTACTGATTAAAACGTGAAATGAGCAAAACGAGTTGACTAACATTTTGTAAAGGATGTAGAAAACTCGATGGTGACGAGTATAAACGAGGCACTTACGTATGTGTAGATCTCGAACACCATTTTGATCGTAAAAAACAGGAGTATGGAACCGGTCTGTACCTAACAAAGGAAAGCGAGGAAAAACATAAAGTGTTATCTGAAAGTTTTTTCTCTTTTTTGTGTAATTCTATAGTGCCACGTTAATTTGCATTAAATCCCTCATGTAGTAGTCTTAGTAGAGTTCGCAGTTATCTGCTAAGGCAATACAGGTGCCTGTAAAGTAAGAATTACTGCACCCACATTATCACTAACTCGTTATCTACACATATATAAAACCATATAACCAGCGTTACGTCACAGAAAATAAATGCGGGAATAGTGTCATTTGCACGCATGCGCATGACTGGTATCTTGACAGAGGGTGTACTTACTCGCCATACTGTCATTGACGTCACTGCCCCAGGTTTCAGAACGAGCAAGAAGAGCGTGAGACTGTTGAGGCATGGAGTTGATTAGAAAATGTAAGTAACCAGATATTAGTCAAGTCACTCTTTTACACTATTTTGTCTAAACTTGTTGCCTTCATGATGTGTATATTGATATGTAGGCCAATACTACAGGAGCAAATCAAGGCCGATCCATCAGCACTAATAATTTTCCTTCAGCAGGAGGATAAGATCCGATACATGATGATAATCAAGTTGCAATTATGCTGTGCAATTTCTCACTAATAGGCCTATAAGAGATATTTCTCTCCTGTTTTGTTCACCATGCACAACATACATCATAATCCATTGTTTACAGTGTGATGGGCGTATAAGATTGGCTACACGATATATGGTATACATAGGTATATACATCTCTACCAAAGACATTATGCGTTCATCAGCTTCCTCCGGATTGAAAATGGCTCACTTATTGAAACTTAAAGTTGAAAATTACGAATCTTTTTGTTCGACAACGATGGCAGATACTCACTTGAGGATGGGGTAAACCAGAAGTATGGTCAGTGACTTGATATGATGACCCATGTTCTGATGCACAAGGAGTTTATGCCTGGTACGGATAAATAAGGGACATGATATTCGTTTTATCTAGCAACCAATGCCGTCATGCACACTGATTACAATCATGGTAAAGACATTCTTCAACACGTTGATCATCGTCAGGGACAGAATCTTTGAAATCAAACAGTGTAAAACGCAAATTAAGAGAGACAATCGCTGACGAAGGAAAAAAATGCAAAAACCGCATCTGAATTGAATGAGTAAAACACTATCAACAACTATGTTCTAACTGCTGACACATTTCCTCCATCTTCCTCTTTTAAACAAGAAAGAATAAGTCTTTGTTCAGGAGCATATTAAGGTTCTATAAGAAGACTATGTTTCCGTAAGTTACACGAATGCAGTTAATGTGAAAAATTCAGCCACCACATTTTCGTCGATTTTACTCGAGTTTCTAAAATCTTCAAGTGGAAACTATTAGACGGGAAATCAGGAAGTTTATCGTTGCAGAAATGACGCCAAAGTCAAAGAATAATAATGATCTCACTTGCTCCAATGCGCCATAATCCAATAGATAAACTGGGTGCCTGACGTCACAATGAGTAGACCGCAGTGGAACATGATGGTCGTGTCTTCGTTGGCACTCAGCGATTTCTTTAAAGGGGAAGGAAAGTGTTGGAATGTCAGATATCTATCTCAAGTCTGCAGACGTCATAGATTGCATGTGTCCCTGCTTTTGCACCAACAAATTAATATTTATGAAATTATACAATGCACACCATGTGGTATCGTCGATAGTGGGATATTTTTTTTTCAACTACAAGCGCAATATCTTCGAAAAAGCAAATAAAGAGAGCCGATATGATTTTCATAGAAAATTTTCCCTCTGCCTTAAGCGACTTATACTAATCTTGTTGTGTTCTCATCTTAATGAGGCTATGATATGTACAAGCTGTTGGGACTTATAATTAGCATATAAATGAAACAACTACTTAACACTTTCTATATTATTATCCTTTCTTTTCACTTCAGAAGTCACAATAATTCCCTTTTTATTCAAACTGATAAATCAACTGCCCATTTGGAACGAAGGCTATTTTCGTTGGTAAAAATACTAACAACATAAACAACGGCAGCAGCAGCAGCAACAACAACAACAACAGCAGCAGCAACAGAACAAAACAAAACAGCACTCACTGCTTCTCTCGCTGTTTTAGAATATCTGATCAAAAGTCTGAAGCTGTACGGGGTCAGTCCCACAGATATCAGCATCTGTTGGTTAGAGCAAGTTACAATCAAACCACCTGCCAGTTCGATTCTACTTCGAAACGTGCAAACAGGATAAATAATGAGATATGATAATTATAATGATGGTCTGCTATTTGCAAATCAGCCTTTTGGGAATACATGCTATTTTTTAAGAGAGAAAAATACGATTAATACCCATTTCATAAACTCGATTATGCGGATAATATCCTCATTACTTGGTCGTAAAATCGGGGCGGTACCAGAGTAATCCGCACAATTTCGGTGCTGCTGTCATCTGCCCAGTATCCGCATAGCGACCATGTGACTTGGAGTTTGTGAACGCAATTCCAAAAATAATGAGGATTATTTCCAATATCACCATTCTCCCGCACTCATCATTGGAGGGGCGTGTGGAATTACCATGACAATTATAATCTTTTCCAAGCTTTTTCTTTCTTTAACGGGCACTCGTTAACAACAAATTTAATAAAGAACAAAAGGTGCTAATTATTTTCGAAGTTTGTAGACGGAATATCTGTAAAGGTTGTCTGCATTACCCTTGCGCGGATAATTTAGTGGATGCATATGCTTCGTCCCAATTTAGGGTGATAAGGTACTTAAATAAATTCTTTCATGTCTTTGGAATTGATCATTTTCTTATGCACCTCAATGGAGCAATTTTGTGTACACATCGTTATTGTAAAAAGACTTTACAAGGTATGCATTGGCATTATATGTGTCTGGAAGCAAAAGACAGCAAGATTTGTTATCTCGAAATGTTTACGTCCTCGAACTAACAGTTACATTGTTGTTGCCTTGACAACAACTACTGCATGACATTCGCTCGTTTGCACCAGTTTCGATCTAACGAGTTTGGTATTCGATAAAACCATCGTATTGCTTACGAAAGAGATTCATTCCACACATTTCGCTTCTTCTTTTCCTTATCTACATCTTCCAATTCTTCTTCTTCTTCATTATTATCGCCATGGTCATCTCTCTTTCTCCTTGTTTCTCGTATTGTTGTTATTATTGTATTATCATAATCATTTTCGTCATCATCGCCGTCGTAGTCTTCATCATCATTATCATCTTCGTTATCATTTACAAATCCCAGCTATGCCCAGATGAGAGAGAGATAGACAGAAAGAGAGAGAGAGAGAGAGAGAGAGAGCAAAAGAAGAGTATATGAACGAAGATAGAAATGACTCGTCCAGAATTTAGTGCTCACCGATTGTACTGCAATGCGCATGTATCTATTCAGCATCGACACATTCTGTAAGATGGATAAGACAGAGATTAAGAGATGTCAAAAAATTCGGAAGCACTTTGATGACATGAAAATAATTTCACAGGGACATACTCTATATAAACCTTGTTGTTGTTCATCTGATATGAAACGTGTGCGTGTTTTTTTTAATCAAGAGATAAGTGACAACCTATGGGCGCCAAACAATACTCCATGGACTTTTAAATATCAATTGTCGCTATCTTCTGTTACTGTTATTCTATCAAATAGAAATCCATTATACTATAGCAAAAGCATTGTCTTTTGAATGATCTTACATATATGAGGGACCTTCGGATTTCTGCTAACCTGAAAAAAAGATAGGTAGTGTTATAAAATGGATTATACAAAATGAAACAAAGTATTTATGTTCAGCTGAATGAGAATAATTCACAGCTTACATTCACCACCATATCTGTCATTATGACCACTTTACTTTGTAAAGAACATTCTATGTCTATGACAACATTCAGTTTAAAGACGATTAACTTACATTGGTGAGCATCGTCTGTATGTACCACATCATTCCTGCAGATGAGAGATGAGGGAGAAGAAACGTTTTGCTGACTCACATCTTGTAAGATGATTAGAGAAGAAAAAAGTCGGAACACTACTGGCATCTTGTCACAACAAATACTGAAAATGCGACAAATAAATCCTATAAAATAAATTAAACAAAATCTTATGACTTTCAAGTTCACAACTGCTTACATATCGGAAGACCTTCCCCAAACTAATCATAATGAATGCTTTTCTGGCCTGCAATAAACATTGTATTAGATCACTATTTTAATGATATTACTACTCTGGGTATGAATATCGCGGTAATATGATTATAAAACTTTGCAGCTTCTCCCGAGTGTCCAAGCACTGTATCTAAAAAACGTTCATTCACATCAAAATCATTCCAACTCAAAATCAAAATGTTCATTCAAGTCAAAATCAATATTATTCAAAATCAAACTGTTTATTCAAAAGTCCAGTGCACTTGTACACATCTATGAAGAAATGACATGCTGGAACGTCGTGGGATTTTAGAAAGCGTCACCAGGTCACCGGATGTCGTCTGACGCACCTGTTGTGACAAAAGCGGCGCCATGTGCCAAGAGTATTTCCCGCTCTTCGTAGAGAATGACCTTCAGGCGAGAGTCCAGTGATCTCGTGCTTTTGGCTGCGTCCAGTTTGTGGTGAGGTGCCATCTCCCCTCTATACATGAAGGGAGAACATATTCAGAGGAAAAACATATTGAAACATCATGTCCGAGGAACATATAGGGGAAACATAATGGTGAGTATAAAGGGATACGCCCTGCAAGGAGAAATATATCAGGGGACATATTTACAGGAGAGAATATTGACGGAGGAAAACATACGAGTACATTATACTAGTAGATAGATAGGAAACATAGCAGATAAAACATATTTTGAGAGGGGTACATACAAGGCAGCATATTGAGGGGATAGACAAAACGCTGAGAATTTTCTTTTCCCATGTACCTAAATTCTCCTTTTGAAACAGGCCAGTGCAAACACCAACTTGACTTTCACCCAATAATCTTTATAGGATTGTTAGATTCTGCAGGGTGTTTATTGCTTAAAAGTTATAAAAAGCTTTTGAATTGGCTTCTTTATATAAGCTTTAACACAAAATTGCTATCTGTGATCACTAAGAGATAGCATATTTGGATAACATTAACATTTTCCACCTGACCCACTTACTCTATAGATCGTGCACAGTACTTCAACAGAATGAGCAGATGAAACATCACATGATTATTAGCGTCACAACCTTTCTAAATGCTACTGAATTCTGCTTTACTCTTCCATGTTAGCTTTCCCTTTCCCTGTCCTTTCCTATCTCTATACCTATCTCTCTCGCTCTTTTTTACCCACTCTCTCTCTTAAAACAGAACAACATCAACAAGAACAAAACGACATATAGCAACACACTCGTTTCTCGTCGGATATCGACAGGAAAGTTGGAAATTCATCGCGATCTACCAGCGAAGGTCGTCGATTCTGGCTCAAAATTAGATACAGATCAGTGTCACTGAACTGCGGTGAGCCCTAGGAACGAAGATCTGAAGAGAAGAGAGCATGGTATCCAGGTATGATCTCCGTCACGAACACGTTCTCTACTGATCTGCCTCACAGATAGACCATTGCTGCGGTATTGATTACAAATGAGACAACTCCAACCTCCCTCCTTCCCCCGTGCATGCTCGGTTTTGAGAGCGGCAAAAACTACGACGCTCTCTACTGCTTACTATGTGCAGGCGGTGGAGTCCACCGCCTGTTATGTGAGCATGATATCCAATTTACGACCCTTTTCAAGTTTCGATGTAATAGCAAGCTTCATCTTTAAAGTGGTTTTTTCGAAGATTGTTAAAGAATATTATGAAAGACTTTAAATTTGATTTTTGTATAACATGAGCACCTTTATACTATTTCACTCTCAATCTCTATCTCTTTGTCTATGAGGTCTGCCTATTTAACGGTCCATCTTTCTTTTTATATACCGCGACTAGATAACTCTGTATGTATCTAATATTCCCCAGCATTGCAGAATAGCCCCAACCGTTGATTGATTCATAATGGATTGAGAACGCTTCCTTAATATTTCTGTGACGATGTTGCTTACGTAATTAATCACTGTACCGTTAGGGCGTGAGGATTTTATGGACCAACTGAATTTGTTCAGCACAGGCGAATTAAAAATTCGTTATCTACTTTGAAACACAAAGAGAGAAGAGGATGAATTTTCAAGGACAGTTTAAGCGTTGAGTCATAATCGCTGGAACTAGGCCTGTATTACAAAGTACATCATTCATTAGAAGGGAAAAATACTTCTCCCTCGTACCCTACCCGATTTCTCGCTTTCTACAATCACACGATGAGGGCGTCAGCAGTTCGTTTTCATTCATCTCTGTCTGACTTCTGCTGAACGAGCTCTTGTATATCGTTATGAATCATCGATCACCTCTACAGCCCTGACTTCATATGACCAGAATTAAGTGCAGAAAGGGAAATATGAGTAACATGATAGCTGTAATAAATGCCCAAAATGGATTTATAGACAGGTTCCGATCATAAAGCCCTAAACTTGTGAGTGATAGAGCAAAGAAATTTTGTGAGTGTGAGTGTGCGCACGCGTGTGTGTCGTTTTTGTTCCCCATGGCGTGAAAGTTTCATATCTCCTGTATACGGATACTGTTGGCGTAAAAATATATGTTTACATGTACGTCCAATCAAGAGTTTGTTTTCATATCATATTTTTTCATCACGAAGGTCTATTGTTATTGTTGAGATATAATACAAACCGGAACAGATGAAGTTTTCTTGAAAGGTCCGTTTCAACTGAACACATACTGAACACTCAATATTTATTCTTTTTTTTCAGGGGCAGTAGAGGAAAGTTTATAGGAATCAGAGAGTTTGTGCCTCACAGATGTTCCGTGTGACACTGATCTCAATCGCCCGGTTTAAATGAATACGGAAGGCAAACGCTGATTCACTTACATGAGATTCACTATGATGAGCATACCCACGACTGCAAACACTCCGTCTGTGAGAGCTACGTGAGAGAAAGACAGAAACACAGACAAACATAATAATCTCTGACATCCATCTTTCATTAAGTTAATATGAACAACTTGTATTCAAAACATTCTGCAAAAAGAAAAAACAATGAACACACGATATGTGACTTCCCCTGGTGTCTTTTCGCGTTAGACCGTTACTGTAGCATATGACAATACATTCATGATTTTTTTCCCTTTTTCCTTCAGCCTAGTAACGAGCCGTTTTATTCACCTGCCTCCTCCAAGTAAATTTATTTGGCGGTATTTCTCTAAGCATTCATTAGTTGTTGCTGAGGTATAGGGCAAGCTTGGTGGTTGTGGGGGAACTTTTGTGAATAAACCATTAAAAGACAACGCAAAAATATGGAAAGAAAACAGTCACCCATCTTAGAAGTATGAAGACAATTACATGAATGCAGAAAGAATGTTGTAAAGCTTATATGCATATTGACATATGAATAAATACATAGATGAATATAATAATCATATTCACACATAGATAAATTCATTAGATGTAATCGTAGTACAATAGATTAAGAAAATCTGATTGCCATCCAGGTGTAAAATGCGGAGCTCTATTGCGGCTATGTTTCGGGAATGAACAGTTCACTCGACTTCAATCGTGAGAAATATCAGTCATAAAGTGAGCTCAGGACTCAGAGGGCAATGACCTGGTACAAATCTGGAGGGAATGGACTACCTACCTGTCAGCCTGTGCTTCGGGAGAGGTCTGGCCGAAAGACGGTCGATGAACTGCCTCCACAACATCCTGTGCGGCTTGGACACTGACATGGCGGAAGAAATGAAAACTCACTCAGCACAGTTGAAGGGTTTGTTTGCAAAAACCGATAAGTCCATTTTTTAACATTTTGAAGTACGACCTCTGTCAAAATGTACAAAATAATACCTTTTAGATGATATATTGGTCACTACACATAAAGGTATATTTTTGAAGTTATGGTCAAAAGAAGCAACAATTTTCTTATTATTCTCTTCATTTTCCTTGACCTTTAATCGCAAATATCTCCATTTGGCAAATATGGACTTATCGGTTTTTGCAAACAAACTCTTCAGTTGTTCATATTTGAGTTATGAATGTCTTATGCGTATTATCGTTGCGTGAACACACACACAAACACTCACCCACATACATACACAAATGTCAGCTGAAAACTTTTAACTGTTGTTACACACAAAAAACAAATAAATAAAAGAACAAAAAGTACGAAAGCAATGACTTTTTTTGGCAGGTTTGATTAATGAACATCATGATAATCACAGATTATGTACTTTTATAATGTTGATATTGATTTTGTGCACATTTATATGTAAAGAAAACGTCAGAACTTCCTTAATTGCTCTGTATTTTCTATGCCCTGAAAACTCACAAATACTCTTTGAAAACCCCGTAGCTCCTTGTAATGCGGTCTATAGTACGTCCCTCGTGGCAGTATTTTTTTCTGGTTTTTTAAAGAGTGACGGAAACTTGGCTTGGATGACTCTGACCCTGTCCACATCTGGTTATTTTCCCGTCTAGACACGCGAAATTACTAAACAATACATGTACTTCTTAAGACTGAGAAAACATCGGCCGTAAGCTGCAGATGTTGACATTCTAAAGATGAAACACAATACAGAGGGATACGTCATTGACATATAACAAGAAGTGTCACTAAATAAATTTGACAGCTCCTTTCCATTTCGCGCTGACGTGTCAGAGAATGGAAATGACAACACCAATGGAGACAACCTCCTTTTCTAACAATGGAGGTCAGTAGAATCTGGTGAGATCAACTTGTTTTGAAAGGAAATTCATACATTCACCAACAAAGAATGCAAAGATCTGAAGATGGTGATTAAAAACTCATCTATAAAATACGACGGACTTGCAATAAGATCATTAATGGTTGCTATGGAAACATACCGAACATGTATTTGTACAGCGCCATGCAGAAAGCCGCACATGTTCCCGCGAAGACGACGAAAAACAGGAAGATGTAAGACTGTGGTGGGAAGAAAAAGATGAAAGCGGACATGATTAATCATTTTCGAAAAACTTTGACTTTGTCCTATGGCATAAAAACACACAATGCAATCATTCACGATAAATCACACACTTCAACCCCTGCACCAAATGAGTCAAAATTGTTATCTTCCGTGAGTGAAATCCTTTGAGAAAAGGGAAAATAATTCATATCATCCAGCGATTTTCTGTTCAGCTCTATGTTGCTATTACTCTCTGCGTTCCATGAACATCCAAAGCAGATAAACATTTTGATCATAACAGCCAAATGATGAATGTCCACGTGATGAAAAAAAAAAATGCAAAAAGTAACTTGCATATTATACACTTTTGTATGAGCACCCTTGATAACCGTATATTTAGACATTTTTTGCAGTATGTAGATAAATTCAAAGATATAAGACGACCTTTACTGATATAAGGTTCATACGATGATATTTTCCCCAGTTTTATATGTACACGTACATCCGCATGTATGAATATAATTATTGGCTTCAGTCAAATTGGGGCCAATCTGACCTGTGATATACAAACATGTAATCAAAGCAGGTAGGCCTACATCGTTCTTACGCAACGGCAAAAACTTCAAACTTCAAACTTTCAAACTTCAAACTTTATTTTCACTTTCTTTCTTCAACAGAATGTATAAGAAACAATATCATGAACTTGACATGCGATTCGTTGTAGATATATATAACCAGACAGGATTAACAACATATTCTTGTCTACATGATCAGTAAAATAAAGATACATACACTTTATATATACACACTGAGGAGAAAAAAAGTGCAGGTACCCACTCAAAAGACTAAGCTTGTAACATGTGGATACCTCTGAGGGAAAGGGGGAAAATGGGGTGAAAACTTACAACTACAAAGAGTGCGGGAAACTGGGGAAGCGGGGAATAGAGAAAAAAAGAAAGCAAAAGTGTGAAAAAAAAAGAAACAACAAACAGGTAAAAGAGGAAGAGAGAGAGAAGAGAGAGAGAAACCAAAAATTTGTTGATGCATACACCAAGGGCGAAAGCCCACAGAGACAATTAGCCAGGTGTTTTCGAAAGTGACAAATTGTCGAGCAGCTTTCCAGCGGAAGAGATTCAACTGTGAGGACGAATGAACGAGAGCACGTATAGCATACTACCAGGTAGTAAAAATAAGTGATACCTCAAGAGAACGCAGCCTTTCAGTCAAAGAAGAGAAGATGATATCGCGCTCACAAAATATATTACAAAATTAAAAACATTCAGTTACATTATAAGACTTAAAAAGAAGCATTTTCAATCTCGTTTTAAAAGAATTCAATGAAGGTGCACTTTTTACATCCATAGGAAGGGAGTTCCAGAATCTTGGACCTACATAAATAAAAGTCTGTTGAGCTAACAAGGTTCTTAACAGAGGTAAATGAAATTCATTTGATTGTCTAGTTGGGTATCTATGGTATGTCCGGTTGCGCATAAACATGGAGTTAAATACAAACGGGAGGCAATTATTATTATAAGTATACATAAACTGCCCTAATTGTAATAAAAACAAATCCTTAATTTTCAGAATCTTGTTATCAAAAAACAAAGGATCTGTATGAGAATACAGAGAAAAACCGGGGGTGGGAGGAAAAAATACTTGATATGATCGTCATGGAAATATGATAAATATTTGGTCTGACTATTGACCTTTGAGCAATGCCAACTGACCAGTGGTCACGTGGTCTTACCGCCAAAACGCTCTTTCTCGACAGCGCCACTGCCAGTGCAGACGAGAATGCGTGTAGTCCGAAGGCCACCAGATACTCCACAAGTGACGGTTTCTGTAATGTGGATATGGTCATTGGTATAGTGACGTTGCCAAATTCAGGATGGCATTACTGATTAATATACGAATAAAATCTTATTACTAGATAATGCTAGGGAATCCTTTAGAAAGATATTTTTTTAAAGTTGCTTGATATAATATGAACCGACAAATGCATACTTTTATGTACTATTTTTGAACGATATCTTTTTGATTGCTAGCATGAGCCAACAAGTGCATACTTTTATGCATCATACTTTTTTTGTTGATGATGAAATAAATTGTATCGAAGTAAAAAATAAAACGATATTGAGAATGTTGGATGGTCATATATTTGTCTTTCCATAAAGAGGTTATGTAAAATGCATTCGCTTATTATTCCTCCAATATGGATTAAGAGCCTGAAAACCGAGGCACTCTTTGAAAATTAATATTTTATATACCACTGGAGATTGATCACATCTTTGTCACAAAACGTCACTTAAAATCCGAATTCAAATACTATGCCCTATCACTAAATGGTAATGACAATCATGGAATTCGAGTTTTGTTCAAAGGTGGTTTTGAAAATTAAATTATCTAGTTCAATAATTTTTTCGAACATAGGTGTTTTAGTATGGCTGACCAAACTAAACAAGAACGTCAACAATTTTACCGTGTGCATGATACTCATAAGTTAGCAAAAACTAATCCCGCGGGCTCATAACTTGTACGTAAATGAGAGGGAAACGAATATTTTTCCATCTTGCAGATGTGTACGAATTCGCTCGTCCCCAGACGTAATTTGGTATCCATGGAAACTTACGTATCTCCTCTGCCGAAATTCACGGATGAGCATTTTCCTCTTTCGGTACGCACATCCCACTATCACGCACTGCAAGGAACCGACAACAAATATAGACATATCAAATCTAATAAGTCCGAATCAAGGCCAAATTCTTTAAAATATGAATATATATCTCGAGTAACATGTAACAGCATTTATAGCGGTAGGCTTTATATCAGACACCTTTTTATTCAATTTTGTAAAATTGTAAAATTCATGACAAGGATTCGTAAAAAAAAAGAATACCAATTTTCTCATCAAGGCTCTTTTTTTTTCAAATCCTACCTTTTTCTGTCTTCTGACACTAAGAAGAACAAAACAAGATATTATACTTTAAAGAAGAAAAAAGACTTTCTGGTCATTAGATCTGAAGATATCTGCTTTAGAATAGTTTCCAGTGTCCTTGTTCATGTTTATCTTGTTCATGCTATAGGCATTAAATATGTAAAACTTGTTCTTTCACTATCAAGTATTCAGTGTGTGTGTGTGTGTGTGTGTGTGTGTGTGTTTGCAACTGATTGACAAATTGCCCTACATCGACGTAAATAAAGCACTGAGTTGATCAGTGTTCTAGTAGTAGCCGTGATAAAAGAATCTCGATGGAAGAATTTCATGAATTTGAATTCAATGTTTTTGTTTTGTATCTTTATTTGAATCACTATCATGTTGTACGTATTGACATTTAAGAATTGTATTTCTTGCTCCTATATGTATTTCATGCTGCAACAATCTCATAAGTTTTATAAACATGCAGGGTACTCTGGAAGAGCAATAATTTATTTTTAAACTGAATGAGGTTACCCAGCTTTTTAAAAGAAGGTTTGAATATCATACAGTAACATATTCATATATACAAATATATATATATATATATATATATATATATATATATATATATATATTTCCTTACATATTATAGTTACATTATGTTGATAATAATGTTAATAATAATAACAATAATGATATAGGTTTTCCCGCCCAATTTCATCAGATTTGCATTCGATTTAATGATGCGAGCATTCATTTTCGAGCGAATTTGAATGATCACCGAGATCAACATTCAAAAAGCTAAGTAGTTCATTCAATTTAATTTCATCAGCATTCGAATTCCTGATTTCAAATTAAAATTGCACGTGAAACGCATTCAAATTCGCACCAGCACAGCTGCGATGTACATTAAGGAATTCAAATTAACGATTAGGCAAACATTTACTGCATCTGGGCAGTGTTTTTCGTTGCTGCTCTCTCTTTGAATAATGGTACCGTACAACCACTCTCAGACGTACACGCCAAGGTGCTTGGCGCGTCAACAGATCGACGGCTGAAGAGACTGAAATTCGAAAATACGAATAATTATGTAACAGAAAGAATATCCTAATGAAATGTATCTCACACACATTTCAAATCTAAAACGTGACTGAAAACGAAATCTGTAATACGACTATAATCACACTTGACATATCATGTTCTCATGTGATCTCTCATTATGCTAAGCAAAGTTGGATTTAACCATTTTGTAAAATAATGTGATATCCATTTTGATGGGGAAATAAAGTGAAACTACCCGAATAAAAGAAAAACGTAAAAAAGAAAATGTTGAAATTGAAATGATAACACTGAACGTTGATGAATTTGCCATTCATCAACGTAAGAACTGCATAGAATTACAGAACTTGGTTATGCTAATTGAATTTGAACGTTAAAAGGTCGAAGTTGTGTGCCTATAAATGAAATTGAAACTGGTATTTGGTGCGAATTTCAACGTCTATCCAGCTGGTGCGAGATTGAATGCCAAATTTGAGCCGTTAAATAGAAAGAATTTCTCTCTAAATTGAATGAAATAAAATCTAAAAGGAATGATATGAAATGAAATTGAATACTCAAAGAATGAAAATGAACCGTGAGAGTAGAGCAGTGACAAAAATCCCTTGAATCTGAACGCCTTGTCATCAATTCGAATGCAAATCTGATGAAATTGGGTGGGAAAACCTATAATATTAATAATGATGATGATGATAATAATAATGATAATAATAATAATAATAATAATAATAATAATAATAATAATAATAATAATGATAACAATAATGATAGTGGCTACTTGTATAGCGCACAGGTCCACTTTTCAGTGCTCATGACCCTCATATGTATAAATTTACACTTATAGTAGGAGATGAACTATCATGTCAAGTTTTCAACTCAAATCTTTTGTGATGTAAATACTTGTATATATGTTCATGTTTCATGTATTTTCAAACTACAATTTGTAGAACTATTCATTGTACTGTACTTATTACGTTTTTAGAACCTTTGTATCAGACCGGTATCGGATTTGATTAGCATTCATGCTGTTTTCTGGTACCTTTTATCATGTATTCATGCATGTGTCTTTTGTTATGTATTATGCCATGTAAACTTGTGAATAGAGATAGATAATAAACTTCAACTTCAACTTCAACTTCAACATGAATAGATAGAAACATCACAAGGAAGTGGTTTGAGGTAAGGCCTTACCATGACCAGTCCCATGACCATGAGTGTGAAAGCCAGAAGCTGGATGGAAAGAGGAGTGTTGCGATGGGTCGCAATAAACGATGCCTGGCATGAGAATCAAAAGAAAATAGGATTGATGCTAAAACCACATTACTACAGAAGTAGATATTTGAACATTATACAATGTGATATTCTGCTTCAATAAAGATAAATGTTTTATTTGTGACTTGTTTGTAAGATAATGGTGATGATATTCGCATGATAATCACAAAGCAGAAGCCACTGATGATAGATGAGAATAAACAGTAAAAACGAAGAAAGCGAACAAGCTCTCACATACATATGAAAACATTGCTAACAAACATGAGCAACCATCAAAATGAATAATCATATCTTGAGGAAATTCTGACATGTTTTCGTTTAGGTTTTTTTAAGGTTGTTGTAGTTTTTTTTAATTTTATATCTTACGAGTCATTCATCTCCATGATGTGTTAGCAGAGAATTGGTTAAGGATTAGAAGGCCTGCTTTCTGCACAAGAGATCGAAGGACTACTGGTACCAGAAAAGCAGAGGTTCTGGACCTAACGATCAAGGTTTAAAATCCCGTGAGAAGGAGGATGTACATAATCAGGCCGTAACAGTCACACATGTCAGGTGAAACAGCCACCAGAAAAAACACCTTGTGAAAAAAAAATGTAAAAGGAAATGCTTCTCATTGGATGGTATTACTGAAAGAACACCTGAAGACAGGTTTTGCTCCGAAGATGGAGTACATCCTTCTCGGAATAAGGGTTAACCTAAAAAACGTGATAACTCATCCCACGGATTTTGCGCGTCGTCCCCGAAATAGATGAGACAGAAAATTTACGGGGATTGACATAAATTATGTAGGTTAATTACGCAATCCTCTCATTCTCGTTTGCGGGAAATGAGACTTCAAGAAGTATGTAGAGTTACCAGATAGGCCTACATGTGTCATTACAGCAATGAAGATACTGGCACAGGTGAAACAATAAGATTCAGCATCTATGATACGTCCTAGAACGAATACCGTTTGTTCTCTTGTAATGCCCTGAACACCCTTTTTTAAACATTTAAATAATACGTTGTATGTTAAATTGATATTTTAGAATATATCCTACTGTCCTGATTTATCTTATGTACGCTTAAACCTGTGTAATTTCCCACAAAGTCTGACTGGCAGGAATATCTCACCAGGTGACTATATGCAGTAAGCCTACCAGCCTACCTTTTTCATCTTGTACAATTGTAACAATCATACGTTGTAATGATAATTCTGCAGGTGTTATGGAGTAATGACGGTGTCTTTCTTTACGTTTGTTTCCAGCTTTGCAAGATTAGTCGTCTATACATGCACTTTCAATATCATTCCCGTTTGAAAGGAGAGAGCGTACATTATTAATTCCCAGTGGTGTGTATCGTAGTTTTTTTATTGCAATTGAGAAATCATATTATGCCAGCCAAAGTCAATTAAGTTATATTTTGAACGTTAAAGTCATTTGTTGGACGAGTGTACATGCAGATGGTTATTTCAATCACCGAGAGCTGACACTGTTTGTTGAGTCACGTTTCATCAGTTTGGGTCTTTCTTTTCACACACTCTTCACTTGAATGGCGCAATAAGCGTTCTCTATCTTCTTGTCACGTGACATGAGTCATCCTCATTACACTCGCTTAGGCTACCCTCGGAGAAGACGCACAGTCTGCTAAGTTTCGCTGGTAATTAACGGCGGGAGATCCCAACATTGAAACTTTCCGGTGAGAGGTAATCGAATCATTATTGAACCAGCGTGATTAATGTTGAGACGGCTGTAAAAAAATATTATTATCACTGAACAGGCTCACCGTGCCTGTTTGTATGGATGTCATATGACTCTACACTCACGGCTGTTTTGTTTTCTTGAGTTAAACCTGCCACACAACCTTGGCAGGAGCAATGGAACTGGAGTTGGAAAACGTGACGACAAAATCCAACTCCTGCCATGGCATTCTGTTACACTCTTATGCTCTGCTCCCTCTCTTTTTTCTTCTCTTCCTCTTGCTTCGTTCTTGTCTTCTTATCATTTTGTTTTCTTCTCCTTATTCATTTCATATACTGTTAATCTCTGCACGACCTATTATACCTCTTTCATAATCTTCGCAACTGAAAACAATCGCTATCCCCCATCCTGACAACTCGAGAAATATTGGTTTCATTACGCACACTGCACGTCCCAACACCATCAGGGACAACCGTGTTGTCGTTGTTGTTGTTCTTTGTTCTTTGTTGTTTAGTGTATGTGTGTGCGTGTGTGTGTGTGTGTGTGTGTGTGTGTGTGTGTGTGCGTATGAGTGAGTGTGTGTGCTTTGAATAATGCATCTAATCTACCCCTGCACCCATTCCAGTTTTCCTAAGCCTTCGTCGACAAAAACCATGTCCCTATCTGTATACCCATATCCCAAGTGCTGCGTATATGCATTCAATTTCATAGTCATGCTAGTGTCATCTTACGCCGATATTGTATAAACATATCGCTCATCTTGTTTCACACGATGTGGTACGAATGTCAATGTGACAGATATATCGAGCTACCAATGTTCAGCAACAAAAGGACAACACACCACATGACTTAATTGGGACCCTGTGGAAGAACAGTCATATTTTGCAAATATGGCTGTATGGGGAATCCCTTGTACACGTCTCTTCGTACTGCATCTTCATGCAAAATGCGTATATTTCATATCTGAAGACGGAAATAATAGCAACAATAGCAACTTCACGTGGAAGATTATATGCATTTGCTAGGACAAAGTTTTGACAACAATTGAAATCTGTAAAAATAATGAAGATAAAAGTTAAGACTGGAAGGTGTTTGTTTTGTTAATCACGTCTTATACTTACAAAATATGGCACTGTTGTAAGGCACAGCAGGAAAACCTATAAAAAATCATGAAATTGCATTAAAGAGTATTATCATGTAATCATTTTCTTAATTGTGGTACTTTCTCGATAGGTCTTCTTTTAAAAGATATTTGTTATCTGAATTCGGTGTTGAGCTAAGAATTAGTTTGATTTATAGACACAAATACATTCTAGAGGGTAACATGGAAATATAACAATCATAGATTTTGCAAATCATTATTAAGGAGTATATATAAAAGCAAATTCCTGGATATTCACCCCAAATTCACATTAGGGTAATAAGCAATCACATAAAAGAGCTCTAAAAAGAAAAGAAATGTGTAACTTAAAAAAGTTTGCTGTATTCAACAAAGACAAGATGAGTTTTAATCGTAACGTTCGTCTTCTTACCACATTGAGGATAACGATCGTATCTCCAACTTGTTCAAATCCAGCAAACACCCTGTGCAAAGAAAGCAATGTCATTGTTATTATAAGACTGAACTGAGAAAATACAGACAACAGACAGCGTTGCACATTGGCTAGTCTTGCAATTGCCGTCACTTTTAATTATGTTCGTTAAAGGAGAAATGAAATAATTAAAGAAGGTATAATCTGTTGTTGCTAAATTTTCCCTCAAAGGTTAACTCTGATTGGGAGTAGCCCCTCCCCCCCCAAAAAAAAAAAATAAAATAAAAATAACAGGGTGATCTTGCAAACTTTTGTCTTCTCTTTTATCTTCTTCATTCCGCAGTGTCAAACAGGTGACAAAGTCCATTTTCAATTCTCGCTTGGAAGAAGTTAACTTGATTTTCATCCCATTTTCTAAGGAGATTGTTAACGGTCACTACATCCGATGTTATTTTCACAAGGTAACACGGTGACTTCCTTTACTTAATCAAATGCAGTAAGGATATCCAACACGAACTATAAATTGCAAGGGGCTGTTCTTCCTCCGCTATTATGTATAAATCAGTGGAGTCAAACAGCTGCGAATATTTTTCAGTTCAGGAGAGATTAGGGTTGTTAATTGCTCGTTAGAATATGCAATGACACTCTTCATTTGTGCTTGTCTCCAGTAAATCTAAAATAGTCTGAGAGCATTCAGTGTTGGTGTTGGGATACATATTCTTTAAAGCGATGGTATGATTTTGGTTGAGATGGGGATCCAGGTTTTAACTTTTTACAAGCTAATTTCAAACTTCTTATATGAAATATTAAATAGCATATATATAATTATAAGATGAATTCAAAGTCTCTTTGACCAAATGGCTTTGAAATGGCTGAAATATCCAAAAACAAAGAGGTCCTGATAAAAGGTACGTCCCACCTTTTGATAGGACAATTTTGTTTTACCTTGTTTTTGTGATATCACAGCCATTTTCCAAACCAATATCCATCAAATAAACAAATGTAATAAAAACTCTTCTTAAGAAAATTGCATGCTCATTTATAATTTATATAAGAAGTTGAACATTATCTTTTTAAAAGTTAAACCTGAATGCCCGTCTCAATCAAAACTATACCATCCCTTTAAATTGGTCCTTAAATAAATCAAATGTTTAATGCATAATGCAGTTATGATATGAGCAAACGTTTTAAACACATTTATCTCAAAACATCATCATTAACAAAAAATTATTCGACGAATCTCATTTCTTGTAGCTGTTTACAAACTATGGCCTTCCTTAGGACTATGACCCTTCGAGTTAAATCAACTACAGCTGTAATCAATCTACCTAGGGCCGTTCTCATCTTATCGCCTCTCCTGTAGTTTGGATTTGTCGAAGATTATTCTGATATCAAGAGTCAATGTTGGGAAGAGGCTTCCAGCCACAAGTGTTACCTCTAACAACATGATTTCACTTTGAAGCAGAATGACAGCTCATGCTTTGAAATTGTTGATAATAATGATGGGCCAATGATCAAAATCTTTTGAAAGGACTGCATGAGTTGCGAACGTTTGGCACACATCACTGTTGATATCGAGGTGACTTACCAGCAATGTTGCTGCCACACGGACAACATCATGATGTAAGACACCGCGTAGACGAGGATATTACCAAATTCTTGAGCCAGAATGGTTTTTAAGTCCTGAAAAAGAAAACATTAAAATGGTAATTGCAGGATTTATTTTAGTCTTGGTTCTACCAGATAAGCAACGTTCGCAAGAGCATCTCTCCTTCATGGACACGCTCAAAGCCGTGATAACGTGACGTAATGTGTTTGAGGAATACCGGAGTCCCCGATCTCTGGAAATCCTCAGTGTCATCAGTCCATCCCTGCAGCGAAATTATGAACAGAGTTTGATCTGTTCTATGTCATCAAGCTTCTAATATTGCTGCACGAACCTCTAATCATACAGCACAGTTACGCAAGGGAAGGTAAAGGTCTGTTTTGAGAACTGAAAGGCTCAAAGATAGCCAGGGGTAATAAGTTCGGTCGTTGACCGGATTATGAACTGACCTGAAATATTGGAGTTAAAGAATTACAGAGTCGACTCATACGAACTTAAAGATTTTAGAGTACCACCCAGATTCTATTTGATGAATAGCCCTGTTCAAGGAAACTATATGGAAGAATCACATTATATTACGTTTGGCATATTATGTTTGGCGAAATATGCTTGAAAGCAGCCTACTGAAGATAAACGTTATCTAATTTTCATGAGGATTTTCTCGAAGAAACAATATTTAGAATTGTCATGCACCTGTGCATCCTCCCTTAGACAGGAACAGTAGAGAACTCAGCCTTGAATAACCGTGTGTTCCAGCATGAGCAGATGAGCAATTTCCACTTAATTTCGGTTATTCTTGTGTTTATGCTAATTAGATAAGACTTCAACCAAGTCTCAAAAGGTACTACAAATAGCTTGCGTTGAGCCTGTAATCGACACATTCTTCTCGCAAGAGATACGCTGAACAGAATTATCCGCGACTTAAGGCTAAAGCTACTCAATCGCTCTGCGTTTGACTCACAACTTCCTAGCGCTCTCATATGGACTCACGTGCGTTAAGACGATGATTAGGAAAAATAGCTCACAATGTTCTCTCGCACGTGACTTGTTACCTCATTGTCTCAGTTGCATATCGATTAGCACCTCTTGTTTGGTGCTTCAAAAGAGAGGGTAAAATTCACAATCAATTACGAGCCATCGGAAGTCTTTGCTCATACCGACGCGGCGTCGTTTTCAGGATGACAAATCATAATAGAAACATACCTCAAGATGCAAAGTCACGATCTGCGAAGCCGGCATGTGTAAGGTTTTTGTCTTGTTCTGTATTCAAATGAAAGCCATATTGACTAACATTTCAAGGGATTTTCCTTTCCCAAACCAGTATAAGCCCAAATTCTTGACTTGACGCTGACGCTTTAAATGCCACAGGCTTCTTACAAATGAATCTTTCGAGAACGTTGAAGAAAAGTCTACACACACCCACCCACACACACACACACACACACACACACACACACACACACATTATATATGTATATAGATAGATATATAGATATAGATGATTATATACATGCAAACATACTGTGATATGACACAAGTTATCGTTTTCGTGCAGACAATCAAGCCATCTCACCTGTCCTATGTCATATTCATTTGTTGACGTCGTCAACGGGAAAACCTGCAATCAAAAAGAGAAATGTCACATGAAAATAAAATGATACCCATAGCCACATAGACATTGCACATTGACACAGACAAATACACACACAGTTTACTGAAAAAACAAAACAAAACCATCGAAAAAGCCCTCGAATTCACAAAAGTACCAGCTAAAAGCTGCTCATCGATATATTCTTAGCAGGCTGGAAACTATGTGAGTGGTGTTAAGCAAGTTACCTATATTGATTTCAACGTACTACCCCCTCCCTCCAGCCATTTAAATCATAATTCTCGCAAATAAAAGATTTAACCTGGTATATGAATTATCATTTGAACCAACCTTTGCGATCATAAGAAGGAACGCATTTCCGTCACAGAAAATAATGCATTGTGTCTTTTTGAATTCTCATGACAAATTTGAACATCATTTCCAGCACCCTGGATTCGTGAGTCTGCACTCTCTCTTTCAAGGGCAAATTAATAGGAGCTTATGACATGAGAAGAGACGAATATTACCGGTAATAACTCATATTTTGATGATTAAAGAGCACTTTTCTCCGCTGTACCCCTATCACCGAATCAATTGAGCTTATTCTGCATCATTTCGGAATGTTAAGAGCGGTAATCCGGGTGCCGAAACGCACACTATATTATTTGTGTAATTTTTCAAATTGATCGGTTATAATCCAATACCTTCTCCATCATTAAATACTGAAAAAAACCTCCCGCCCGCCCCTTCTTGAAAAATAATTGTCGACACCATAATCGCTGCTAATTTTGTGAGAATTACGTCCGCTGAATGATTTGACAAAATCCTTTGAAGAGGAAAAGAGGCAACTTCATTCGACATTAATCCCCTAGATCACTCTTCAATGCCACCCGCTCCTCAAGGAAGAGTACTGACTCGCTAATCTCTACAGAGGCTCACCTCTCCTTCTTTCCTACACGACTGTGGCAAACCCAGGAATGGTAAAGTTCTCCTCCTCACCGTACATCCAAACTTCTGTACTCCTCTCCGATTTATTCCCCCTCCTCTCCACAAAATTACAAAAATAATATGTCCTTTATTACAAATACTATTTGTCTGTAATCAACTTCCCATTGTCAACCACAGCTTAAGCCATGTCTTATTTTTTGTTCAGTGTAATCTCTTCTAATGCACAGAATAAAATTGTGCAAATATCTTTAGCCATAGTCGCAACCCTGAAACTCAAACTCAGAGCAAACGTATCGGAGATCAGTTCAACAACAAGGCCCTAAGTGACCTACAAGATAGTGCGTACAAAGCTTGGAGTTTTCAGGGCCAATCGTCACTCAAAGTACACACAGAGTAAAGACAGGATCGTCTTTGACTGAACAGGACACTTTACTATCAAAATATCACTTCATTGACTTATTGATTCAACCGTACCACAACACTGCCGATGATGACTAAGTTCGAAAAATAATATATGTATACTGACAACAAATGCTGCCATTGCTGCCTCTATATTCATAAAGGGTACATATGGATATATGTATATATATATATATATATATATATATATATATATATATTAATCTATATACATACATACACATACATACATACATACATACATACATACATACATACATAATGTTGTATGTGATATTATAAAGATTCATATTATTAGTTGAGCGTCGCGTGTGAACAAAATTGGACTATATGAAATGTTCAAGGCTGACAGGTTCCGCTTAGTGCTTTTTATGTTTCAAAGAAGAGAACAATAAATTGCACAAAGATTGAGAAGTGAATCAAGTACTAACGCGTCATAAATGATTCAGTTGAAATGAACCATGGAGAACTGTCACGTTTGTTTCCTGTTACTTAAGATATCTCTCGGAAAGACGGACTGTTTCTGATTTCTCTCCACCTTACTCTGGAGAATCCTGCCAGTAATTGACAGAACTTGCCATGAACTTTTGTTGAAAAAAAAAAGGATCGCCAGCAACAATGATAAAAACAACAATCTAAAAACGCTTTACGAACATGTTGGAAATGATATCTGAGAATAGCGTGAATCGTTTGTTATAAAGTGCATATTTAGACAAATCTGTGTAATAATTCAAGGGTTCGATGCTTTGATGTTGACTCATACATTATAATTTCCATATACATACTCTGTCATCGAAAGTATGCAATTAACTTCTGGAAAGAAGAATGAAACGGTGATGTGATAATTGAAAGGAAAACACACACACACAAACACACACACAGAAACACACAGAAACACATTCCATAAATAGACAATGGAATGGTCCATCTGCCAATTGCCAATGATTGTCTTTGCAAGAACAATGTAGATTCGTGAGTTTTTGGCATAAAATGTCGGTCTGCCAATCAGATAGTAAACCGCTAATTAGATCCCTGATGGGAGTATTATCATCCTTTCATTACCTTCGTGTAGAACAATAGCGAGGAGATCAGAAAGAGTGCGTGTTCAAATAGCAGTGATATAATTGTTATCCACAAAGGAATAGGTCAAAGAGAGGGAAACAAAATTCAAAAAAATATATCAAACACCATTGATTTGTTTTTTTTTTTGTATACTTTTAATTTGTACGCGAATTTGTTCTATAAAGAATGGGCGAAAGGAAATTCTTCAGTGAGATTATAATAAAACAAAAAAGAAGACCATGCAGAAAGCAAAACAAAGCAAAATAAAAAAAATCAAACATAACGACGTGGTATCAATATATACCCAATAGTTTAGGAATGAAATACAATCCAGATTTACTGATATTTGACTGCATGATTCTACGTAGATTTTTCCCGCATAGCTTATTCTTTACTTTGTGAAGTTCTTTCCCCCCCCCCACTAGAATCTAGACTATTATCTATTCTGCCTATTTTCTTTGCAAGTTTTTTTCAATGCAATTTTTCCCTTTTTTTTACTCAAAAAAAGAAGTTTAATTTACAGTTAGCGCATGAGCACACTGATACAAATTG
This sequence comes from Diadema antillarum, assembly GCF_040938485.1. Classification (NCBI taxonomy): domain Eukaryota; kingdom Metazoa; phylum Echinodermata; class Echinoidea; order Diadematoida; family Diadematidae; genus Diadema; species Diadema antillarum. Next base: position 307,032 of record NW_027272080.1, on the reverse strand, counting down.
CCTTTCTTTTTTCTCATTTGGTAGGGTGGGATTTCACGGAGCACGCGAACGATTTGCGAATGACGCGAATGGCAAAATCCAGCATTCGCATTTTAGTCTGCAAAAGATCGCCAAACAAACGTGAGGGTTCGGAAGCGTCGTCAATTGTTCGCGAATGTCGTTTTTACTTCGGCGATAATTTCAAAAAAGTTTGAAATTTTTTGCGAACCTTTTCCGCACACTTAGTCGGGATTTGCTCGTGAATTGTTCTCGAAAGTGTCTTTAACGCTTCGTCATATGCGCAAGACCTTCGCAAGACACGCGCGATGTTCGCAAAATGTTCGTGAAACCCCAAACAGACTCCGAAACTTCGGAGAATGTCTCGCGTATGTTACGCGAAATCTGCGAAGTTTTTCCGATCATTTTACGACGTAATCGCGAACTGTTCGCGTACCTTTTGAGACATTCTCGCGAACGTTTAGCGCACGTTTGAGGGATGTATGCCCTGTACGTTTTCTACAAATAAAAATCGTAGTATACATCTAAACATCAAACAATTAAATATTAACAACTATAGTAACGAAAGAAATTAAAGACTAGCAAAGAGAAAGAATATTTGATATACAAAAAAAAAAAATCGCAGAATACACTTAAAATCAATCTTAAAGGGAAGGTAAACCCCAAGAGCAATGTGGATTGAGTGAAAGCAGCAGCATTAGTAGAACACATCAGTGAAAGTTTGAGGAAAATCGGACAATCGATGCAAAAGTTATGAATTTTTAAAGTTTTTATGTTGGAACTGCTGGATGAGGAGACTACTAGAGGTTATGACGTATGAGTGGACAACAATACCAAGAAAATATAAAGAAAATTCTGCAAAAATCCATTTTTCATGAAAATTACAAATTCCATCAAATTGATATTGACATATGTTAAGGGTAGCAATTATTCTTCCTGATTTCTGAAAGCGGTTGGTCCATTGCTCTTTCATAATTCTAGAAAAGTGAATTTTTGTTGAATTTCCTTTATATTTTCTTTGTATTGTTGTCCACTCATACGTCATATCCTCTAGTAGTCTCCTCATCCAGCGGTTCCAACACCAAAACTTTAAAAATTCATAACTTTTGCATCGATTGTCCGATTTTCCTCAAACTTTCACTGATGTGTTCTACTAATGTTGCTGCTTTCACTCACGCCACATTGTTCTTTGGGTTTACCTTCCCTTTAAGTATGTAAATTTCATTTGAACTATAGAGATTATGTGTTGGAGGAACTGCAAAAAAAAAAAAGGAACAAATGCTTTACTAGTGGAGATACGTCCTAGGGGGGAAAAAATGTAGGCAAACACACGATAGAGAAATGAGAGAAAAGAAAGGAGAAATACAGGAAAGAAAAAAAAATCAACTCAAGAAAGCTTTTTGAGTTGATTTTTTTCTTGCTTCCACCTCTCCTTGCTACATTTTCTCCCATGATTATTGAAAATGTTTCGTTGTTCGCATTTCCGTCGCGTGTTCTTCGTGTACGTAACATGCTGTACTTTAGCAATGATACACACGACAATCGCACATACGTCGTGGGAACTTCGCACAAATTGCGCAAGAATAGTTTTCGGCTTCATTGTCGGAAAACATTCGGAGAAAAACTTTTCCGAATGTTGGATTTTGTCATTCGCGTCCTTCGCAAATCGTTCGCGTGCTCCGTGAAATCCCACCCGTAGGCACTTCACTTGTTTCCAAAGCGGCATAATTCATAAGCTTGCCCGACGCAATTGCACGATTTATGAAAGTCACGTTCTAAGAAAGAATGAATTTGCGGATAGACCATAGGGGTGACCAAAATGACCTGTCAATTCACAATTCAGCAAGTACCCGCTTCATTGTTTTGCATTAACAACCTTTTTCTATTTATAGGCCAAATACCAGGCTTGCTGTCAGGTGGATGCGATATAGCGAGCACCATTTATAAGAATAACATGAATAATCCTTACATCACGTATGTTTATCTCCGTGAATTGAAAAAAAAACCGACATGCCTGATTGTACAAACGACCTTCTCCTGCTCGTACTCTACGTGGAACTGTGAACCGGCTTATTCTGATAAGAACGACTTTGTCCTCTTGCTAGTTTGCATGTGTGTGTGGGTTTGTGTGTGAGAGAGATATATAATAGAATCGGAAAGGACACGAAAAGGGCTGTTTCAATTTTACTTTAATCTTATTTTTTTCCCTCTGACACATCTTGGGTCAGAACACTAACCGATACACAAGACTGGTATAGTTTCAAATCCATTAAATCGTATCAAAAATGCTGGTGTTCCTATATACTTTTTTGGGCATTTGCTTGCTTCTTCTTCTTCTCTTTTTCATTTTCGATTTTTTTTTTCATTCCTCAAGTTAATGTGGCTAATTTAGGTTTGGCGATTGAGGAACAATTCCCGCAAAATTATCGCACCGAGAGATCTGGTCGGGCCCCGAAGTCGGAAATTCCAACACATCTGGAAATATTTACATTCGGTAGTTTCAGTTGAGGATAGAAACTGCAAAGATATCAAAATAATTCGCATATAATCTGCATCAGAAGGAGAAATTGGCAACCCATCTAAACTTGCCTAAAACTTATAATATGCGGGCCAATAACGACCGGAATTGTCTTGATTACAATCCATTTCCTCCAGAGTCAGATCTTATACCCTGTTTGCTCGTGGGAAGATGGCAATTGCTACTGAGCAAAACCTTGTCGTATACTTACATGACCAGTAAAAGCTGATGATAATTGGATGAAAATGAGAAAAATTCACAGTATGATATAGTAATGGTGATAATAGTATAATTCACATTGTCATTCTTATCATAATATTGTTAGTATTCTCATTATCATTATTGTTACTGTTTATATTATGATTAGCAGATACAAACAAACATGTATACATTATGTATGTATGTATATGTATGTATATAGATAGATAGATAGATAGATAGATAGATAGACATAGATTTAATCACTAATCATTGTCAAAGTCACATTTATTATCACAGTTTAGTTATGAATGGCATTATCATTGTTAACATTTACCGGTTGTATTCAAACATGTGAAATAGATAATGATTAGAGCCATCACAGTGAGTGATAATTCTGACGACAATAAAATGATAGTAATAATGACTATTATTGTTATGTGTTTTTGACACAAAAAGGTGCCCTGTGATTCTTACCGCCGTGTGAAGACCTTCACCGATTTTATCTATAGCGAATGCATACAATTTTAATCTTGCAAGTGTGTCTTGCCTGCTATGTGCAGGACAAACAGAAGCGACATGGAAGCAAAATCAACGAAAAAGTTAATGTTGAAATAGTGATCTTATTAACGTTTGGAACAGCCTCCACATGGTATTGATCAATTCAATATATCAAGGAAATGGAAAGTGAAGGACAAGTCAAAGTCCATGTTTAATCTAGGGTACAGGGGCGGCGGGACGTTTTTCAGTGTGTGCTTGTGCGTGTGTGTGTGTACTTAGTGTACAATATGGCGGACGGTGCTCATGGTGATTCGGTCAAGAATTATCCTTGATAATAATAATAGTGATAGTGATAATAACAACAACATCAACAGCAATAATAATAGTAATAATAATGATAATGATAATAATAATAACAATAACAATAATAATAATAATATACTGTAGACCATCAGCTGAGCACAGAAAATGATATTTGCACACTTTGCGCTGCAAGGGCTCCTTTTTCTTATCTTTTCAATTCAATTCAATGTTTATTTCATTTTTCGACTAATAAGATATAAACATCACTTTTTTTTGGTAACAGAAAATAAGGTGCGTTAAGTATGTAACATGAAAGAATGTACAATGATTGTACCACCTTATAATAATCATACACTATCATATAACTCAAGTGATTAGAAGTAATTATACAGTATGCAAAATTCGAAAAATGGAGGGACCCACTAAAAAGACAAAGCTTGTAGAATGTGGGCCCCTCAGAGGAAAAACATCAGTTGAGAACAAAGTAAAAGTCTGGAAGCCCACTAGAAAGATAGATCAACAAAAGCAGACAAATATACACACAAATAAGCATGAAACGAGACTGGAGTAGGAGTAACAGTATAACGGAGAGTTGACTATGAGACGAGACAACATGAGGCAAAGCTAACATAATAGAAAAGAACAGAACAGACAAAAACGTTCTACAGAGACAGCGATCTCGTAAGAAGTATGTCGAGAGAGTGAGAAAAATGTGGCGCGAGAAAGAACAGGGTAATAGACATATATAATCGGAGACATATCGTAGCATTATATGAGTATAGTATACAAGAGCTAAAGTATACTTGGCAATCAATACGTGAATACGTAGATTCTTAGAAAAGAAGCTATAACAGTGGTTAATTCTATTCAGTAGAATAAGGTTGCAATAAAGAAACATTCAATATCCTCTTGAAAGAGTATATTGAGGGGGCATTTTTAATATCGGGATGCATGGAATTCCAATAACTCGGGCCAGTATAAACAAATGTGTTCTTAGCTAAAATCGTACGAAAAAGAGGTAAATGATATTCATTAGAGCGTCGATATGCGATTTCCAAGAAAGCTTGTCATCTACAATAACCCCAAGGAATTCAAAATGTGAAACTCTTTCTAAAGGAGTGTCATCCAAAACTATGTCAGTACTTAAAGTGCCAACAGTATTACTAAAGAGCATATATTTCGTTTTCTGAACATTCAACGAGAGCTTATAAGCTCTAACCCAATTTGTTATTTTCTTCAACTCGCTGTTAACTTTTCGTACAAGGACATCAATGTCGCTATGAACAAGAAATACATTAGTATCATTGCTTCCCTGTTCGAGATGATTAAAATAGATATTAAATGAATGTTGAATTTTTAAAATGTGCTTATTTACCAAGAAAATCCATATAACATGATGCGATCTACTTTACTAGTTTATACTCAACAAAATAAAGAACTTATAAGAAAGAACTGAGAAATTAAGGAATTAATGCACCCCCCCCCCTCCTTTGATGGAAAGAAGCTTGGGACTGTGGGAAGTATATAATTTTTCTTGTATTTTTTCAATGTTCCTTATATTTTAGGGTCCAAAGTAAGTGTGTGTGTGTGTTGTGTGTGTGTGTATATATGTTCGTTCTCCTCCTCCTCCTCCCCACCCCCGTTTTGCGGCCCGTGAGAGAGAGAAGACAGATTGGTAGAACCATGTGTACACGACCGTCTATTTATTACAGGACCATTCGTGAAATAACAAGGGTATGCCAACATTAAATGTCACCATGGCTAGATATGATGCATAAAGACAAAAAACAGGTCATCACAAACCCTCTTAGAACATTCGAGATGTATTTAGATATCAACGAGGGGCTGTAACATAAATACTCATGATTGCACAGTCTGTAAAGAAAGGCTGTAAATGTTCATCGCAAAGCCAATAAAAAAAAGCAACAGGAATTAAGTGAATGATGCCCTGTGTGTTGCCTATGCAAATAGGCCCTACATGTATTTTATATGTCTTGAAATGATTTAAGAATGTATTCGTTCAACTGTTTATACCATGCAGTGCAATGGCTACAAAATCAAAGTCTAAGCCAAGACAACACTAGATCTCACCAGACATGTCAAACAAATTGCGAAGACGACATCGGTATAGTTGCTGATCTTCTCCACCGGGACGTAGCCGTGGTCGTGGGGGTGGATTTCGTGCAAGGTGCCTGTAGTACTGAGTGGGTGCAATGCTCGTAAACCTGTGATAGGATTCCCGTTCTCGATATCTTCTCTGCAGTCTTTGCGGACATCGTCTCCACACTCTCCCTCGTCATCATCGCCATCGTCTCTGTTCACCACGAGGTTGACTTGGTCGCTACACGTGCTCGGAGCACGATCACGCCGCGTGCTATTCTGCATGCTTTGTTTATAATTTGTTTGTTTGCGTGTTTAAGAACGTCTCCTTAGTGGGATGTTCAACAGACACAAGTGTTTTTAATAGAAGTCAGAGTAAAACTGTATAGGCATCAGAGCAAAAGAGTACTGTCATACTCATAAATCATTTGACAGAGTGACCTCATTTAAGCAATGCCCAAGGGCAGAACGTTTTAAGAATCCAAGAGTGATGGCACATCCCAATCCCTGTTTCGCATAAAGTTAGTCATACCCCTCTTGGTCTATGGCTTTATGAGATGATTTGATTCCGACACGACTTTGGTAAGTCCACGTTTGTAGCCTTGGACGTAAGACTGAACTTAAACAACAAAGGGTTGCAGAAACCAGTTAGCTTGCAAGCATATCAACGTAGCAGGATTCCCATGTTGAGAATGAAGACTCAGATAAAAAGGCGCGATAATCGATAAACCACGTTAGCAATGATATCATTATGTATAGATCCAAATCTGAAATCCAAGGCCTGCTTCCACAGTGTTTGACATGAATTTCTCTTGCCGTTTTGCAAATGTTCCGTCAAATTTGTAAGGTAATTATGAGCTATTATGTTTCGTTAAATACTTATATCGAGGTTATATTCACGAGGGGATGTCAATGAAAAAGTATAGAAGTCAGTAATAAGCTAGAGGGAAGAACGCACTACACGAAATCACGGGATCAAGCAACGAAGTGTTCCTGTAGCAATAGTAACCTGGGACTATAGAGCATCATCTCGTCAGGGAACCGTCTGACTCGCGAAATCTAAACGTCAGGAAAATTAATGTTGATAAATTTTCACTGCGCCCTCATCGGAGGAGCAGACGACAGGCAGGTATCGTCCTATTGGACGTATTGCTTGCTTGGTTTGTTCTCTTCGCGTTTATTAGCACTTCAAAACAGAAACTCGATCTTTTCTGTCACCGAGTACCCGCCTATGTGTCAGCGCAGGAAATTGCTGTGTTCCCACCCGTAGTAATCCTTGTTGGTTCACACTTCAGTTGCTACAACGAGACACCCTCGCAAGTCGTCTGCGTCGCATGCAGCTTACTCTCCAAATGCCAGTCAAACCACCGACCCCTTAACGCCTCTTGCTGCTTCAGCTGCTAAAACGCTGGCAGAACGAAGTTAACGTAGAAATTAGAAACTGAAACGACTTCTGGCCTGGGCACATCCCGTCTAATTGGACTTGTACACCTGTTGTGGTTTCAGGTAGCGTGTATCTAAATATGGTCCATACACCGCAAATAAACTTTTGCACAACTGTGCGCTATTCATCAAAAGTTTGTAGATACTTACGCACGCATGCGCAGTTTTCTACTGGCTCAACCGCCCGCCCGCCTGCGAAGCAAGAGCAGATTCGATAAAGCTGATGTCGATATAGGTCGAGGATGGAGGGGGCGGAGGCTCACATTTTTCATCACGAGGCTAAGAGCGGGAAGCGATTCTCGAACTAAGTATTGGAAATCCTCTGTTCATTATGGTGGCGACCTAAGCGAATTTGTCACTGCTGCTCAAATAATATGAGTCATGTTATATAGACGCTAAATCATCCAGATAGGAATAGAAACGAACCTTAACCATATTTCATCTGCGGTAGATAAAAGTTCAGGGAAAGAGCTGTTATAGAAACAGATCTAAGGTAGGATGTTATGTGGAAAGTAGAGTGAAACTGGATTTTAAAAGACGCACAACAGTAGCCCCATAGTATTATACTGGGACAATAATATATCAATTTCTCTTATGCATTTATAGGTATAGAGACATAATCAACATGATCAAGTTAGTTTGATATTATACTGCTGTTAATTTCTTTGCTCGGAAACTGCTTTTGGATTGATTACACCCATCTATTTCATCTAGAATCCAGTGTTAACGTTTCAATAAGATCACTACTGATTACAGGCGATGATAAGATTCGCCGATATTTATTAATAGATTAGAAAAAAACAACGATGTGCAGAATAGTCACTACTCACGGTTAATTCTATAGCTTCGTGCCCTGAGGGTGTTTCACAAAGAATTTAAGTTGATCTTAAATTTTAAGATCAACTTAGAATTATGGTAGGCTTTGCGTAACTTCAATAATATTCCAACTTTCACTTATAAGAATTAAAATTTGAAGACTTTTTCATACAAGTATCAATCAAAAAAAGAAAGCAATGCATCAAGAATTTTTCTGTAAATTTTGGTAACAATCAGACAATTTAAAGTGGATTCTGAAAACATGAGATAAAACTGAAAAGAGAAACCAACGGCATACAATGATTTTAAGTCCATCTTAACTTTTAAGTTCGACTAAAAATTTTCGTGAAACATCCCCTGCTTCTCCGGCCATTATTATTTTATTTCAGCGTTGGTAACTTTGATACCGATGAACTATGGTATTTAGAGCAGTAAAGTCATTACTTTTTGATATCTAATTCGTCAAAATGCAGACTGGTATTCAAGTTTAATGTCTATCAAATCTGTGCTGAGCATAGTGTTTCAAACCTCTTTTTAACGCATTCGCGGTTAGGCTGAGGCATTAGTTTGTTTGTTTGTTTTTTCATATATCGTATCCAATACGTCATCATTAAAAAAATACAGCAGCAGCAGCAGCAGCAACAACGACAACAACTTCTTAGCGGAGTGCTTTAGTTGAGAATCCTGCTTCTAATCAAAGCATAGCAATGAAAATAGTACTGTATCCCTTCTTGTATTACTCTCGTAAACACTCAATTTAAAAGATGTCATAAATTTCGAGCTTCATTTTAATCTTCCCTCTCTCTTTCTCACTCTTTCGCAATCACTCAAGCCAAGCTATATGGATCAATTAAAGACGAGCTTTTATATCTCTCGCTGTATACGGATTAAATCGACTTTCCAAGAACGATTTTGACAAGTTGTGATATCGGGATAGTCCTCTTAAAGTTGCTACTGTTTGTAAAATATCTGTAATTTGGGTCTGTGGGATTAAGATCTTCAGCGTAGGAAGTATGGCAGTGATGATGAAGTGTACTCAATGCCCTGATACAAGGAATTCAGCTGCATATGAGGTCTCTGACCTGTAAATAAAATCTCATAGCGGTGTGTTTTAAAAATCGAGAAAAAAAAATCAGTAAAATACACACACACACACACACACACACACACACACGAACACACAAATTAAACACTTTCTGGTCGGTCTCTGAGTAAATCAACTTGTTTCAATTCGGTCATCAGATTCACAAATGCATTTTTTCCTGCTCAAATTCTGCACATTTTTTTTTACTCAAAAATTCACGATATTTAGTGTACCTACACACACACAGACACAAATAATATAATTCATCTAAATTTAAAATGAGAACGTCTAACCTCCATATAAAGTGTATCTTGTACAGATACTCTTCTTCTTCAACCACATACCCCCTCCTCCCCCCCCCCAAAAAAAAAAAGAAAGAAAGAAAGAAAGAAAGAAATACATTTAAAAAGATTGGCCGATTTTTTATGAATTTTCTGTCTGGTAGGCCTATTTAGTTTAGTTAATGTGACTTTGTGAAGGCTCCAGCAGGGCAAGTCCATCCAGGCCTCTATCAATTTCAAGCTTAATCGCTTATGATGGTGGTCTCCTGCATTCAATTATCTCTGTTGTTTACTGAAAAATACTGTATATTTTATTTTATGTTTCTGTGTATCTACATTGCTCAATGCAATCACCTATGTGTATCTATTTATGTACTGTTATCGATTTATTTCACTGCACTTGTCATTTTTTGTCTTTGTACTTTTTGAAGTTTGCATTCAAATTGCATCTGATTGAATGCAGAAATAAAAGCAAACAAACAAACAAACAAACAAGTCCATGGTATTTGCAGATGTTAGACCATGAATGCTGACCCGCTGTGGTGACCGCGTTACCATTGCTTATGTGCACAATGTCTCGCAGGATAAGAACGATTTACAACGGCCTGAAGTAGGTTGGTTGAGTGTTTCTTTTCTTCTTTTTCTTCTTCTTCTTCTTCTTTGTCACTTAAGATATAATTATTTTTAACAATCGAAGAGCTAAGGTTATACACAATACAAAGTAGATATAAATGCATGTTATATTCTTGTAAATCTTTTAAGTTAACATGGTGCTGTTATTGGTGAAAAGTTGACTTTATAATCAGAATATGGACGGATGTTCGATGAAGCCTTGTCATCAAATTTAAGGATATAATGCAATCTTTCTTGATAAGACCGTATCTGGTGCAGAGAATACCTACAACATGTTTTCCCGTGCGATATGTATGTCAGACACCACACACACAAAAAAAGAGTGATATCAAAGTGCTTATTCATCCTCATAACTACAGTGAAGAGAATGAGCAGCTTGTATTGCGGACGGAAAGCCGATCCACACAGGGGCCGAGTCTTTAGAGAGCTAGGGTAAATTGTCTTGGCAACCGGCTCTTGCGACGTCCCCTCTAATCAAATCTGTCAAATGACAACAATCATTTTGCTGCGACCTCTCAATGCGGAATAAGCCTGAATAGACATCTGTTAAGGATGCGCCATTGTGGCGACAATCCAAATTAAACAATTCAAAAGAAAATAAACATAAACAGATAATAGTCACTTAATAGCCTTAACTGCCCTTCAATGGGGGCAACTATGGGCTATAATCTTTTTTTAATGTTATATTCTTCATACATCCGACGACAAGATCTGAATACTTGCCGTGATTTTGTTTATGTGGAAGAAAGACAAAGTTTGTGAAAACTACAACTGTTTATGTAGTCTTAAAGGCATAATTTACCATTTGCAGATGAAACAAAAACCAAGCATTAGTGGTTCAAAATAGTTCTAAAATGTGAGTTAGGGAAAGAAAGAACCAATGTAAAAATTCGAATCAGTATAAACGATGTTAAGTATTGTTAGATATATAAAATGTGAACAATAGTTATGATAAAAAATGTTTCCATACTTAACCGTCTACAGTTATGGTTTATTGAGAAAAACAGTGATATCAATTTATATTCTAGGCTTTATTACGAATTTTGTATACATGGTAGGATGTTTTGTGATACAACTGACCTACACATATGTATCAAATGTGATATCTTGAACATTTTTAAATCCCTGCTCCCAAAGGTAAACAAGACCTTTAAGTATTTTTGCAAATTCAATTTCTTTGCAATTAGTAAGACTGTGTGTTAATTGAGTCTATAGTCAGGTCTGTTATCAAGGCGAAGAACATGGAAGCTTTTCGAATAATAGGCCTAAATGTAAATGCTCCAGTTATCCGTGGATTAAATCACAGATTTTGGCAAACATAAGTAGGCCTTTATTGGAAATATGTAGTATTCATATCAGAATCAGCATTCGTATTAAGTTTGGTATACTAGTGTTAGTATGATATTAGTATGATATTAGTACATAAAATATAGCATTGATACAAGTATTAGTAGTAGTAGTAGTATGATAGTAGCATTAGTGCTATATAAACAGTACATATAGGCCTATTAGTATCAGTTTCATAATTTGTGTAATGATAAGTATTGGTATCAAGTATTAATAGTAACGTCATTAAAATTTAGGTCAAGTATTGTTATCACCTTAAGTATTGTTTTCAGTATTAGAGACTGGCATCATTATTCATTTGCTATTGGTAATTTGTGAGTATTATTAGTATTCGTATTTGTTGATATTATAGCATCAATGTAGGAAGGCCCAAGGAAGGATATTTTCTATACGAGTTTGAATTATGAGTTCAAAATGAAATCTTTCACGGGACTCATTTTGAACTATGAGTTCAAAATGAAATCTTACATGAGAGAAAAGGAATATAATCGAAGTGCTGCGACAATAGCTGCTGGTCAAAGTGAGTTAGACAGTTGAGTATTGACCTCAACTTCTACAGAGAAAGAAGGGATGGAACTTAAAAAAGAACAATTTTGATACTGTTCAAGAAATATTCACAGGGTTCCCAACGTATCAAGTTCTAAACACCCCCTGACTTAGAAAGGGATATAAGCTAATCACAGTCACAACTGTTACAATCCATATCTAACACAAAATCAAACAACCTTCAAATTGTGATGCACTTTTGTACCCCATACTCTAGCTTTTACACGTCTATTTATACTATTGTTGTGTTATGCATACGCTTGTGGCCAAAGGCTTCAAGTCCACGTGTCGTCAATGAGATCTATACATATGAGCCTGACCACGAACGTGATTTCGTTTTGCACGCAAGGTGGACACACCTGCCCCACGTGCAAGTTGCCGTCTATAGATTTTCCAAGGTCTCATATAGGGGCTAGCCTCATCATCTTTCATAGCTTTCCGTCTCTTATTGATCTCGAAACGCTCTTTCTGAAATTTAGGACGATAACATGCGTAGCTGTGAATAGATGTTTAGCAGTTGTATTTTGATATAGGTAAATGTAATGATTTTTGTTTGCCACCATACGAGCAGGAGGAGCAAAACGTTTTTGTTTGTTTGTTTTTTGTTTGTTTTGTTTGTTTCTTTTTTTTTTCTGGCCAGAGATAGTAAAGTGACAGTAGCAGTGGCAAAAGTTTTAATGGGAATGATAAAGTGGAGAAATGGAATAGCAACGCGCGTGCCAGTGGTAACAGAAGTGGTGGCGGTGATAGTAGAGTGGATAGTTGAGTCGGTGATACCCACTGATAGCACCTGAATTAATCATCTCTGCACTTCTTGTTTGTCTTACTTCAAAAAACATTCAAACGTTTCGACTAGATGATCTACGATCAGAAATTTTAAAGGCAGCATAATAGAACCAGTGAATTCAACGAAACAATCGAAAGAAAATGTTCATGAATTCAGGTCGAAGAATATTAGAATAAAGACACACTGGGAAAAATTAAGAATTGGTAATTTTAAACATACAACATTTTAGGACAATTTTTCTTCCACATTTTTTCCCGATAATCCTTTACTGCTTACGCAATGTACCAGTCGCATATCTTCCACCTCACTTATGTACAAGAAAATCCCGTCGACCACCACTGTCACGGCTGTCAAAATCAAGATTCATCCTCCTGAAAAGCTGGATAAATGAGGTGGTAGATTCGCTAGGAGTGGCGTAATTACCCTGGATAACCCAGGTCTCATTCACACAACACGGCAGTTCGTGGTATGTATATAGGGAGATGAAACCATGGTAGTGCGTTCCCGCTAATCCCCGCGGATGTTCCCGTAATGACGCCCAATTTGCTGCCATCCTGTTCCCGGCCAAACACTGCCACCGTACACTAATGTTGACCTATTTCACCTTCGTTTTTTAAGTCAGGTAAGAAACCTTCCTCCTTCCCATCTCTTCACCCCCTCCCCCTATACCCCCTCTCTCCTATCCCTCCCCCATGTCCCCCTTTCTCCCTTCACATCTTGTTCATCTCATAATGCCTCGAACACTGCGCGGCTCATGTCGACCTATTTATGACAAGAGGGTCTTCAAAGTTATCAACCAGATTACTTCTTGTTAAAGTCATTACCGAACAGCTTGTCTCTTTTTTGTTTGTGCACAACAATATCATAAACTTAATCAACACAACCCCTTGGCCTCAATAGTCATCATTGCATAAGGTAACTACAAAACTATAGTAATTTGATGGGAACTGCGCAATTCAATCCATGTCAAATGTAAAGACATCTGATGACATCACCTTTTGTTACGATTTCTCCCACTATCACTCAGACCAATTACTATTGCCTTCATAATGGCACATGCAAACGGAGGAAAGGAAGAGAGGGAAAATAATATCAATGTGTACAACACTTAATTGGTTCTCTCGTTTTCAGTTCAGCCGTATCAGTGTAATCTCACTGCCTCGTCAGTATTAACATAAGCATCCCTGAAAACATTGTCAGAAACCCTCCAACCCTCAAGACACCTTTAAAATCCAAGACTTTGGATGATAAGTGTCACCATCATACATCAGATGTGTTCTGCAGTATTTCTGCCTTCTGCATTTTGTTCTGTATCTTGTTGTTGTTTTGGTTGTTGTCGTTGCTGTTGTTGTTGTTGCTGTTGTGAGACCATCAGAGACTGACGATTCCGTAAACACAGTTGATGGTAAGTTTGCTTTTTCAACACGTCAGAAAGCCATGACAAACACTATAGAGCTATTGCGTGCTGTCAAACCTCACGACGAGAGCAGTTTTCCGCGTGGGTGGACAAAAAAAGGTTACTAGTATTCTAGTGACAGATAGAATGCATACTAAACCTATTTAAGAGTTTAAAAAAGGGGGAGGGGTTAACTTTGTGCAGCAAAGTTTGGAATGGAACTGAAATATGCAGGAAAGGAGAGGTCATGTATAATAGCTTCCTTTTTTGTTTTGTTTTGTTTTTTGTTTGTTTTTTACAAGAGCTGGAGTAGAATAAATGGTACTGTTTAGCTCTCTCCAGGTTGTATCTTTTTTCTCCTTATTTGAATTTTTATTTAGAGGCCCTTCGCAAAGAACAACAACACACACAGATACACACACATACTGATATGTGTGACTATTACTGGACAATCGCTGGTGAACCACGAGGGGATTGGACTGCATGCGCTTACCTCGTTATTGTTAAATTCAATTCAATTCAAAGTAACGTTTCATTTCAAATCATTGTTACACGCCGATTCTTTGCGAGAAGTGAAGAGGGATCTTTTATATGGGTTGTGACGACTCCTCCACCCATAAGGGACCTTTATTTCATAATCCTATCTCCATGAGATCTATAGGAATGTGTGTATAAAGTGTATAACACCACGGGCTTCAAACACACAACATTTTGAGGCAGACGCTCTACCGACTGAGCCTGCTCGAAGACCTTAATTAATATTGCTATTTAATAAACGAAGGAGTCAAATAATGCTGTTATCTGAATTAACATTTTGATAAGATTCACCTTGTTGTTGAACACAGTAACATACAGTTATCTCGTTTTACTTTTTTGTTCTTTTGTACTGCCCACAACTTCATGTAACCAACCAATTAATCTCACATCCACCAAACGATCCCCAAAATACCCGACGAAAGGTCGTGGGAAGCTAATTACTAGGCGACTATACATAATGTATAATAAACTTCCGATACATCCTCCATGGTTGCGAGGCCTCCGAAATCCTAAATCAGCCATATTTTTGGCCGCCATTACTCATGATACGGCCGCCTCCAGATTTGAATTATTTACTTTTTGCCTCTCCTACACGCCCTCTGAACATTGAAAGCGCTCCGACACGCCTCAGAACTCTGGAAAGCGAGATCCAACGGTGGCCCCCGATTTAATTCATCAACGTAGATACAACAGGAGCGTCGCGGAAAACTTGGTTTGACCTCAACATTTTACCCTCGATTTTATCAATAGATAAGCAGCGTTGTGTGCCTCTATATTCATACTCATCTTGCTCGTCGCGCGGCCTCTTGGAGTCGAATCTCAATTTCATAACCATAACTACGCAGGCAGATGAATATTCCTGTCCGAGATTGGAGAATGAGATAAGTCAAAAGACTGAAAAAGAATGTTGCGATTGAGTTATACTTTTGATGACGACACACACTCCTTGTGCTCTCGAGCAAGCGTTGGGAAGACAGGTTGGTACGCAAGACACGTGAGCTGGGTTAGTTATTCGCGGTGATCTATCACTTGGTCTACTCCCACATCGTCCAATAGCCATTTAGTCTCAACCCACATGGTCTAATCCCGTTTCGTCTACACCCAGTTTGTGTAATGACCATCTTGTCCACTTGCTACTTGGCGTCATTACCAGTTGGCCTATATTTCGAGATGTGCTATGCCCATTTCGTCTAATACCCATAGTTTATTAGACCAAATGAGAAAAAAAAAATCCCAAGGAGACAAAATTGCGATTAGACCGTCTGCATGGTTATTAAACGAAATGATAATTAGCCAAACTGGGCATTAGACCAAGTGAGGATTAGACCAAACAGGCATTAGACGAAATTGACAGTAGACCAAATGAGCTTAGCCGTCGTGGTGTTAAACGAACTGGGAAATAGACCATCTGGTATTAGACCAAGTGACAATAAACCGTTATTCGCCATCGTACATACTCATGACATGACAGTTCTCTGCCCATAAAAGAGTGAGATACAGGTTCACCTTGCATTCGTTACCGCCATAGCATGGTTGTACTAATCATATTGTCTAGAATCATCTATGAACATATCATGCACGTATCTATTAACAAAAATCATCGAATTTCACCGTAATTTTCTCTGTGTCGGCGACCACCATCTGTTTATTTTGTACAGATTCAATGTAAAAATGGAGTAAATAAACTAAATGAAATGGTAGAAATTCTTTTCCCTTTTATATATATTTTGTATTTCATTTCATTTTATTGCATTGCTTTTAATTTTAAAACCACAGGAGAGAGAATGAGGTACCATTCTAACACACACATACACACACACACACACACACAGAAAAAAAAAAACCTTCTCCGGGAAGGTTTCCGTAACAAACGCTGATCTTGATTTCAGCTCATCTCCACATGTCATACACTTATCGACTCACCAGAGCAACCTCGCGCGGCACTTGGATATATTTATAGAAACTTTCATTCTTTACAAGAAATTCTAGTTACATCGAATAGAATAAAATCTTGCACAGTATCTAAAAGTATTTATATCATTTGGTTCATAAATTTCGAAAATCACTCTTACAGTTTGATCTAATAATGTACACAGTCAGGTAAGCCACCGTGTTTGATAAAACGAAAAACATACTTGTTCGGCTCACGGTGACATCATCATTCATTCAGTATACGAGCCGAATCTTACCGCGAGATCGTTAACAGAAGGGTTGTCGCGGTAATGTCAGGGTAATGTCGGGGTAATACCCTAGGCGCTCCAACCTGGAATTTGGCAACATATATACCGCGACAACGTCCGAGCAACATTTGGCGCCGAGGATCTTAACAGGCAGGGTAAAGAAAGATTGTCCGCACGTTGTTGTGGTAACCCTGGTTCGAAAGGTGCTGTTAAGACGAGATTTTACATAAAATAGGAAAGCAATGTCATCTCAAAGTTTGGCAAAACAGTGATATGAGCAAATAATGTCGGAATCTAGAGATAGTGATGACGTCATCAAACTCTCCCTCTGGTTCATACCAAAAATGTCATTAAAAATATGGTTTTGATCAAATGAACCATAGCTAGGTCATAACAACCCTATAATATATCCGGTTCATAATCAACTTTTTTCTCTGTATCTAAAAGGAAACAATGATCTACGGTCACGATTTGTATAAGCGCAGGCTCTCATGCGCCGAGAGTATCATTAATGATAGATACGGCGCATTATAAATGTACTTTATTATCTAAAAACAATGATTACGGTCACGATGCAGGTTAATAAAAAAAAAAAATCTGACTGTGACATCATCATTTTTATTATATTTTATCATAAAGATCAATTTAAAGTTTACGTGGAAATTATTCTACCGACGGGAGTCAGTGATAACTTTAGTGAACTACATATCAGTATTGCTCAGTTATTACAATTTACGACAATTTCACATGGATAAAAAAGACAACATAGGCTAGATTATTTGCCTATTATACTGTAAGGTGACAGTGGTCAGCCTTCCTGTTTCGTATAAAGATGTGAAACGTTGAAACTCCATAACTCTCCTCTCCCAACCCGTTGTGACTCAATGGATAAGACCACGGGCCCTCTCTCGTGGTGGTTCCTAAGTCGAGTCACCTATGATAGCAACGGTTGTGCCCTCAGGCAAAGCACTTTATCTGGGGTCATCCCACGAGACCGACACCCACAAGTCATACAGGGATACAGCCCATAGTTCGACATTGAAAAAAGGTCCGTGAGTCGTAAGGATGCTGTTCGTTATTTCGAAGGTTCGCTATTCCGAAGGTTCGTTATTCCGAAGGGTCGTTAATCCGAAACACACATATTCCCTATACCTAGATGTGAATCCAAAAATGAAAAAGGGTTCGTTAATCCGAACATTTGTGGCGTTATTCCGAAGGTTCGTTATTCCGGAGATTTGTTACTCCGAAAATGAAATTCGGAAAAACGAGCCTTGGGAATAACGAATCTTCGGACTAAAGAGCTGTAACCGAGTCGTACAACCCACGAGTCATACAGCCCATGAGTTCGACACTACGCAAACAAGGCCCAGGAGTTCGGCACTACTTGAAAACAGTGCACCAGTTCGACATTATAACACGGGGCTTAATGTGTAGGTCTCGTGTGCCTTGTTTGTTAAATGTCGAAGTCATGTGCTGTATTACTCCTGGGCTGTATAACTCGTGGGCTGTATGATTCGTGGGTGTCAAACTCCTGACGTGCCTCCTTTATGCTAGTCTCCTTGTCCTTTATAGGGAACTTGAAGTCGTCGATCCCGTGGCAGAGTGCTCATAAGCATTTGATAGTACCTCAGTGATGGTGGATTATCCCAACAAATTAACAAACAGGAATATCCGAATGCCCTATGTAAATGCTACTGTTTTGTTCGTTCGATTTCACTCTTTAAAAACTAATCTTCATAAAAGTCATAAAATTTCACTTGTACGTGGGGTCTGGTAGTCCACTATACTCCACTGTAGATACCATAAGAAGTCTGTCTGTTCACAATATCAATGGCATTTTGATAAAGTGGGTCTAAAAGCGTTAATCATCTTCATCTTGTCATTGCTTGATCCCGTAATGGGCCTCACGTTGCTATACCAAGAAAAGATACGGGCTTGGCGGGGGCGAGAGAACTGTCCATAGCCATTATAATAATCTTTACTATAGGTACATGTTGCCATGGTGTGACACCTTTGACTTCGAGAATTAGAATTAGATCGGAGGAGCGACAGACGTGTCCTTGTAACTTAGTACTAGGGGGTAAATGGAATAAGAAAGAATACTGGTAACGGGGAGAGAGCATGAGAAAGAGAGAAAAAAGAGGGGGAGAGGGAGGCCGGAGGGCAAGCAACATGCTAGCTCACTGGCAAAACATGAGGGGATCCATCAGACTGAAACATAAATAGATTTTGTGGAAATGTCAATTCCAAGGTTACCCTTACGACGGTGATGTCATGACGCAAGCAGAGGAAAATATCATTGTCTCCGCCGAGTGATCCGGCGGGCGGATATCATTAATTTGCTGGAAAGTCAAAATCTTATGTTCTCTCCCACATACCTTAATGTCATCATGTTCATTGTCCTGGCACATCGTCGTCTGATGACATTTATGATGTTTCCCTTGTCAAATTCAATGATTTTCACCTTCTTGTGTCACTTGCGTACGTCAGTGTCAAACTTTATTAAGGGGCATCAGTTGTAACTTCCATTCAAAAGAAAAAAAAGCAAAAAAGATGCCAATATATCTCATCGTGTAATTCTGATCATTTGCCGTCAACACTCATCGTTCGTAATAGTGTGTCTTTAAACACCATGGTACAACACAACTGATAAACAGAAATTGCATTGTTCTAGAAGGTTTCCTGCGTTGCTATTAAAATGAGAGATATATTAACTATTTGAACGGTTGCCAATATTATGGACTGAGGTTGACATTTTTATGTTCATAATTTACCAACGTCCTCACTACATTGTACTCACTCACTAATATGCATGACCAACACTACAGGTGACAAAACGGTCACTTACAGATATACTTTATACCATCAGCGACCATGTGGTTTAATTGCCGTCGTTAACGTTTTCAAAAGTACAGAAGAATAAACATGCGAAAATATTTTCATTCTCAGCATCGTTTAATTTCAACTAACAGGTAAGTCATATTTAAATTGGACTGTTCCAGAGTAAGTAAGAAACGTTGTCTTTCTTTTCTTTCATTCTTAGTAACGAGGAGTACTCAATTGCACATATACTTTATTCCGGTTCAATGCATCTTTTACTTGTGTTCTGTTATATTGCGTAATAATCATAAGCCAGTTTTGTCACCTAAATTTGAACCTCTCACTAGTAATAAATATGCACCTACAGATATGCCAACAACATCACCACGGAGACTAATGGGAAATTGGATATTTGGAAACAAGAATTCACTAGACAAGCCAACTTTATTTGAGTGAAGGTAATGAAAAAAAAGTAAGATGTTTGAACTTTTGAATTATGTGCCAACAAAAATAACATTACTAGTATTTTGGATACACACAGAAGTTCCAAAGAGTATATAACGAATTCATAGATTTCCTAAATAAGAAGTTATTCAGAGTATTACGTGTACCGTATTTCCATTTCATAGAAGTTTTGAATTGAATAAAACATCTAAATTTCATCCAAGATTTGGACAGAATTCAGTCTGCTTAAAAAATCTAACTCCTGGATTTTGCGAAATAAAAAACAAACAAACAAACAAACAAATAAACAAACAAACAAACAAACGAAAACACATATTTATCTTAAATACTGAGAAAACAAATACAACTTTCTGCAACTATACATCCAGCTCACTGAAAAGTGATGGATTGCATTTTCCAAAAAAAAAATCATATATTTTTGTTACTTAGAAGTGAACAGGCGAGCATTGGACAATCACACATTCACTCATGTGGACATATGCCAATGGACACAAATGATAACGCAAAAATAATTCTATAAACTTTAATGATTTTATAAAGATTGTCAACTAATGTCTCTAGATAATGCGAAGACCACCGTTCTGTATTGAGAGAACGATTGATTGTATGACGGATTACATTAAAAGCTCAATCCAAACTTGACTCAGCGGTCTGATAATATTTTCCAACATCTTTCACTACTCTCGGCAGACGATAACGACCTCTCCGTGTGACCCAGTAATTAGGCGGGAACCTATGGTGCTGAAACGGCGCGTCAATCGTTGTCCTCCAATCAGGACGGCGGAAAAGTCGAAACGAATTCCTCAACCTATGATCGCCTTCTGGAATCTGGGTGTAAGGTGTTCGCCCCGATAGCATCGAAGTGACGTGGCCATTTTCGGTCGACCGTAGCTCTTCAACCGCTGGTTCATTTGAATTCTTGTCAAGTGTTTGCTCCGAAGTATCGTTTTTGTCTGTCGTTAGTACTACAATGATAATTGACGTGAAAATAAAGAGGAAGAAAACTAAATACTATAGTGAAAAAACAGTAAAGGTAATACATAACACAAACAAGGACAATACGAATAATGCTCGTCACATTAATAGAATTCATGAAAAACTTTGTCATTGTTGTCATACATTTTTGAGTAGCGTCTGTATCAATATCGATCATCGGTTTTTACATAAAGTTGAATAGCTACTAGAAGCAACAGCAGCAGTTACCTAAATATCAATCTGATAGCAACAAATAAGAAAGTTTCATTTTTGTTGTTGAATCATTTATGTAACTAATATAAACAAAAATGCCAAACTCCAATGTTTTATCAGTCTGCTATTGAGTGAGACGTGAAGCTGAACTGTTTTTAAAGTTTTCATTAGGTTTTCAAATTAATATTTTCACGTAACTCCGATTGATAAAAAAAAAATCACTTTCGCTCGCTTCCTTGTTGCTATACTGCTAAATAGAAGGCTGTTAAATGTCACTATTTTGATAAGGTTTGTTGTTTGTTGTTTTTCTGAAAGTATATATTTTTTTCATTTGGCAAAACGTTTGTGTTAGTTGACTTTTTAAATACATTGACATGAGAAATTATTGTCCTATGACTATATATCCATTTAAGAAGAATAGAAGTAGCTCATTAAAGCACATAATACTGGACTCATCCTTGACATATTTTTCTTCGCACCAAAGATCTCTCAAAATTTATTCTTCCACAGAAGTGACGAAATCACCTCATGGAACTCCTTTTGAGTGCGAAAAGACAAGAAAATAGTGAGAAAGGAAATGGCACGATGTAGTCGTTGTATTTCTAATTTTAAGGGGAGGTGACGTCACGATTGACTACCTAGTAAGTGAAGCATGTCGCCATATTTCGTTACATCCTGTAGTATCCTGTACTTCTTGCCTTCTGTGAAGGAGAAGATAACGCTTCGGGCAGCCAACTCGCAGTTTCTCCCGCTCTCTCCCCTTCGCCACCTCTCCAATTTTCCTTTTTTTTTTCATTTTCTTTCTCTGTCTTCTCCAATTATTTATAAATATCTCTCTCTCTCTCTCTCTCTCTCTTTCTCTTTTGCAAAAACGTTTTCCATAATATCAATATCATAATGTTTTGATATCAGAACTTGAAGTAGAAAAAGTATTAGTGTTAGCGGTAGTGTGTAATGATAGCAAAAAAAAAAAAAAAAAAATAGAGGAATTTTTAGATGCACAAAGACAACGGCACCAAAACAATCACAGCTGCAACAACCACAGCAGAAATGAAATCATCCTGCGATCAGCTCACAGTATCGATTAAATCTCTATGCATAAGTAAAACACAATCTCCTATACTGGATCATCTATGCCATCATAACTGTAAAGGTTCAAATTTCATATCTTCCCATCTATTCTTTGGAAACATGATGCACTTATATTCCGGTTAATCAAATTTTTTCCATTCATCTATTAATTTGAAGATGTGATATTGTGGCCACATGTTGGAGCAAAGTAAAGAATTGGGTCGTCACTGTTATATTCCACATTTTTCATATCTTTTCCCTTACAATAACATTCTTTGTTCTTCTTCCTCTGTCTTTCCCTCTTGTTTATTGCATCAGCAATGAAGTCACGACCTGTGGGTCATCAAACTTTAACATGGATTACAATGCTTTCCTGTCGCTTTTCTTTGCTTGCAGCAATCTTAAAGTTTAGCCATTTCCTTTCTGTATTTTGTGTTTACGGTTTGCAGCAAACAAGAAAGAGGAAAAAGGGGGCTTATACAAAAGTCTGTAAGGATCCTCGTCTTCCACAACTCATGCAAGAGGAATTGTCTGTGGTATTCAAACGAAATTTCTTCTGCAATTGTTTGCATTTACATATATGCCCACCCGAGCAAAACAACGGCTTTACGAAACAGATTAATATTCGGCACCAGGGAAGTGACATCATGCGCACACTAGATTTACATCACTATCCCCAACATCTCGGAATTATGGCGGTCATAACGTGATGTTGCCTATATACCAGGAGACTCCAAGAAAGGAACCCATTTTTCACACCGAGTACATCTGACTTTGCGTTGCGGCTATAAATAGCGCGGGAGCTATAAATTGCAAAGCCGTTTGAAATCGAGTTAATGTCAGTGTCGCAGGAAATAAAGACGGACTTGTGTCATGAGTGCACTGTTTGTTTGTTTGTCTAGCAGGCAGGCTCATGATTCGATGAATAAATGATTATGAATTACGTATACTTAAAGATATGAAAACAAAAATGGATGACGGTCTTTGACTCGCTTGCGTTCAATCGTATTCTTTGTTGTGTGTGTGTGCGTGCTGTGTGTGTGTGAGGATGTGTGTGTGTGTGTGTGCGTGTGTGTGTGTGTGTGTGTGTGTGTGTGTGTGTGTATGTGTGTGTGTGTGTGTGTTACTATGATATGACGCAGCCAGCAAGGAATTGTGAGACATGATAATTATCTGTTTACCCTCAGCCTGTGATTGTCATCGGGCGTGGCATGGACACATTGTTACTCACCCACCGTTACGACGAGTTTGGGATCTCGATTACTTTGGAAAAACACCTTTATGCATGCAAAAGAAATAAAAATGCCACAAGAGTAACGCAGGGACTAAGACCAAGAATAAATATCTTCTTGATAACTGACGCCTCAGTATGTTACAGTGTATCTTGATAGAAAATGAAACTATGCGCATTTCAAAACTACTACTCAGACGACAGGCCGATTAAATCAATGTATTTAATTTTATGCACATCCCTTCCGAGGGGCTTGGTAATAAACCATTCCATTCACCTGTATTTATGCATAGATTGCATGTCGGTATAAGTACGTCAGCGTAACAGTAGGTCTATGTAAAAAATACACGTTCTTATGTAAGTATCTATACATGCCTGTGTGTATTTCCTTGCTATGTTAAGTGTATAATTATGTTTGAGTATATTTCTTGCTAATTTAAATTGCATATGCTTAGCATTACATAACGCGGTCCACTGTTGAGTTTCCTGTTACTGTTGCGCCTGACAAAGGGCAAGCGTGCAAAGCGGCGCCATTAATATGTATTGCAAAAGGTGTTTCGTGTTAACACCTTTAAGGGCTTTTTACACTTGTGTTTCTTAACCCCGGACTTTCTCTGACCCAGGACTATCGTTAGTCCCGTACCAATTTTTTCAGCTTTTTACATGAGGGTCGGATTCGTCTCCGTCGCTTAGCCCAGGATTATTTTTTCGTTCTGTTTACACTCACTTTCTTGGCACCGCAATTGCGGTGCTAGCACCGCAATTGCGGTGCTAACCCCTGCTATTTTGCAGGGCCAGATAGTACCGTACTATCGGTGGGGCTAGCCCACTTTGGCAAAAACGAGTGTAAACAGAAAGTGGGCTAAGGATAGTCCCGTACCAACGGTGGGGCTAAGGCCCCCCCCCCCCCCCCCCTTAGCCCCACCGTTGGTCCGGGGCTAAGCAAAAATTTACAAGTGTAAAAAGCCCTTTAGATTCAGACGAGACGCCACGCCATCGTAGCGGAAGTTAATGGCGCCACATCGCTGACAGCCAGTCACTCAGCACCGTATGCTTAAGGTATTATTGATTGCTCCCAGGTGCTCGAAGACTGCTGGACTCTGGAATCATAGAGGATACGCATAGACACGAACTGACCTACGTGGTTTGATTTCACCATATTTCATACGATTTTATGACATCTTTTAATACTTGTAGAGAGAATCTTTCTCTCAAGGTCCAGACGAAAAAAAAAAAAACCCACAACAGTCTGAATGAAACATGACAAACGTTAATCTGCGGTATTCTACACTTGAGGGTCTTTGGCTTAATTTGGCTTAACACGAGAACGGAGTCTTCAGTTATAAGTCTATTCTATTGGAATGTTTACTAACTTGTGGTTCCTTGGTTATATAAACTTTGTCTTTTATACGTTTTCATTATTTTGTTTTAATTTCGGCGGGGGTTCCTTGAAGCCACTAAGCCCTTGCGATCAGGCACTCGCCATGCATAATACAGCGTTCCTCACCACCGACAGAGGTCGCTTTGCTCTTTAATTCTCTGAATGTTTGTCTGCTTTCCACGAGTCATTTTTTTCTTCTACTTCCTCGTTTCATTACAAAGTAGCATCATTGCTTTCCTGTTTTGGTTGTGAATGCTTCGAAAGAGGTGGAAAATATAGGCCCTGACACTCTTTATCAAGTTTTGTGCTAATGAACTACAGAGACTCCAACCCCAAGCACCTTCTGATCTGGAGATTCTCCCGCCCGAAACCCCTAGCAAACGGGAGACTCCAAGTTGATGTGTGCGAGGCGCGAAGTTCCTAGGGTTCTAGGTGTTCTCTGGTGCTATCTAAGGCTTACAACATACGATAGAAATTGTAAGAAATCCTTTCCACCGGGAGACACAGAGCCAGGGCGGGAGAAATCAAATCTCAAACGGGAGAACGGGAGATTTTGCAAAAATGGGCTTTCAGCGGGAGATCTCCCGTCGAAAACGGGAGAGTTGGGGTCTCTGGAACTACACAAAATCTGGCCATTGGATAGATCCACATACCGTGACTCGAGTCGGTTAGCAAGGACCCTGGTTCGATTCCCGAGTCCCACTGACATATGACTGAGCAATGTAGTGAGTAGTCATACCGTCCCCTATTGTAAGAGGCTAAAACACTCTGTCCCTCGGATAGGACATTAAATTGAGGTCCCGTGTGTGAGAGAGTCAAGGCCGTGTCACACCAGCCTTGCGTGCGACTTGCAAAGAACAATTTTGACTACCCGGAGGTCCCCGTAGATATCCGCACATGACAGTACCTAGCATGTATCTCAGAAGTAGTCGCCCGGAGGTGCGCACGCATATTTTTTTACCCGCAACCGTGTTTAGGCCCTGTCACACCTTTCCGGGCAAGCTACTCGGGCTTGTTACGTGTAGGGATTTTCTAGCATACCAGACATTCCTGAGGGCGGAAAAGGATTTGTGCGAGTCAGCGCATGTGTCTTACTTGCTGGACGCGTTATACTTGCGAGTATACTGTGTGACCTTTGTACCAGTCGCGTGGGGGCTGACAACTCAGTGAAGGAATTCCTCTAATGGAATGGCTGAAATCTCACAGAATTTCATTATCTTGGCTGCATACGGGACTGCGAAGTACCTGCGTGGGAATTGCCTGGGAAGTACTGCCGCTATGGGTCTCCTACTGGCGTTCTGCGTGGACCTCTACGGGCATTCCCGCGACTCACCCGGAAAAAGTTTTGGTCATGCTCCTAAACTTGGTTGCGGTTAAATCGGACTTGCGTGAGCACCTCCGGGCAACTACGCGCTGGATACTGTCAGGTGCGGACCAACTGCGGAGAGCTCCGGGGAGTAAATTTGTTTCCCCGCAAGTCAAGCCGCAGAAGTTCTCCCGTACGGTATGACAAGGTATGAATGAAAATTGCAAACATTCTTGTTCGCCCGCTGAAAATCTTCTACGTGCTGGAAACTACCTCCTCGCCACAAGCCCGCGTAGCTTGCCTGGAATGGTGTGACACGACTTTTACAAACTACTGCTGTATAGCTACATGTTTTTAGAGGGGGTAATTTTACTTCAAACATGAGAAAATGACATCAGCAACGACATAAAAGACAACCAAAAAGCAAACTCCAAAGACCATTGTAGTCACACAAGCTTACTCCTAGTGTCATCCAGTCTATCAAAGTCTTTAGGAATGGCGGTATAAAGCATATCAAATGAGGATAACACATCTGGGGGTTTTTCTGCATGCAGTTGGATAAGAATGAAGTGCGGGCTGTATTTACCATGGCACAACATTATCAGAACAAACACCTTAATTTGTGTGAAGAGAAATGTCTAAAACTGCCATGGTTAAGTAGTTGCAGACATTCGTACCCTCCTTTTTGACAGTAATATTAAAGGACCTGTGCTATGCAAACGCATGCATAAGTTGATTCGTGGTAAAATCAACATCACTATAAATTCTATAACAATTTCCATGTTATACTAATATGATTAACAAAATACGTTGCAGAGAAAGAGGCAGGTATTTGATATGCTCATTATGGGGAAGGTGCACTCCGATGTCTTTTATTAATCAAATTATTACCACACCAGTAATTGACAGATGACGTCATTGACAGAAATTCGGTTTTGAACGATTTTTTTTTTCTATGGGCATATCCAAGAAATATGAAGACAATACATGTAGTAGAAAAATCGTGATAAAATACATGGCGCATATTTAGACATTCTTTTGGCCACATAAGTGATGATCATGGTATTATGAATCAATAAAAATCAACATGCATTAATTTGCATTGTTAGTCCCTTTAAAGTGTCGTGTGTTGTTTGAAACAACTTTAATCCATGTATGGAAGTTACGACTGACTTCTACACCCCTTATTTTCTGTATCCCAGCTGCGATCCTTCACGGGGAGTTATGTGATAATTTTAAATATCGCTCTAAATGATCAGTGGTGATAAAATTGAGATACATCGTGTGTTCATGTTGCACCTATGGATTCTTATTCATCCCCCTCCCCCTTCATGACAGTATCGATTATAATGACAGAAGTTACCATCCTCTGGTTGTGGCACGCCACTTTGTCAAATTCTATTACTTCCCTGCCTTTGAACTTGGTTGATAACTTGACAACCATGATTTTAACCATCAATATAACTGCTGAAAGTGAAAGTGGTGATTTGTCATCGATGCGAGAAAAGAATCACCGTGACTGTGTTAACGTCATAGCATTGGAGTAGGCGGAGAATAAGCTCAAGTCAATTAAAACTATAAGGAACACATAATGCTTGAACAATTCATTGAATAAGAAGAGATGTATAAAGCCGTGTTGTCTTGTGTATTAGTGACAACAGCAGCATCAGTCATTTGCGTTACGCTTTACGATGTTTTACGTGTGTGGAATATTAATAGAAATGGACAAGGTCAGGCGATAATAACACTTTTCAACAAAATTGGCAAAAACTTGGCTTGCAGTCAATTTATGAGAGGGTTTTGGGGAGGAATTCTAAAGTACGTAATTAACAACAAGTGTGGAACCAAAATGTTGACGAGAAAATCTCCGCAACGTTTTATTCAAATCCAACATACATTCTCTCTCTTTCTTTTTTCTTTTACCTGAATAGACCCAAGTCCAAAACGTTCGATTTTGATCAAGTATCAAAATATGGCCATTTTTTCATCATCTTATAGTTCACAAATTAATGACATACAATCTTTAACTGACTTTACATCATTGTACTTCCATGTAGGCCTATCCGTTTCTGCAGCTGGGTCGAGAGGGACTCTGTAATAAGGGTTAAAACATCTCGTCCAAAGAGGCAGGCAATTGTCAGCACTCGAATAGGCTCTGTTCCTTTAACAAGCAAGATTCTCATCCTTATGCATGGAACACAGAAATATTGTCAAATATGCAACATGTATAATGTTCGACTCAATAACATGGAGTGTGTAATAGCACTGTGATAGCTATATGCCAACACTCATAGGTACACACCATATGTGACGGAAATCTGCAATGAGCAACCTTACTATACCGGCAGACAGGCGGTTTTGCGGTATGATTGATTTCTTCCGCTGAACAGAAGATTAATTGAACCTCTTGATTAGTCTAATCACAACCTTGTGTCACCTAAGTGCATGTGTTGATCTGTTTTAACATAGGAGCTCGAAGCTTCTCGCGACACTTTCCTTCTCACCTGCGTGTGTCGTATTTTGAACATATTTTGCGGTGTTATAGTGTCACAGTCATATTTTTATGTCAAGAATCAACACGGTTAATTCTACAAACTGGACATCAAGAGTTCAGAACAAACTACTAAATCCTGACAAGATGATAGTACATCCTCTTAGTTACTTGACAGCATGACGTGTTCATACGAAACATCACATCTTAAACTCATTTATGATATTCCTTATCAAGCAAACAAAATTCTGTGGATCATTTTCTTATCGGTACAAACCTGGTGTAGGTCAATAAAGTGAGAGCCATGGGGCCGTGACGTCATCGCCTCCTTTAAATTGCGCGTGCCTTTTTTTTACTTATAATATCACTATTTTGAGAAAAATGTGAAGTTTCAAAATTTCATTATAACTAAACTTTTTTATCTGTGGTCCGATCTTGGTGAAATTCATTTTATTTGTTTAGGAACGTTTAATTTATGTTCAATTCAATTCAATTCAATTCAATTCAATTTCATTTATTTCCACATAATCATTAAAAACATATTTTAGGACACATAAAAATGGAATATAAGTAAACATATTTCATCGACTGGAAATATAGTTGGAGTATAAAGAACAATAGGTCTATATGATAAAAGCAGGTGGAACATGGAATGAGATTCCTCTTCCCAAGAAGGTTTGTTACAGACGGGAATGTTTACCAAGTCAGACTGACCTCCCCGAGAATCTGATGCTTAGCTCTTCCCCAACCCTTTGTACCTAACTCTGTCACGTATAAAGGTATATATCTTACCACGACATTGGTTAAACGACTAAGTCATCCCCCCGCGAACCTCAAGTTAATTTTAGTTGTGCCTTAAGTTGACACCGAAGTTGCCGTCGCACCACTGATATCATACAGAGCACTGCTAAAGGGGCGATTGGCTATAACAATGAACGTTGCTTTATATTGACTTTTGTGTGTTTCAGGGAATCGCCGACACAAAATGCACTCGTTCCTTTACGTATCATGATTACAATCGTCACGTGTTTTGAAACCGTGATTTCATACTTTTGTCCCTTTAATTTGCTTAAATTATCAACAAACATAAAACAAAAATCACAGCAGTGTATTTCACCCTGGAAGGTTTTTACTAGTGAAGAAACCAAAAATATTCCCCGATTTTCATACTAACTTGCCATACTTCCTATCCAAACTTTGTATTTCATATGGATGACGTCATCAATACAGCGTGTTTATTTCAGAAGTCCGACACTCAGGCACGGCGGCCAATTTATGAAATATAGTGTCTAAAAGAACAGTTCGCCTCACAAAACAGAGTTTGTCAGTCTCACGTGATTGCCAGCCACGTGGGTCGGTTCTTGACCAACGAGTGCCGAGTTGGTTTGGTCATGAGCCCCTCACAAGATGCACTATCACGAGTGACTTGAGACTTCTTGCATTGCGGTTTGATGTTCAGATCATTCAGAAACGACGTTCTAGCCTATACTGCAAACTTCAGCCATATTAATCCACAAAAGATTACTTAAAGACTTGATTGTGTCAGAACAGTGTCAAATATGATTCTTCACATTGCAATGTGTATACCTCGTACAGTATAGGTATGTTTCTTCTTTTTTTTTCAGAAAAAAGGTATTTCTTTTTTACAGTACCTAACATTTGACGTGTACAACAAAAGTTAGAAAGAGAGAATTCGATTGATTAATCACTTTAAGTACATACATTGTATATTTGTCCTGAAGAGAATGTAACAGGAAAATATTTATTCCAAGAAATACAAACGTATGGATACACCTGGTACGTCTGCTGCATGGACATGTAACATAGGTAGCACAGGATACAATTTCACGAACCTCTGAATCTGATGTTTCTATGATTCCTTACACTTTTCATCGTGTCAAAGTACAACAAACGTGACTGTGAATGAAAGCAAATAACTGCTACAGTGCTGACGGGCACATTTTCACTTTGGCAACAGTATCTTTGACGGACTTCGTAGTCACGGCAAGGTGTGTGATACCTTCTTGGAGTCTTAGTGAATAAGGGATTGTCAGAGTAATATACAGGACAAGACTGAACTCAACAAATGTAAGTGTTGTACATATATATAGTTACCACTATGATGTATCATTATTTCATACAATAAACTATTCCGCTCCTTACTACTTCGCAGTATGGAGGATACTAAAATATATCAGAAGAATCAAAACATCGAATAAAGAAATAATTATGATGAAAAGTGTTGTAGGCATGCATAACTTGAGGAAAAAGAGTTGGCAGAAAATCTAAATCGGAGAAACGCAAGTCGGATACCAGTAGAGTAACATAATGAATATCTCATGTATGATGACATTAATGAAGTGAGAGCAAAGAGGTTCTATTCTTATGTAAGGATAGAACCTCTTTGGATGACAGCCATTCTTCTCTATACGCAAAACACCGACGGTATCTTTGACTCACCCCGGGGGGCGCTAGTCATATGAAGACAATCGAAGTCTTGAGGGGAAGGTGGGTTTATCATACTAACCATGTGGCCATTTAGAGGGCTTCTCTATCCAAATGAGTGCAGTCATTTGGTTTGTTTGCTTGATCAATGGTCATTTATACAGCTG
Source organism: Diadema antillarum (assembly GCF_040938485.1). NCBI lineage: Eukaryota > Metazoa > Echinodermata > Echinoidea > Diadematoida > Diadematidae > Diadema > Diadema antillarum. Next base: position 275,800 of record NW_027272080.1, on the reverse strand, counting down.
ATTTATTGCTTTCCGATTCCTCTGAAATTAAGTCACACTGTCAACTTTAGTTATGAAATAACCATGTGACTTTTTTTTTTCTCACCTAAAAAGGATATAACCAGTGTAAAAATGAGCCTCTAAACGGTAGGGGGGGGGGGGGGAGTCTAAGATATGTATCTACACCAATGATTCAAGCAGAGTGCCAATAGAGCTGTAATCTACCTACAATACAAAGATTTTTTTTTTAATGGGGGGGGGGTAATCCTAGTTTATCATGGCAAAAGTTGACTCTTAACGCAGGTGGGTTTTGTCGTATCTACTATTTGACATGTTTAATGAATCTATTAAAAATATGTCCTGTAAGCATTTTCAGTTGAAGCCCACTCCCTGAGAGACCTTAAGAGACCTGGGGCCCGTTGCATAAAAGTTACAATTATGGTAACTTTGCCGTCCAGTGGTAACTACCATGGCAACAATACTCAACAGCCAATCAAAATCAAGAATTCCATGGAAGTTACCGTTGGATGGCAAAGTTACCATAATTGTAACTTTTATGCAACGGGCCCCTGAACTGATTAAACAGTACAGATTAATTGTTACTTACGAGACCATGAGTATCACATAGTAAAAAAAAATCTCTATCATGGGCTTTGTTACACAGTTTTTATACTGGCCTCACACCATAATTCGAATAGACCTGCTTCAGAAGACAAAATCTTGTCGTTCTGAGATAGTCTAACATATTAGATTTTTCTTTCAATTTCAGCCAAATCATGTTTTCTGAAATTTCATAACGGCAATGATTCACTCGTATTCAAATAATAGGGTGGAACGGAGAAGACCATCCAAATGTTCACATAATTGCGCCAGACCAAAATTAAGTTTGATCATAGACTGTGACGATATAGCAACAGTGCGGATAATGTAAACATGACAGTAATGCGGAAATTGGCAGAAAGCCACCAAACTTTCCAGTTTGGGTTTCCCATGAGGCAACGGAGTCCAGACATTCTCCTTTTATTATGAGCATAATTATTTACTACATTATGATGCTTTATATAGTTTTCTTAACGCACTGTTGTTAAATGTGCAAATGAATAGTAAAGTATAATATATTTTGCGTTGTGATTATTCTGTGCATTGGATCGTTTGTGTAACATAATTGCCATTCTCAGACATGTCAGAGGAAAGGGCAATGAAAACAGTTATTACATCGTGCTATGCATGATAGCCGCAACAATAAAAAAAAAAAAAGAGATAGAGAAAAATTTCACTCGCGCACTGTTTATTCTAAAATCACGAATGAAAGCACGCACTAGAGAATATAATAAACATTAGTAAATAATTCCCCTATAAGGGCATGCTATATCCAAGGGTAGATATGGAGACAGAGAATTTGCTAGGCATAGAGTTCAAGTGGAACTCCTCAAAGCTTGATTGTCATATGCTCTTAGAGCTATCCTTATTGAACAATGAGCTTACTGTCACATTTAGTAATAATCATATACATCAGCTATGTACGCAGGAACACAAGCCACAATCAAAAGTTTGACACAATACTAAATTCATACACACGTTTTGATACTCTTCAACATAGATGTACCCCTTACTATATAGCATGACATGAAGAACAAACTTCATTATAACCGCTGGACTAGAACTTATCATGTGTCATTTTGTAGAACAGAATGTGGTGTTTACATTGGCAGGCGTAGCCACATTTATTAAAAAATGTTGCTTAATCATGGTAAAAGGATAGCGCTGATGTAACAAAAAAAAACAACCCATAACTGTTTTAATTCCTTAAGTTACTGAAAACCTTATAGTTTACAATGTAGACATATATATTCTAAGCAGCACAGTGCACTCTGAACACCGAAAAAATGTGATGAATAGAAATATTTGTTTGTCAGACTGCTGCCTGAAAATTCCACGAGGGTTACGGCCCATAAAACAGATATTATTGGAGCTCTATAACAGTGATCAAGTCTGCACTTACAATGGACCGATTCTACAAAACTTCCATTTCCACAGGTTCATTGTGTGAACCTGCACCGCAAGAGATATTTGCATGTTGCATGAACGCGGAGTTACAAGCTTTTGTAAAAACTCATTTCAGCGTGGAAGGGCAAAGAAAGAAATTTGGGCGTGTAGCACTTAACCGAGTCATACATTGATATAGGACCCGGAAAATATTATTCATATTCTGTGCATGTGACTGAGGCACAGAATATATCATTATTAGTGCCATACTCTAAGTGGCACTGCGCTCTTGTTTGGCGGGGTACAGCCGTGTCCGATCCAGAAGGGCGTACCTGGCGAGGTACTTTTGGAGAAACTTTTCCCAATACTCACGTAGATGTAGGCTGGGAAAAGTTACCAGAAAAGTGTCTCATTGTCGGGCAAAGTTGTGAGTTGAAGATCATAATTCTGGAGCGACAGTTTAACGGGTATAGAAGAAACCGCAATAATCTGAGTTGTCCCACTCTTCATCTGTTTGGACCACACCCGCCATAGCGTGTGTGTAGGACTGGGACTGGACTCTGGTAATTACCCCCATTTTTGGGGTTCCCTGTTGGTCTAGTCATGGAGATTGGCAAATGGATTTTGGTTCTGGCAGCTGTTGCTGTGGTAAGTTGCTATCATTTCAATTCTCGATGCATTAAACATTCACTGTAAGTAAATTGTAGTAAACTGCATGAAGACCTTGGGGGGACTAGCTTACGTTACTCTATTAACCCCCTCATTTTCGGCCTGCTGATTATGAGATGCAAGATGCAGCCCAATTTACAGTATATCTGTGCAATATTGATATCAGTTTTCTTTGGATGAAGAAACGTGTAAACACATGAACCTTTAACCAGACTAATATCAGCATAATGCGATTATCATTAGACATGCTCTTATTACGTCATTGAAACAATTGAGAACTTTTTTTTCGGATTTTTGGAATAATGAACCCTGTATCATTTCCCTGACACGAATATTCTTCATAAGCGAGTTAGTCCTTCTCCCGGATCAATGCGCTTTATGGATTTATCGTGGCACTCAAGTTGAACCACGAAAGCATGTGAGGCGAAAGTAAAACAGTTTCCGAAAATTTTCAGGACAAAATGAGTGTTGAATAATCCACAACACGTTCCCAATCTGACCCGCGCCCCATTGCTGCTAACTAATCATTTTATTTTCCGTGATAAAAACAAACAAACAAACAAAAACACAATTCAAAATTTTAACAATGACGTTTAAAGTATATTCTCGTCTGGAAATAATAGCGATTTGACACGTAGTGAACTGCAGAACTCGTTATAAATGACTCTCGAGAAGTGGAAGTTCCTTGTTAGGAATTATTTATCATTGAAGTACAAAGAACAGTGTATATGTATAAGAATGATGTGATCAAAGGTCTGCATTGTTGGAGTAACAGTTTCAAGGAGGACAGGAAGGCTAGTCATGGAGAATGCTGGTTAAAAAATGAAGCGATAGAACGATGTCAGGCATCTTCAATGTAGTAAATAATATATTTTATATCATGTTCAAGGCTTAAAGTTCCTGTGTCCTTTTGCAACCCTGAAAATTGTGATTTCTGTCATAAGCTGGTATATTGTAGAGGTAGTAATACAGACCTTTCCTCAGAATGATAGAACTGGAAAAGTCGTTATGATTGAGGGGAAGCATGCAGTAATATAGATATCCATTGAATTTATTCCGACCCCTCCCCCCCCAAAAAAAATCTAACTTTATTATCGGCACAAAAGATGGGCGTATAATCAAGTAACAGGGATTAGTTCTTCAGTTGTTGTTGTTGTTGTTGTTGTTGTTGTTGTTTAACTCTGAGATGTATTACCTTTAAAATTCATACGAGATGTTGGGAGACATTATTCTTCAACGATGCAAAATTTCTTGACGTTTGAAATAAACAGATACTCAATGCCAGTGTACAACCTTTATGTCAAGAGTGTTGCGATGTTACTAATCTGTTCTGGTTATAGATGGCGATGGTCGTGATGGTAGCTACTTGTCATTAGTATATTATATAGAGCACGAGATTACTACCATACTAAGTTTGCTGATGGCTGTCTAGAGTATAGACGGAAGGTGAAACATGTAGGATGAATTAAATCGAGGACAGAATGTGCGCAAAAATGAAGTGTTTAAGTCGTATATGTATATATATATATATATATATACATACATATTATATATGATTCTCCCAAGCTTTCGACCTACTTACAGGTCTTTTTCAAGGGCTTGGGACGTAAACAAAAAGCAATCAATCTGCAAACATTTGAACAAAATAAAGCAAAAACAAAGCAAAATAAAAGAAAGCCAAAAGAAAATCAAAAGAAATATAACTGCGAGGCCGAGCTCACTTCACCTTATATATATATATATATATATATATATATATATATCTATGTATATGAGCTCACTTCAGCTCACTATATGTATACACCAAGAAGATTGATAGTTCTTTCCTCGCTTATGATTGTCATTTTTTTTTAGTGTAAACTGAACTCATTGTGTTGTTGACCTCGCGAGCATGGAAAGCACATCTAAATGATTTTTTTTTTTTCAGGTACCATCCGTATTCTTCAAAGTTAGTTGACAGGACACATTTTTACTCTATTCATGGCTTTTGTACCTTGTAGAGTTTATATTGTGTTCCTTGATGTATGAAACACGTTTTGGTAATCACTAACCATGAAGCGTTGGCGCGCAGAGGAATTCATTTCTTTTCATGAACAGGTACAGAAGTTTATGTACAAAAGCACTATCAACGGAATGACATCAAAAAGATCATCGAAAACATCATCACTGCATAATCAAGTGAAGCACATTAATTTTCGTTTTTTTGTGCTAAACCCTTCAATAGATATCAAAAACTCGAGGAGATGTTCATTGTATATGTAAAGAGTCCTCGGGAAGATGACAAAACGAAAATGAGCGATGGAGAGTATAGGAGATTGGATATACCATCTATAATGGAAGAGATCCCCCCCCCCCCAATTTGTGCATAAATATTGTATCAGATAGGAGTTATTTTTCTGGCATAAGAGGGGAACAAATACAGTCAGAATTCAGCACAACACAACTGATTCAAGAAATCTCTGCGATATATATACAGTATGTACGTAAGGTGCATCGAAAATTGATATTTGCAATGAATAGTTTGGAAATCTCATTGTAAGACGTATGGGAATGTTTGTAGAAGAATAATGTAATGAAAAAAAAACTGGTGCGAATGAGATATATTAATAATATATCTCATTCGCACCAGTTTTTTTTTTTTATGTATTAGGACAGTGACGTATAGACATTCTTAGTTCTGCGGAGATGACACTGATTAATCAGCTTTAAAGGTAGGGGATACCTTTTACAGACCTCCCAAAATGCAGCAAAACATTAAATATGAACCTCAGGGGACTTGTTTAGGCCACTGCTGAGAAATTTGGAAGTCAACAGTTATCTACAATTTGAATAATGCACAAAACTCAACTACTCAGTAGTTCTGTGTGTCAGCCACACTTAAGCCTTTTTGTTGCAGTCTTCTGTATTTTTTAAATCTATAATCACAAATCTAAAAGTATAAGAGCTGATGTAATAACATAATAAGTGTGTGGCAAGAATGTATATAGAAATGTTTGTAAGTTTTGATGAACTTTCTTCACAAAATATACATGATGGACACACATGCAGTGCAAGGATCTGCAAAGCTAGCCTAGTGATGTACTGGAATTTATGGTGAGCCCCGAAAAGAATTCAATTCAAAATCTAACGGTCAATAAAAATGTACTAAATGTTACCTTCCACTTTCAGTACTTTATGGGAGTTACTAAAATGATACTCTCTTCAACATACCACTGTATTTATACAATTCTTCATTAAGGCATGCAAATGGGATTCCCTACCTTTAAAGCATACCTTTAATGTTCATCGCAATAATCATGCAGTGTATCTGCTGCATGCACATAAAGGGATTAATAGTTTTAGTTGAGATGGGGCTTCAGGTTTCCAACTTCTTCTTTTTTGCGTGAGATAATGAGAACCGCTTATTAATTATAAAAGAGCATACACCATTCTAAAGAGAATTCAAAGTCCATTTGATGAAAATTAGTTTGGAAATAGCTGAGATATCAACAAAAAAAAAGAAGAGGTCCTGATAAAAGGTGGGACCCATGCACCTATTATCAGTACCACTTTGTGTGTGTGTGTGTGTGTGTGTTTGAATAGATTGGATAGTGAAATGCTAAAATGTCACTTTTTTGTCTTCATTTCTGAGAAATGGCTTATAACAAGTTATCTGCATGAAAGTTAGTATATGCATGTGAATTGCCTGACAATTATTCACTTGGACATTAAGAGTCATGGGTTACGTTAAACTGCGAAAATTACACCAATTTGATGCTGAATTTATCCTATTTTCTCTATTCCTTTGAAATGACTCAATTGATATATACACTCAATCAAACTTGGTATATTTACGTGCATTACTGCGCAGTGTTTTGGGGAAAATTGGGGTCATGGGTCAAAAGCCAATTAAGAATATTACAATTTCACTACATTTTATATTTAAAACGTCTCAAAAGTATTGTAATGATTTTTTTCAATGATTACCAAATAGTAAAATATTATACTATCGAAAGTTGATCTGTACTTTGGCATGCTTCACGGTGTATAAGAAACGATATAGGCACTACAATAACCCTCATGAATTGTACGTTTCTATTTACATTGCCTGGCCTGTGCCTTCCAATTTGACTTGCTTTGGTTGTTTCATGCATTTCAGCATGGTTACATTTTGAACAAAAAAAGAAAAGAAAAAAGAACCTGATTTCTTACTTGTTTTGTGATGCCCGTTCCAGTGTGCCGTGGCTCAAGTCCCCGGACAGGTTCAGAACCTTGATATCCCGGTTTCCTCGACAAGACAATGGGGATTTATGGCGACATGGGATCCACCCACCTCTGGAAGCGACCCGGTCAGCTACATTTTAACCGTCAGCAGGTTAAACGCCCAAGGAGCAGTATACACCGTGACTTATACACCGACTGACTCGTGTTGCTCTTACGACATCGATCGCCTTCAGGCTGACGAGTCTACCACGTACGAACTCTCAGTTGTCGCCGTGGATGCTGACGGAGAATCAGGACCACCTTCAACTGCAGATGTTACCCTAGGTAAGTGAACACGTGGACAATCTCCACCCCACCCCTCCCAAAAAAGGGGCAAAAGTAAATGACACAGAAGTCTATGTATTTTTGAAAGAGTGCATGACAGAGGAACATTATTGCAGAATGTGATAAATAAAGTAATGTTACTATTTCCCGATGCACTTTCTATCTAATTTATGTATAAGAATATTGAACAAATATATGTATGTATTATCATATATATAGTGCATGAGGCTGAATGCACTATAACAATATAAGCACCGACAAATTCTGAATTTGCCCCGAAGGCCAGTTATATTCAATGAGGCCGCAGGCCGAATTGAATATAATTGCCTGAGGGCAAATTCAGAATTTGGAGGTGCTTGGTACTTGTTATAGTGCAATAAGATGTCATGCACTATGTGATATATAAAATAGCATACATACCCAGGCAAGATAAGCCTAGATCATTTCTAACAGTTACACGTGTCTACACAAGCAATAATACCAGTTTCTTTGAACCTGTGTAGACAAAATCCTGAAGATCCAAATTCAACTATAGAGTCTAGGGTCTACGTGGTTATATCTAACGTTTTCTAGGCCCTACGATAGGTTAGGTCTAACAGTTTAGGGGCCCTGGCCTAACGTTTTTATACTAGATCTACGTACACTGTACTGTACGTCACTTACGACGAATACGAGCCACAGAGCTAGTTAACACTTAACCCCGGGACGCTCCGTATACACAGTTACACACTGTGGGAGCGTCCTGAGTCAATAGAGTGCTATATCGGTAAGCTTGAAAAACATACACAGTCCGTCACAGATTTTCGCACCTCCGTAGGTTTCGAATATCACGAGGAAAAAACGTACTTTTATAGTATACATAAGATTCTTATCTAATTAATACCCTTCGTTCACCTTGTTCTTGTTCACATTGGTCCAATGATCTTGAAAAAACGTTTTTTTCACGGCCATATACGGGTCCGTAGTCCTAGCTCCCCATCCCATTCACCATTTTCGAAATCAGTATGCAGTACACTGCGCACGTAAATATTCATGTGCTGGCGGAGTCGCAATGCGTTTAGCCTTCTGACAAGGCGTGCGCGCGCGCACCCACCTAGAAAGCAACGCAATATACAGCGAGAGGGTTTGCCAACAGTATGATAAGGCCTTGCCACAAAGCTACACGACTTGATGGCCAGCGCATGCGCACAAATCTCAAATCCATTTACTGTATAAGATGTAGTTCTCCCGAGTTCCTCTCGACCGAGTCGCATTTAACTCATCAAACCGAGCAGAAAGGGACTATTACCAGAACCAAAAGGTGAACGCAGTCAGTCTTCAACATTACATCTTCACCTGTAAGTCTTCATATTGCGGAATTTTTGCGATTTCATATTGATTTTTAGGCGCTATACTTCGCCTGTCATGATCATGTCTGCTACAATGCGCAGCCCCAACACTGCGTGTTGGGGCTGGTCGCAGTTAGTTAACACTTGACCCTACAATAGGTCTACTATGGATCTAACAGTAACACTAACAGTAACACGATAGACGCTCTACTTACTGCACTGTGGGTCCAGGACCAGGACTAGATGATGTTTTGTAGGATTAGGGATCTACTGGATTTAAACACAAGGCTCGTGCCAGGCCCCATTGCTGCACATGCGGATTCCGAGAGTGTGTTGTGAATGTCGTAGTAAAGTTCATAGCGTAGCGTGATCAAAGAGCGCTTAGCGTATACTGTATACACACCACACGCTGCCCATTTCCACGGCGCACTGCCGCGTAGAATGTACGGAGAAAGCGCACAAATCTTGGGTTGACTTGCTCAGTAATATCCGTCGGATTGATTCCTTTTTCAGAACAGTAGGAGTCCAAAATTCGTAGGGCGTATTTGATGGCATCCTTTGTGTCCTTATTGTCTAAGATACTGTTTATATAGATCAATCTCTCTAAAAGTAGCGAACCTGTTCATTTCAGCTTCCATGTTTAAATCTACCGCTGAAAGTCTAGTCCCACACAGATAAGTTGCTGGCATAGCCAGCCTGCGAGAATTGAGAATAACGATAATATCGAGCAAAGCATATCGCGGTTGTGGCGCAATCGCGTTGATATGGTGCGGGATTCTAGTACTCGATGATTAAAATGAGGGAGCTAAAACCGATATCAAATCGATAGTGGGTTATCGTTTGCAATCGTTATATTTTGCGTGCACTATAACTTTTGTCATGCACTGCCGGCCTGTATCATAAGTATGTATGCTATTATATATATATATATATATATATATATATATATAGAGAGAGAGAGAGAGAGTGCATGTGTGTGTGTGTGTGTGTGTATGTGTGTGTGTGTGTGTGACGTGTATCTTCAGCTGCTAAATCCATGGGCCGTCGCATGTTAGTAGTGTGTATAACGAGAGTAAAGATATTATATATATATATATATATATATATATAAGTAACAAAGCTGCAACAAAGTTCATGCTGTATTCACCAACGGTTTATTTCTTCACACAAATTTTCGAGCGTCTCGCCGCCCTTTCTCAAGTGTTGATACTGAGAGAACAATAACAAAATTAAGCTATAACAATATAGTGAGGTTCACACCTAGGTCTCTTTACCTTAAGGTTTTCTATACCTCGAGGTTTTGTAAACTACGAGGCACTAAACTCCAAGTTAGCGTAGATGTAGACGCATGTAGTTTAGAAAACCACGACAAAACCTTAAGGCGAAGACACCACGACAACACCACAAGATTTCTTAGGGTGTTGTCGTGGTTTAAGCGCGTAGTTTAAGCGCGCTGTGGCAGCGCGCTTAAACTATGACAGATGTGAACGGAGTTTTGTTAACCACGACGCTCAGTTTTTTCCACAATAGTGCGCAACCCTATGTGCAAACTAGGCGCCCTTTATTTTCTATCGTACAGCGTGTTTCTACAGAACCCCAAATTCCGGGTCTATCGGATTGTATCCGATAGAGGGGGCTGTAGAAACACACCAGTAACGGTTTCTTTCCGATGCAGATTCCGATACCGATTCCGCTTAACTTAACCGTCATGATCGCACGTATGTGGGGTCGTCATAGGCGCTTCATCGTCGTATGGAGAGCGCGGCCATTGTGCAATCCGTCGAGAGAGGGCTCACTTCAGCATTTACATTAAAAATACTTCGATTCGGTCTCCGTTCGAAACTACTCACTAACGGAAGATGATGACTCAATATCTGACGTCATTAAAAAAAGTTCAGAGTGGTTATCAAACATATTAAAACTAAAATCCAAAGGAGCAACACATACACAATCTCTCACAAAAAATCAGAACGTTCCTAGCTGGATATTCACTTCACAATGCTCGATGTTTCAACCATGTGTCGCTATCGTGCATGAGTCGGTCCCATGGGACACACAGACAGGATCGTAATTAGCATCAGATTTCAACACATTTTCTTGACTTTTTCATATCTTAAGTTGCAATTTTCTGTGAAATGTGACAGTCTTTTTGACATCATTTAGGACATTTCTGACAATTATCTGTGGTTTCTGTTCATCCTACAGTTTTTTTTGTGAATCATTTATGCCCCTTGCATTTGACCTTGTGTTACTGCTCAGGGCTATTCGATTCACGCTTACGGCAAATCAAATAGATGGTCACCGCGCGCGGGCTCTGCTTCACACGCCCGACTCGGGTTGTGTGCAGATATCATGCGGGCCCGCGGGGTATAGCGGAGCGGGCTGGGCGCGGCCGGGCCGGGCCGGGCCGCGCCGGGCGCGGGTAGGCAGAGGGAGGATGGATCAAAGGAGTGTGTCAATATTCATTACACTACTTCCTGTATTGTGCTGCTGCCGTCATAAGCTTACAATCAATCAAACTTCCTTCAATTAAAAAAGACTGGATTGCACATGGCACTATACAAGACTGCACAACTCTGTATGCAAGTGAAATCTACTTTGAAATCATAACTTCATTATTGCCATGCTGTTATCATTATCATCACAATACAAGTGATATGTACCTGGTGGTACCACTACCAGTATCACTATCAAATTGAGACTGCAGACAATTTACAGGAAAGCAGAAAATACTGGTAGCTGTAATTTGATTAATTTGTTTATCAATAAATACAGTGCAATATAATTTCATCTGGCATACGAGTACACCTAGTTCAAATTATTTGTTTGTTGCTGCACATTATATTGTACGTACATCTCAACAACTATGAACAGTTGAGTATGCTACAGATGTCATGTCATTTGATCCCATTGATTCTATGATTGTGTGGCAGAAGTATCTCAACAACCTATGAACAGAGGACTATGCTACAAATATCATGAATATGTCATTTGAACCCATTGATTCTGTGATTGTTTGTGTGGTAGTAGTATCTTAACAACTTATCACAGATGGCTATGCTACAAATATCATGAATATGTCATTTCAACCAATTGATTCCATGATTGTTTGTGTGTGGTAGCAGTATCTCAACAACTTATGAACAGTTGACTATGCTACAAATATCATTTGAACCCATTGACTGTGATTGCTTGTGGTAGTACTTTGCTAGAAGAAACTTTTGTTCAACACTGGGTACCGGTACCCCACTATTTTCCTACCCCTATATAATATAGTGAACACCATCACCTTTCATTACTTTGGTCGCTGAATAAAAAGAAAAAAAAAACTTGACGAACTTTCATTGCATCAACTGCATGGTTTTGCAGCGCGAAAATCTGTTCTTTCAACAAAGAACCAGGAAATTACATCTCTCTGTGCAACACTGTTAAAAAAAAACAAAAACAAAAAAACATCACTATAGCAGTAGCTAATACCGGTACTTTTTCAGGTCACGTCACATTATTATTGTGCACTTTGTCAAATTCATCAACAAAGATACAAAGTAAACAACCTCTGCATGCACTGTCACTTTAGACTCCTATATCACGTAACGTATCATGTATATTTGATATAGAAATTTAATATGTACCAGGTACTTTTTTTTTAATTTCTTTTTTGGCAAGTATATTATTAGACACTTGTTGCAAATTGCCTGTAGCAACCTACACGTAGGTCTACTATCAGTGTTGTTAGGGCCTAGTAGATATATTATTAATATTATCAAAATAAATACTATTACTAGTTTATATACAGGCTACACTCAATACAAGATATTGCAAAGCCAATGTGTAAATGCACGAATTAATACCTTAGGTTTGATATGTAGGCCGACTATTTTATTACTGATGATCTGATTTAAATTACGTCTAGACCTATAACAACGACAGACTGCAGTCTATTAAAAATCACTGCTAATGTAGCAATTGTTAGCACTCTAACAATAAGTCTCTAGCTGGCTACACATAGGAACCTAGTCCTTTCTGGTCTATTTTTAATTTAAAAAAAAACTTATTGACCAATGAACCATGCGGTACAACATGCATTCTGCATGCAAACTAGCCTATAAACCAGCAAAATAGCGCGACAATAAATGCAGCGGCCACAGGCATGCGCCAACTCCCAAAATGCACGTTCACGCATCGAACAATGGACGACGTGGGACCAAATCGCTGCGCCTACGCACAAGGGGGAAGCGCGAGCGCCAAACCGATAGAAATAAAATTCTGCGGCTATTTTGTCAGGAAAGAACGTACTATTTTTTCCGCTACAGAGAAAAAATGCAATACCAAGGGCAGTCTACTTGATCGTTATAACAGAAACAATAACTTGACACGAGATCATAAATATATCACCTCAATATAACAAAAATCTGACGCTAGCAACGCAACAGGTCATATTTCAGTAGCCTACAGGGTTCACGAAACCTTATTATACCCCTTTATCGGGAGGCTGGGTCAATGAGCAAAAAACTGTAGGATGGAAGCCGACTGCATGAAACAGGTAGACGTGACCTCTTTCATTCAAATTTAAAAGGAATAGATACGAAAAATTGTTAAAAAATTATTATTAACATGTTATTGATAGGCTATAAATAATTTGCATAAAGTCATATTTAATGCATAAAATTAGGCTTACAAAAATGTACACTTATATGGAAATTTTGTTAAGATCTTGCAACTATGAATGTAGTGTTTTGAACATATGAATATGCATGAAGTGAGGAGACCTGTACTTTCCACCCTCATTTTGTTTTTATTTTTCCAGTTGCAATTCAATACAGGGGTAATTAAAAATGCAGAGCTCATCAGCGACGAATTGTTCATGTTGTCAAGTTCGATTACGTCATAATCAATATGGCGACGTACGTATATGCGCGCACGCTGAATACTTTTGAGGTAGTTCTTTCCGGGGCAGTTTCCAGTGTCAGCGCTGTAGAAACACGCCAGGTTCAATAATCCGATACTGACCCGGAAGACAATCACCAGTACAGTTTGACAGACATGTGTACGGTAAATGTGGCCATGACTTTTATGTGCATGCATGTTGCAGCTATTTTATCTAACGTTGAATAATCCACTTTTACAGTAGTTGGGTGTCTCCAAAACGTCCGAGTATCAGGTTACAACGTTACTAGTCACAATTTGCCTCTTGACAAACTTGTAAAGAAAATACTCTGAATTTTAACATAAAGAAAAGACACACGAACAGGGGCAGGGGTGTTATTTTTAGTTTACACAGTTGCGCTGTACCGTAATTTTAAAACCAAGGCAACTAACAGAACACTAGATCTAGTATTAATAGTAACCGTTCTCATATAGTTAGGTCTTATACTTTTTAACGTTAGATTCGAGCTACTAGAACCTATAGTTCTACGAGTACGACTAACTTGTTACATTCTAATTGACAATACTTATACTAACTAGCGCTAACAATACGTGTGAGATGCACATAGAATCTAGTAGGGGTCTATTAAAACTATAATTCTCTAGGCCTAATACTTTTTAGTTCGGAAAAGACAAACTCTAAAGTCTAGCATTAGCAAACTAGTGTTAGGGTTTGTTTTACGAAGTTTTTGTCGTTATTCTAAAGGTTCGTTACTAGGTTGAGGGTCTAGTTTGTTAATCCGACAAAGAATCAAAAATAGAAATATGGATCTTGGTAGGGCCTATAAAAATTTGACCGAAAGATCGGTCTGTATCTGTCCGTCGGGGAATGTTCCGCGGAGACTGCGTCTGGCTTCACGGATCCCCTCCGTATACAGACCGAAGTCAATGATTGCGGCTCCTGTGTGGAGCAGTCGCGCACAGATCAAACGTTACGATAAACCAAATTTCAGACAGCTTTTTTACATTCAAACAAGTATGACATGACATGACACATTATGCAGCAATATTTGGGATAAATTTCTCACATTTTGCAATCGAAATACTCACATAACCTCGGTTATAATGCAGAAATTTTATCGATATCGCAACATCGCCGTTCGCGAGCAGTAAGTCGCCATTTTGAATCTGTAACAATTGCTAAGCCAATCACATGCGAGGTACGTGTTTTAGTAAAACAAACACGTAGAAACTACCTCGCATGTGATTGGCTAATAGATTCATAGTGTATGTTTCTGCAGTTTGAATGTGACGACGCGACAGGCTGTGATTTACGTTGAAAATTCTCCTAAAATATTGGATTATTCATTAATCTGGTGAGTGTAACGTATTCTTAAAAAAATAATTTCACCATACAAGCTTAAATTTGCCGACCTAGGGCCGTGAATTAGACGCAATCGAGAAGGGTGAGGTACCTCACCCAATTTTCCATAGAGACAGTGGTTAAGAACATCCACACAGCAATGGGTACTGCAACCTTCCGTCTGTCTACGGAGGACAACGTTAATGGCAAAATATAAAAGAGTCCTCCGGACAGACGGATCTTTCTGTCTAATAAAAATACGACGTTTCGTTAATCCGAAAATGAAAGGAAATTCAAACATTCATTTACTGAGTATCGAAACATAATTGAAGCACATTTTGTCAATCCAGAAGTGGAAAAAGTGAGTCCACTTGGGGTGTAACGTTAGAATATGTCTAGACCTAGTTAACGTTAGATTTTAGAGGCAAGGTGCCTACCTATTAAACAAACTTTACCGTACGTTAGAATTAACGCTGTCTAACGTTAACCGTTAGGTGTTTTGTTAGGCATCCTAACAACAGCTGCTTCTCTGTTCTAAAATCTAACATTGACTTGGAATATAACTAACAGTTCTTTAATGTTCCATAAACATGAGTTTCTACCCGAATTAAATCCTACCTGCCCGAAGAAAGAGGTCTAACACAGTTAACACAAACAGTCAACGTTTAATAGGCCTTTGTTCTAACGTTACTTATAAATCCAATGACACACAGTCGATCCTTTTAGTTGTAACGTTAGGCCGTTTGTGTTTAAGACTCTGACAGTTAGACTAACGTTATACTGAACGTTTTAACTTGTTAAGTTAGAGTGGTTCTCTAGGTCTAGGGCCTAATTTAAAGGGGCCCTGAAATTCAAATGCATGTTGATTTGTGTTGATTTAAAATACCCTCAAGTTCTCAATACCACTTTTGTGGTGAAACGGATATCTAACACGATTAACGTTAGAAACATTCTATTTATTTTTAACGACTTTTTCTTTTTATTGTCCAGATTAACGTTAGACTCTACTTGGGAACGCCCACAAAAAAAAAAAAGAAACCATCTTCCAAACTAACACGTTACAAGTTCTATTAACGTTAGATCTAGAGTCTACTTTAAGACATTTCTAATCAATATTATTCCTCATCTGTCAGTCATTGGTAAAGACAGTAGATCTATGTAATGCAGTAGTAAAGTACGTCTACTGAAATATTTAACAAAACTATAAAAAAAAAACACCTTCCAAACTAGTTCTAGATTGACTTTTAATAATACATTTCTAATCGATATGATCAAAATAGAACCTATAATATGGAATGTTTCTTAGAACCACCTTCGTTCCCAAAAGTGATGTTTTCAAATAAAATTGGATTTCAGGGCCCCTTGCTTTAAGAACGTTAGTAAAAGTAGGCCTAGATAGTAACGTTAGAATCTAACGTGGTTAACGTTAGGCCTAACATGTTAATGACAAGTAGAAATGTGGAAATCACTAACATGAATAGTCTAACATTAGAGCTAACTTGTAGTAGGAGTAAGATAGTATCCAGTCGCAGTAGGCCCAACGACTCTTAACGCCTAAAACGTGTAACTGCTAGGCCCTAATCTAATCATTTTTTTTTTTTTATCTTAACTTGTTAGCGTTAGAAATATGCCTAACGTTGGGCCTAGCCCAACAGTTGAGTAGGAGGTTCTACTTCTACTCTAGAAACTAGTTAGAATTGATGATAGAACTTACAGAACTCAGTCAGACGCGACAGAAGCTGTGTCTCTGTGATTGTGAACTGCTGTTGTCTCGTCACATGATAATCCAGTTATAAAAATCCAACCTTAAGATCCGTGAAAAATTGACGAACCAAAGAATTGGTAGAAAACAAAACGAGTTTCTAATCCATATAAACGTTGGAGCTAACCAACTGTAGGAGCCCTAAACGTTAAGTTAGATGAAAACAAATTCGTCCAGCAGCCGGTCGTAACTTGTACCCACACTAGGCCGGGCCGGCCGGCCCAGGGCTAGGCTAGCTAGGCAGGCCCTGTGCTCAGTTTCGTTCAATCGGTGATCGCATCCGCATCATCAGTAGATGCTTGACCTTGACCCAGGCCCACAATGCACCAGCCAACTTTCCAGACATCCGGTCACACCTGCATTCAGGTGGAGAATCGGATTCAATCCGATTATGCGCTTTCTGTAGAAACAACCTGGTTCCGCGTTAGCGCACTGTTTGATTACGCGCTTGCAAATGCTAGGTCTATCGGATTCTCTGTAGAAACACGCTGAAAGTTATCTTTACCTCGAGGTTTTGCTAACTGCATGTAGGTGTGAACGGCATCGAAGTTTTGTCGTGGTTAGGGGAACGCATTTTTGCGCTCGTAGTTAGTATAACTACAAGTTTTTGGATAGGTGTAGACATGGCTTATATTGCAACCGTGTTACCAAGCGTTAAAGTGTTAAAGCGCGCATCCTTGGTAACACGGTTGCAATATATTGTTATGGCTTATTTATTATTTTGTTATTGTTCTCTCAGTATCAACACTTGAGAAAGGGCGGCGAGACGCTCGAAAATTTGTGTGAAGAAATAAACCGTTGGTGAATACAGCATGAACTTTGTTGCAGCTTTGTTACTTATCTTTTTATCTTGCCAACACGTGGACTACCTTATCAACATATATATATATATATATATATATTATATATATATATATATACATATACAGTACTGTATATATATATATCATTACTACTACTACTATTAATGATAATGATAATACACAAGCATAATATATCATGTGGAAATGTTCTCCTCAACAATTTGAAAATTAAAGTTTGAAATCCATTACCGCATACTGAGCAGATTCGTCCTTAGGCCTTTGTCTCTGTGCTGTTTTCTTATCATCCTGTATTGACCAACGAATATGTAAAATACCATCTCATAACCAAGAATGTTTTACAAAAAGAAAACAGAAAACAGAAGTCTTACGTGATTTTTCTACTCTTGTTCAATTCTGAATGAAAATGAGCAAAAAAAAAAAAAAAAATGTAATTCCATTGTGGTTTGGAACCCAAGACTCCGTATTGCTAGTACGGTGCTCTAGGGCTCACACGTTTTAATTATTCTTCATAGAGACGTGTGTTAAAATTCAAAATTAATGAAAAAAAATCTGTAAAAAAGCTGGGAGAAATGAGGTGTTTCATCTTCGCTAGTCTGAAAAAGTTAGTTATATCCTTTCATTCATCAAATTTCCAAGGGGGGTTCTTTCGCTCAATTTCTGAACAAGGGTTCGCAACGCCAGACTACGAGTTCTTTTTACTCAAGAAATCGCATATTTTCTGTATAAAATACACCCAATCAAATATAGTCCCTTAAAAATTCCATGAGAAAAGCATTCATCTTCAAACCAAAACGCAGTTTGTAGAGGAATTCACACTCAATATCTACAGCCATTCAGGTTTGTTTGTTTTTTTTTTTTTTGCCAAACTGGCCTTTATGATTTTTAATCCTTTTTTTCTTCATTTATTTTGATATCTTTGGTACGATTATGTGATGCGGTCAGGAATTTTCCATTATATTTACTGGTGTGAGCCCTCTAACCGATTGAGATATGGAAAGCCCCTTCTGTGCGGTATTTGTCCCTGCTACGTTGCTCATGTGGTCAGAAGTTACAAAACCTGACATATTATAAACCCGAGAGATGTGAACTTGAAGATTAAATGCGACGGATTACTGAAGTGATGCACATTTGTTATCCTTTTTTATAGATTATATCCAAGCATTGTAGAGAAACTGACCAGATAAATTATGTATAATATGAACAAAAATGAACAAAGAAAATAAATGGGATTCCATCGTGATTCGAACCCAAGACCTCCGGATGGCTTAACAGCTTGTTCAATTCTATTTCAATTTTCAATGTCCAAAGTCTCTGTACGTATACCACCCTATTACGAGGAAAGTCTTCACGTCGAACTTTGAATTTTCCCTGAAAGTGGCGGGTGCTCTCGTCTCATGCAGCGACTTTGCAGGGATGAATAATAGCTATAAACATTATTTTGTGCAAAGTACTTGTGTCGATTCCTTTCCGCCATCTAAAACTATAGCAGCAACAGCTAGAGATTAAACGCCTCGAAACCTGTGGTTGATGAAAACAAATGTTTGATGAGCAAAAATCGACTAAAACTGAATGATGATTCACGGCCCCATTAAAAATGGGGCCCAATTGAGAAGCGCAATTTGCTGATTGGGCTTTTTTACCCGCGGTAAAATAAGATGAATGAAATGAAATGAAATGAAATGAAGAGTTATTGGTACTTGGGTCAATGCAAATACTAACAAGGGCTAGTATGAAGAAGTGCCAAGTGAGATTTGGTAACAATGTTACCAACTCTTCTGAAAAAGTCACGCTATCATGGTGTTGTATTTGATTGTACCATGTCTTTGAAACATCATATGCATAATGAATTATACGTATCACAATCTGTAAGATTTCAATTGTGTGTACTTGGGTTTCACTCTGACATGTCGGAAATATCTAAAATAGCGTTAAATCCGTAAGAGTTGAATTTAAATCTATTTATATGTTTGTTTGTTTGTTTGTTTGTTTGTTGTTTGTTATCATCCTTTCAGCCCATGAGGTAAAATTTTCAAGCTGTTCAACTACTGTGCAAATCTTCACCATAACCACTTCATAAAAAATTTTCTACTAGCTAACAATTATTGTTGTTCAACTCTCGTATTTGATTTTCTACTTGCGTTTTTTTATTATTTTCAGATTTATATTATACTTGTTATTCAAGTTTCAGTCAATTGTTTTCTTGAAGTTATCTTTTGATTTCGATGTGCTCTTACTGTTCTTATATATATTTCGTACTTTTTATTCAAATCTCACTCAATTTTATTCAAATCTCATTCAATTGTCTTTCATTAAGTTATATATAATATGATATAATCTGTTTTGGTGTTGCATTTTCTGAACTTGTTTCTTTTAATTGTAATGTTGCGATTGCATGCCCAGTATTAATTTTTTTTTTGATTTTTGTCATTTACTTATGATTTTAACCCCATGCAAATAAGTATATATATGCAATCCGTATCAGTTTATAATATCTTATTATTTTCGTTTTTCTCACAACTCATGACATCTGAAATTTTGAATCAGCTTTCCAACTTATTCCATATTTTTAAACATTTCTTAAAACTCTTTACAAATTGTACCTGTTTTATCCATTGAATTATTATTCTTTGATTTCGATATAATCATTATATATACCTCACCTTCAGTTTTCCGTAATTGACATATCACTTGCTATTAATTTTACTTTTCTTAAATTGTCATAGATTCATCTAAGCATTTTGCACATGTCTCCAGTTACTTTTTGTTTCGTTATTACGTATTTTATCTAAATTTATCAAAGTAATTATTTTACAATAATCTGTTTTTTTTTTTCACTGTATAGATATGATTGAGGATCTTATTGTCAAACACTCCATTTTATATTCAAACATATTCTAATTTGGTTATTGTTATATCTAATTGCCTTTAAGATTTTTCTATTATCAGTTGTTCTTTTTTCTCTCCCTCATTTTATTGTATGTGTTTCCACCTACATGTTTGTATAATTCATTTTGTACGTGTCCATATAGTACTCATTGTATGTGGACCCCATGGAAGAACAGCGTTGCCATGTTGGCAACGGTGAATATGGGCAATCCATCCGTTTTTTTAATTTTTATACGGAAATAAATAAATACCATACCATACCATCTCACTAAAACAGCGGCCGAACAGTTTGTACCTGCCCTCATTTCTTTCGTATGTCACAACAACAGATCAACACTCTACTCTCTTCAAACCTCTGCTGCAAGAGTATTGACCTATATCAGAAAAACTGCTCACTTTACAAAAGTTCAAGTTAAAGTTCAAGTTTATTTTCACATTTCCACTTTCTTAGTGATGGGATTACAGAATGATTGACAGTAAAACAAGAGTACAAAATATATGCAACCATATCTTATGTTTGGAAAAGAAAGAAAAACAAACATGTTAATGTAAATGGTCATTAACATCTGAGGATATCACAAGTCAATGTCAGAAATATGATGGGGCCTATCCACATAGTGTTACGTTACGTGTTACGTTCTCTCCACTGACTTCCTGTTGAAAAGCGAATTATCTTCAAAACTGCACTTTTTAATCATGACTGGATTGTGGCCCACTCAACTGCACCCGAGTATCTTCAGATATTATTTGTATTTTTATAACCCTCCTCGGAAACTCCGATTATCCAGGTCATTTACATTTCACATACCTTAAGTTAAGTATTCATGGGTAAAAAATTTGGAATGATATCCCTGTCACTGTTCGGTCGTCATCCTTAGTGGAATCACTCAAAACTTCTCTAAAAACATATCTGTTTGATATGTCATAGAAAAAAAAATCATTTCAAATACTTTTCTATATATTTTTCTTTTTTTAACCTTAAATCATAAAAGCACTGTGAACATCTCTTTGGTGGATTGTTGTGTTTTGGAAGTGTACACTAATTACTGTTATTGTTGTTATTATCATTATTATTATTATTATTATTATTATTATTATCATTATTATTATTATTATTATTATTATCATTATTATCATTATTATGATTATCATTATTTAAGCTTTACACATTGCTTCCGTAAGTAGCATGCATTCTACAGACAAAAACGAATAATTTTGCAGTTATGGGTACATTTCTCATATACATAGTTGTGAATCATTTGCTTTCAATTCGTAATGCATAATGTTTCATAAAAATACAAGATCGTAGAAGTACTGAAGATGCATTTTCCTGTGTTTAAAGGTCACGGAATGGAATTCATGAAATAGAATGATAACACTTGCTGTCATTCATCTAATCATCACTTCATGATTGACATAGATATACACATTCTTTCTTTTCACTCCATAGAATGTAGAATATGCATCGAAAATGAAATCACTGATCTCGGGAATACGTTGATGGTACTGACTTTGATACTGGAAAACGTCGAAGGAGCCTTCTTGCTGAACGCCAATCCAGTCGATACTGCCAATGCTGATCCTGCCGTAATTTTACGTACTACTTCAGGTGATAGGCAAATTGAGTTCGTTTTCGGCGTGTCACCTGGGGTACTCTATGAGCTCACGATGACCCCCCCTGATAGTACGACGAACCTGTT
The DNA here is from genome assembly GCF_040938485.1 of Diadema antillarum. NCBI lineage: Eukaryota > Metazoa > Echinodermata > Echinoidea > Diadematoida > Diadematidae > Diadema > Diadema antillarum. The sequence goes on along the minus strand of NW_027272080.1, from coordinate 253,910 downwards.
ACCTCCTTCGAGGTACAGAACAAGTAAGTATTTCAGTCTCCTCTGTTCCCCCTTTTTGTGCTTAGATTTTGATTCTGCCTTGTGGCTTGTTACCTGCTGTCTGTAAATCAAGCAGTTTTGATTGTATAGACTTCTATCATACATGAATATTCACCCCTCATTCATACAGCATAGAACATAGACGGCTTGTGACTTCTTAAACCAACCGATTTAGAGCTTTTCATTGACAGAGGAAGACACTCCTGTTTGGCTTTATTTCCAGAAGCTCTAAATCTTAGTTGTCTTACCCAATGTAAAAAAGTTCGTCTTGTTTAATTGACATCAAATGTGTTTATTCGTTTCCCCCGATGTTCACTTGCCTTTCCACTGCATTTAACGGATCAAAATTAACATAACTGCCAGTATCGTCATCGCTGTCGTTTCATTCCTTCCAGTGCAATATGCATCCTCCCTCTTTCTTAATTTTGAATACACATGTATCTTGTGGCAAAGATTCCTACAACTGCTTGTAACGTTTAAGTATTAGGATGAATGAATGTAGTGGAAAGAGTTATTGATAATAGTCATTTAAATGGTCATTTTGAAGATGAAGATTCCAAAGATATCTAATGGAAATGAATTCAATAATCAAGGTACTTAAAGTAAACTTACCTCACCAGAAAATGTAGTGCCACTTTACCCCCATCCATTATAAGATAACAGTCAGAATAATCGAGTGTGCAGTTTTGTAACGGAATTTCTAGTGAAAACAATTTGAGATTTGAGAAAGATATATATTTTTTTGCTCCTTTTTGTGAATTAGTATTTTGCTCCTAATCTGGCCTACATAAAAATTAGATATGTATAGATTTGGCAGACTAAGAAGGCATGATGACTCAGCATAAACGTACTGTAGTGTTATAATGATATAGCACTCTTAATATGAACGAACTATTCATGGTTTGCCAGAGCGCTTTCATCGCCGAATAGGCGAGATCCACTCAACTGGTTCAATATCTTCGTGAGGTGACGATCAACATGTACTTATTGTCGTTTGCTTGTTGTCGTGTGCTCGTTTGCAAGGTAGTAATTCTGATGATTGATTATACATGTGTAACCCTCCCTTGGAGTAGGGTGGGGCTAGATGAAGAATGTTTGAAGGGAGTTGAGTCTGTAAAATAGGAGGCGTGGAGCGAAGAAAGGTTAAGAGGATACCGACGTCGGACGAACTGCCGTTTATTTACTTAACTTCAACTTCCAACCGGAAGTAAACAAAGAACACAAAATAATAAACAGCAAATCAGCCGCCGTATATGTACAAAGAGTGCAGAGCAAGAATACAACAAACATATTATTATTAAACACTCTCCTTAATGCCGACTCAAATGTTAAAACACAAAGGAAGACTGTCACTTGTGATGCATCTTTACCTCGAAGATGTTCAGTACCACTCATTAACTATCTTAATTCACTACCTTACTACCTAACTAGCGCATTGGACTTCCCTAATGCTCGTGTACTGTTACAATCTACTTTATTGCATTGATTAAACTATTCTAAATCCAATTATTGTCATTTCCCGTCATCCTTATTCATTATTAATGCGTATATTATTATTACTATTAACCATTACCGTTGTATACTAAACTATGCAACTTGATGACTTCATAAAATCACCTAGTACAAAAAATAAACAAACACATGATTCACCTTATTAGCTCATTGTATATATAACTTTACGATTGTATTTTCTAACGCAAAGTTTAATCAAACAAACTATCCGTAATCATATAAAAACTGCTTACTCTGAGTCGCCATATTAACCCAAACAATGCTAGAACAAATTATTTATTTACTCTGTTATCCAATGAAATGATTTTATTTCTTCATTATGAAATAATGCATTTACTTTAAATTATTGGTTTACCTGGGTACTATAACTACTCAAGTTTCCAAATAAATACCCGACATCCATGTCACTTGACATCCATGCCAATTTAATGGACTAAAGCTATACACGACGACTAACAGAAAATAAACATATATGTACAGCAAAGTGACAATAATAACCGGATATTCATCGATCGTAACACGAGCAGAAAAGGGGAAATCATGCTCATATATCTGATTGTAGACGTTTACTCCTAAATCATCTATATAACCATTCAACAAAACTATACAACTGCAAACAAGCCGTCACATTAAACATGTTAATGATGCAACGTTTATCGTACCATCGAATCGAATTCGCTAAGCCGCCACATTCTCTAAACTACGATCACGGCGACGAGTAAACTCAAAACTTATTTCCCCTTTGAAAGTGAAAACAGCGTAAATCGAACGCGAACAGAGTCGGATTCGACTTCTGCAGTCAAACAAAGAGTTACATAGACCAAGGATGTACGAAGCGAGCCCCCTGTTCTCTACGAGTAACCCTTAGCAACGGCTGTGATCCTCTTCGTCCCTCTCTCCCACTCTTCCTCTCTCTCTGTCTGTCTCTCTCTCCCTCTCTCGCTCTCTCTCGGCGCGGCATAAGGTACTTTAGGCAAGATTTACAACATGAACAGGGGGGGGGGGGTGGTCAGTCCCAACTGTAGACAACTACTTCCACTATCACTCACATACCTTTGGAATGATGCACGTCGGTCAGGCCCAACGTGCGGATAGTCTGTCCACCGCCTTACTCTACCCTCATGATTGACCGTATGAAACTTTAAGAAAGCAGTTCGCTGGCGTACTTGTAATACATTTATAACACTATTATGAACTGACTCCACAGAGGACCTAGTTCTACAGTTAATACCTCGTACACATCGAATATTATGGCATAGGGTGCACTTTTTGAAGACTTCTTCCCCTTCAGCAACTTCTACTGAGACTAGCTTTTCCCCGAACATCGGTACTTCGAAACGTTTCGATAGTCTACATCACGAACCTTGCGAAGCTTCGTCTTAGTTCGATCGGCAATCATTAACATTATAATGCACATGAACTTTCACATTGATGTTCACATTTCATCCCCTACTCGTCCACGTTTTCCCGATCAAAATACGTATTCCGTATTGACACTGACAGCCTAACTTAGCATGGCTGTCACCTCGGCCGGTCTCGGCGTGCAGACTACTCTTACTGACCGCTCCTAATGTTACTCGCCCCACAGGAGCGGGGCACATACTCGTACTCGTACTCTTCGCGAACAATGAATTACTTTCATTCAAGTTTAAACAATTAGATCAATAGATTTAGGATCATTCATCCAGTGTAAGACAATAAAACATCCATCATCTGCGCTTGACCCGACAAATACTACAATACTCTGCACCCACAAGTTGTATATCGGTTGCCTAACACAGTCATGAAGCATGCTCTCATAAACTTAAAATGCGGAACATGTATAACCCTTCGAGTACCTATCGAATATGTTCTCTCGCGGAGCTGGTGCTCTGCGGCGAGCTGATACAAGACATATAGCGAACAGACGAAATTAATGAAGGCAGTCGTCGACTTTACGGAGCTAACTTTCCACTTAAATATTGTGTTTACTACTAAACACATCCATGGAAGACTCGGTTCAAAACAACCAATGAAGTTTTACAAAAGTAACTTTCATCATCGATTAATGAATAAATAATATGAAAAGTGTGATTTTACCTGTAAAATAGGAGGCGTGGAGAGCGAAGAAAGGTTAAGAGGATACCGACGTCGGACGAACTGCGATAAGTCGCCGAGTGGTGTTCCTGACTTCCGGTTTGGGGGAAAGTTATTTGCATATTTGAAAGAATTGGTTAACGCTATAATTAGCATAAAATAAAGGGTGGCAAAGAGGGGGTCAGGACCTCGCTTGACCACGTGACAAGTCTGCCAAGGAAGGTTCCAGAACCCCGTGAACCCGTGATCCACAGCGCGGGAACGGGAAAAGAGAAACTTAAAGAATATAATATTCTTGTCACCAGTCGTCTGGTTACACTCTCCCCTTCTTCGAATCCATGCCGTCCCGGCATGCCTCCAATACAAATTAAGTTTTACTTACATCGCCATGAATTATTCACATGTAATGAGCGACGAACTCACCGTAACAATAACTTTATCGTCACCACTTAAGCCATACCCAATCTTGCCCTTGCGGCCGCCATGCGGGGGCTCTTCCACTGTGCCCACAATCGTTTACCGGCTTGTAATTTCATGTGATAGACAGACCGATTACTACTTTGACCAAGGGTCTCATACTGTAAGCGATCTACTGGGTGGCGTGTTCTGGCACTGCGCCTGGTCAGGGGTGTAGGGGAAGGGTTCTCTGCGGGTGGAGTGTCAGTCAGGACGGGTGATGGAGGTGGGGACGAGTTTTGATTTGCGTCGGGGAGGCGTCCAGGGGGCTCTGCTATGTCACTCACTTCTTCCCTTCGGTCGTGCGGTTTGGGCCGATTAAAATCGAGCTGACCAACATCGGGGAGTTCTTCATGGGACCCTTCTATCCCATTTGCCTCTTCCTCTACCTCATTGTATGGGGGCTGATTAACATCAGGCTGAGCGGCATCGGGAGGCTCTTCAGGGGGCCCTTCTGCTTCAACCGCTTCTTCATTTCGATGATGCTCGAGGGGTCTTGGTCCTCCGGTACCGGAGGTCTCCTCTTGCCGAAGGAGGATCCAATCCCCGCATTCTTCATTTGGTAAGTCACTAGCCACTTCCATCGGCTCTCCCGCTGGTGTGGTTGTCTCCTTGGCCGGGGATTGAGCTTGGTTTGGGGATCCTGGGGGGTCGGGGTCCATAGGGATGTCGTCACTTGGGAGAAACATGCAAGGTGCCAGCAAATTCCGGTGGACCGTGCGTTCGGCACCAGTGTCAAAGCGCCTGATCGTGTACACTGGTAGGTCTCCGTGTTTTCGGAGGACTGTGTACGGAGTAGCTTCCCATCGATCTGCTAGTTTCCGCCCATTGTTCACCTTGTCCATGACGAGTACCTTGTCCCCGGGGGAGAGAGGGCCAACCTTTGCCCTCTTGTCGAACTGGACTTTCTGTCGGCCCTTTGCCACCTTCGCTCTCTCTGCTGCTAGGTCGTAGGCCGCCTTAAGCCCATCCCGGAAATCAGCGACATAATCATCGTACTCCTCCACGTCCCTGTCATTGTCTAAGCCGAACATTAAATCCACGGGAAGGTTGGGTGATCGCCCAAACATCAAATAGAATGGGGCAAAGCCAGTGGATTCGTGTCTCGTAGCGTTGTAGGCGTGAGTCAGATGCCCAAGGTGTTCCTTCCAGTCTGCCTTCTGAGATGGGTTGAGGGTTCCGACCATATCAATGAGGGTGCGGTTAAATCGCTCGGTGGTACCATTTCCTTGGGGGTGGTAGGCCGTTGTTCGGGATTTCTCAATGCCCGCTACCTTGCACAACTCGGAAATGAGGCGACTCTCGAAATTGCGACCCTGGTCGGCATGAATTCTTCGAGGGAATCCATAGTGGACGAAGAAGTTCCGCCACAAGGTCTTCGCCACCGTCAAGGCGAGCTGGTCCTTGGTTGGGTAAGCCTGGGCATACCGCGTAAAGTGGTCAGTGACAACAAGAACGTGCTCATAACCACCCTTGGACTTCTCAAGCTTGAGGAAGTCAATGCACACCAGCTCCATGGGTTCCGAAGTGTGGATACTGGAAAGTGGTGCACGGTTTCCAGCAGTTGGAGTCTTCCGCAGGCAGCATCGTTTGCAGGTAGTTACCCAGGCCTGCACATCACCAGCCATTCGGATCCAGAAGAAACGCTGTCGTACAGTGTCTTGAGTCCGCTCCACCCCAGGATGGCCAATGTCGTCATGGAGTTGGGCAAGCACCGTCTTCCGATAACACTGAGGGAGGATCAGCTGCAACCTTCGAGCACCAGTGGGATCCTGGACCTGCCGATGGAGCACCCCATCCCTCACCACCAGTCGAGGGAACTGCCTGAGTAAAAGACGGGCATTTGGGTGGCAGCTCTGCCACTCCTCCTTGGTAGGCCTAGAACCCTGTTCCACAAAGAACAATGCTGGCCCGATGTCTGGGTCAGCCCTTTGCTGGCGGGAAAGGGTCTCTGGGGTGATACTCTTGATGGAGGGCACTCCAGGCACATCAGTGCTGAGGCTGGCTATGAGTTGTTGGGCCGATGGGGGGTCAGCATCTCGGGGTCCATGGTATAGAGCACCCACCACTACCTGTGGGTCGAGGCAGTGGCCGTCCTTCTTGTGTCCCTCTTCCCCTGTGGGTACTCGCGACAGAGCATCAGCGGCAGCGTTGGTGCGTCCACTCCTGTACTCCACACTGAAATCGAAGTCTGCTAATGCTGAAACCCATCTCTGGCCGGTGGCATCCAGCTTTGCCGAAGTGGTGACGTAGAGCAGGGGGTTGTTGTCGGTCAAGACATGAAACCGCCGGCCCAGCAAGTACTCCCTAAATTTATCTACCACTGCCCACTTGAGGCCCAGGAACTCAAGTTTGTGTGCAGGGTACTTCCTCTCCGATATGCTCAGACCCCTGCTTGCGTATGCGATGACCCGTTTGGTGCCACCTTGCTTCTGACTCAGGACTGCCCCCAGACCCACTCCAGATGCGTCCACCTCCAGTAAGAATGGTCGTTCGAAGTCGGGGAAACCAAGAACGGGGGGCTGGACTAGTTTAGCCTTCAGGGAGTTGAAAGCATGCTCACAATCATTGGTCCAGATGAAGGGTGGAGCTGGTTTCTTCACCTTCCGTCGGCCACCACCCCCTTCGGTGAGGTGGAAGAGTGGGCGTGCAATCTTGGCGTAGTCCTCGACAAATCGCCGGTAGTAACCCGTAAAGCCCAAGAATCGTCTGACCTCCTTAACATTCTCAGGGCGTGGCCATCCCTCCACCGTACTTGTCTTCTCTGGGTCAGTCTCAATCCCATCCTTGCTGATCACATGCCCCAAGTACTTAACTGAAGTTTGGAGAAGATGACATTTCTTCGGCTTAAGTTTGAGGCCATGCTGGCGAAGGCGGTTGAAGACCAGACGAAGACGTTCCAGGTGCTGAGAGAAATCCGAGGAAAAGACTACTACATCGTCCAGGTAGATGAGGAGGGATTCGAAATTGTAGTCACCGAGGCAGGCCATCATTAATCTCTGGAATGTTGCGGGGGCGTTCTGCAGACCAAACGGCATACGGACGCACTCGTAGAGTCCCATTGGGGTCGTGAAGGCTGTCTTCTGACGATCCTTTTCCGCAACCTCCACCTGCCAATACCCACTTGTCAAATCCAGGGTCGAGAAATATTTGGCCCTGCCTAAGGCGTCTAGTGATTCGTCAATCCTGGGCAACGGAAAGGCATCTCGACGGGTCTTACTGTTGAGGCGTCGGTAGTCCACGCAAAGGCGGATAGATCCATCCTTCTTGTGGACTACAACAATCGGGGAAGCGTATGGACTGCTGCTTTTCTGAATTACACCAGCATTCTCCATTTCCGTAATGTGCCGCCGTACATCCTGGAATTGGGCAGGGGGAATTCGCCTGTACGGGAGTCTAAATGGATCATCGTCGATCAGCGGGATTTCATGTTCAATGCCTTTTGCGCACCCATAATCAAAGTCGTGCTGTGAAAATACGTCGGTGTACTCCTGTAGAAGATTAACCAGCAGCATCTCCTCTTCTTGATTGGCAAAAGATGCGGTGGTGAGGTCAACACCAGGGACGGGGATTGCTGGGGTGGGTTGAGAAGTTGATATTGGGGCCATCCTCACAGGTGGGGTACTCCTTAGAGCTTGGGGGTCGTCGTAGGAGCAGGCTACGCACAATTGTGCTATTCTGGACCGGGGCGAAATGGTGATTGCCTGTTCTGACGGGTTGAGTATGCGGACAGGGATGAGTTTATCCGGAGTGACATCGACAAGTGTCCTACCTACCAGCATTCTGGTTCCTTGGGGCATTCTAAGGGGCTCAACAATGGCGGTGCATCTTGGCAACCTCTTCGTTGTGCAGCAGAAAACGTCTACCTCCCCTCTGGGCTTGATTATTTTCGCAGTTTTCCCCTGGTAGGTGAGCTCTCCCATTCTTCCAAGGTAGTCACCCGGCAGTGCAGCTTCTACTGCTGCGCATGCCGTATGCCATGCGGGGCTTACCTCCTTCAGGTGCGCCAGGTACGCTGTTCCCCGGACACGTCTCTCTCCATCCTGGAAGGCGCGGATTAGGTTTGTGCCAATGAGAGCATCGATTCCTGGGCCGTAACTATTTGGTGGGACAATCAGAGCAGGTACCTTATCGAACCTCTGCCCTTGGCATTCAACTGTGATATGGACAACGCCAACGTGAGGGAGGGTGTGTCCGCCTGCACCGTTGATTTCAATTGCTGAGGGAGTAGGCGGTATTCTGGAGAGTGCTGGGTGTCTCTTGGCGAAGGAGGCGGAGATTGTAGTAACCTGTGACCCCGAATCGATAAGGGTGGTGCATGACACACCATTTATGTTGACGGTGTCGATATTACTCGGGCCAACGACTGGGAGGTTATTCTGTAGTCTACTTATTGGGGTCTTATATTGGTGACTCTCGGGGTTTGGGTTATTATTATTATTGGGGTCTAGTTGGGTATTGCCCGCGCAACTATCTATAGACGGCGCGGGCCCGACCAGTTTAAATTCTGCGCCTGCTGGATTGCGTCCAACCGTCCGTTGGTGACGTCGCGGGTGTTGGGAGCCGGTCTGTTCGGACAGTTTGACTTCCAATGTCCCGGTTGGCCGCAATTCCAACAACCTGCTGGCCGGGTTTGGGTTGCCGATCCAGGTCGGGATACCTCCAAAGCTTTGACTCGTGACTCCAAGCTTGCCAGCTTTCGGTCCGCTTCTTCCTGTCGGTCAGAGATACCCTTTACTAACCTGAGGACGTCCTCCGATGTCCGGCTGATCTGGAGCAAGTGCGCCTGGGTTTCATTCTGTTCGTCACTCTGTTTCGCCTGTTGGGAGAACACCGCACCACCATGTCTCCTGGCTTTACCATGCCGCTCATGGGATATCAGACGCACCTCCTCTCTAACAGCTCGAAACGACATCCCGCGAGGTCTCATCGGAGCCAGCCTATGACGCAACTCGTCGTCCTTCAGCCCCCTCATAAATTGCGTGGCCAGGACACAATCCCTCTGATCCGGTCTGATTGCGTTGGGATGGTGTTGTTCGATCCCCCTCAGTAGTGCCTCGAGCGCAATCGCGAAAGAGGTGGCCGATTCCCCATTCCGTTGCGTCCTCTCGTAAAAGGCTGCAAACGGATCTGTCGCTGTCACATCCCCGTACTCCTGTTTCAACTCGTTGAACGCCCCTGCTGGTGTTTGCTCATCGATTGGTAGGTTGAGGATGAGGCGACGGGCTTCCCCACTCAAGTTTCGTACAATAGTTGGGAACTTGAGGGCGGCCGGGGTCTTGGTTGCCGTCAAGAAGTAGTTCATGTCGCGAATCCAATCATCTACTCCTACCTTCGAGTCGCGCCCATTAAAGGCAGGGACACCCCTGACCTGCGTGAATGCCGTCGGACCGGGTGCGGGTTGGTTTTGTAGGGAGAAGTCTATCGCTTCATTTTGGTCGAACTGCAAGCTGGCTTCCTCGCGTGTGACCATTTTGTCTCTATTTGCTAACAAAGAAACAATTAATGTCAAAATGAAAGAAGCAAGGTGATGTTATGTGGACACGGGTGGGTTAAACGAAGCCCGTACAAAATGAGGCGGCAAATAGAATGGGTATGTACCTTACAGGCTGTAATATAAGCAGACGTATCCACTCAAATTCAGAAGATACGTGAAAGAAGAAAAATAACATAAAACAACAGATAATTACAGGAGTGCATCCACCTGAAGTATTATACAAATTATTACAAATGTAATATGTAGCTATTATTGATCGGATTCGTCCAGAAACGTCGCTCCCTCAGTCCAGTCTCCAGATCATCTGTTCCAGTCCTCTCGGTCCTCCAGATCACCTGCTCCTGCCCTCTAGGTCCTGCCTCTGGCCAGTCAATGGTGGGACACGGTCGTGTGTCCTCCCTTTCCCTCAGTAAAAGAACCGCCTTCCGCTATTTTAAGACTCGTCGCAGCCCGTCCGATCCTGCTGACTACGCCAGAAATGTAACCCTCCCTTGGAGTAGGGTGGGGCTAGATGAAGAATGTTTGAAGGGAGTTGAGTCTGTAAAATAGGAGGCGTGGAGCGAAGAAAGGTTAAGAGGATACCGACGTCGGACGAACTGCCGTTTATTTACTTAACTTCAACTTCCAACCGGAAGTAAACAAAGAACACAAAATAATAAACAGCAAATCAGCCGCCGTATATGTACAAAGAGTGCAGAGCAAGAATACAACAAACATATTATTATTAAACACTCTCCTTAATGCCGACTCAAATGTTAAAACACAAAGGAAGACTGTCACTTGTGATGCATCTTTACCTCGAAGATGTTCAGTACCACTCATTAACTATCTTAATTCACTACCTTACTACCTAACTAGCGCATTGGACTTCCCTAATGCTCGTGTACTGTTACAATCTACTTTATTGCATTGATTAAACTATTCTAAATCCAATTATTGTCATTTCCCGTCATCCTTATTCATTATTAATGCGTATATTATTATTACTATTAACCATTACCGTTGTATACTAAACTATGCAACTTGATGACTTCATAAAATCACCTAGTACAAAAAATAAACAAACACATGATTCACCTTATTAGCTCATTGTATATATAACTTTACGATTGTATTTTCTAACGCAAAGTTTAATCAAACAAACTATCCGTAATCATATAAAAACTGCTTACTCTGAGTCGCCATATTAACCCAAACAATGCTAGAACAAATTATTTATTTACTCTGTTATCCAATGAAATGATTTTATTTCTTCATTATGAAATAATGCATTTACTTTAAATTATTGGTTTACCTGGGTACTATAACTACTCAAGTTTCCAAATAAATACCCGACATCCATGTCACTTGACATCCATGCCAATTTAATGGACTAAAGCTATACACGACGACTAACAGAAAATAAACATATATGTACAGCAAAGTGACAATAATAACCGGATATTCATCGATCGTAACACGAGCAGAAAAGGGGAAATCATGCTCATATATCTGATTGTAGACGTTTACTCCTAAATCATCTATATAACCATTCAACAAAACTATACAACTGCAAACAAGCCGTCACATTAAACATGTTAATGATGCAACGTTTATCGTACCATCGAATCGAATTCGCTAAGCCGCCACATTCTCTAAACTACGATCACGGCGACGAGTAAACTCAAAACTTATTTCCCCTTTGAAAGTGAAAACAGCGTAAATCGAACGCGAACAGAGTCGGATTCGACTTCTGCAGTCAAACAAAGAGTTACATAGACCAAGGATGTACGAAGCGAGCCCCCTGTTCTCTACGAGTAACCCTTAGCAACGGCTGTGATCCTCTTCGTCCCTCTCTCCCACTCTTCCTCTCTCTCTGTCTGTCTCTCTCTCCCTCTCTCGCTCTCTCTCGGCGCGGCATAAGGTACTTTAGGCAAGATTTACAACATGAACAGGGGGGGGGGGTGGTCAGTCCCAACTGTAGACAACTACTTCCACTATCACTCACATACCTTTGGAATGATGCACGTCGGTCAGGCCCAACGTGCGGATAGTCTGTCCACCGCCTTACTCTACCCTCATGATTGACCGTATGAAACTTTAAGAAAGCAGTTCGCTGGCGTACTTGTAATACATTTATAACACTATTATGAACTGACTCCACAGAGGACCTAGTTCTACAGTTAATACCTCGTACACATCGAATATTATGGCATAGGGTGCACTTTTTGAAGACTTCTTCCCCTTCAGCAACTTCTACTGAGACTAGCTTTTCCCCGAACATCGGTACTTCGAAACGTTTCGATAGTCTACATCACGAACCTTGCGAAGCTTCGTCTTAGTTCGATCGGCAATCATTAACATTATAATGCACATGAACTTTCACATTGATGTTCACATTTCATCCCCTACTCGTCCACGTTTTCCCGATCAAAATACGTATTCCGTATTGACACTGACAGCCTAACTTAGCATGGCTGTCACCTCGGCCGGTCTCGGCGTGCAGACTACTCTTACTGACCGCTCCTAATGTTACTCGCCCCACAGGAGCGGGGCACATACTCGTACTCGTACTCTTCGCGAACAATGAATTACTTTCATTCAAGTTTAAACAATTAGATCAATAGATTTAGGATCATTCATCCAGTGTAAGACAATAAAACATCCATCATCTGCGCTTGACCCGACAAATACTACAATACTCTGCACCCACAAGTTGTATATCGGTTGCCTAACACAGTCATGAAGCATGCTCTCATAAACTTAAAATGCGGAACATGTATAACCCTTCGAGTACCTATCGAATATGTTCTCTCGCGGAGCTGGTGCTCTGCGGCGAGCTGATACAAGACATATAGCGAACAGACGAAATTAATGAAGGCAGTCGTCGACTTTACGGAGCTAACTTTCCACTTAAATATTGTGTTTACTACTAAACACATCCATGGAAGACTCGGTTCAAAACAACCAATGAAGTTTTACAAAAGTAACTTTCATCATCGATTAATGAATAAATAATATGAAAAGTGTGATTTTACCTGTAAAATAGGAGGCGTGGAGAGCGAAGAAAGGTTAAGAGGATACCGACGTCGGACGAACTGCGATAAGTCGCCGAGTGGTGTTCCTGACTTCCGGTTTGGGGGAAAGTTATTTGCATATTTGAAAGAATTGGTTAACGCTATAATTAGCATAAAATAAAGGGTGGCAAAGAGGGGGTCAGGACCTCGCTTGACCACGTGACAAGTCTGCCAAGGAAGGTTCCAGAACCCCGTGAACCCGTGATCCACAGCGCGGGAACGGGAAAAGAGAAACTTAAAGAATATAATATTCTTGTCACCAGTCGTCTGGTTACACATGTATCACTTAACCCCAATAGCTTACTCTCAGCTTACTGGTGGTGACTGTGATTTTGTTGCTACACTTTTGACAGTTTTATTAGGTACTGCATGTAAAACAACTTTTCTTCCGACCAGTTTGAAGCGAACACAAAGTTGTGTGTGGTTAATCGAAGTTGTATTTCATATTTCATGTTCAAAATCAAATGCAAGTCCTTTCAGCAATGCAGTTTGTGTTTTTCAAAATGCAAAGTTGCGTATACAATTTGGGGGACTTGCTTTTGATGTCTCGAGTTACGTTTTTGAAATGCAGTTTCAAGCAACATGGCCCAGCAGAAGTATTTGCGACTAGCTGTAGTATTTGTTCTTTACCAACTATAGCACCATTTAATCCTATCTGCATTACAACCAGACAGATCATTCTCCTGCTATCATTCAACCTTCCTCTCCATAGTTTTACAAGACGCCCTGAATGTTGTTGCTATTATGAGGCAATCCGTAAATGGTATAATGTTGAGTTACGTTTAAATGCACATTTTCTAGCAATGAGGCCCAGACGAAGCATTGGTAATAATTAAATTTTTTAATTCACTTTGACTACGCCAGGCAACCCTACCTGCATTAGATTCTACTACCAGACAGATATTATTCTATCGCAAACAATTTTCTAATCTTTCTTTTCACAGTCCCACTAAGAGCTACGGACGTTGTTGTTGGGAGACAATCCGAAAATGGTGTAACAGTGAGTTACGACTCTCCCTCTGATTCGTTCGATGGCGTTCAACGTATTGACGGGTATAGAATCACCTACGGGACTGACCCAGCTGATGTCATGGAACGTGAAACTGAGGCCACAACTGTGGAAGTCAATGACCTCCAGATATCCGTAACGTACACTTTTGAAGTGCAGAGTTTCAGTGGCATGGGTGAAGATTTGAAATACTCTGATGTTAGTAGCACTACCTATGTACTTGGTGAGTATTTCCTTTGTCATTATTATTTTTTTAATTGTAACCTGGTACGTTTGAAGCAAGACACTTGTCACCATGAAACCATTGCTTTGTCGTTGGACCCGGTTCGAAATCCGGCCGTGTGCGACTGTAGCATAAATTAACCTCCATTCCGGGACTAATCCGGCTCATTTTCACCCGGATCAAATCCGTTTTGTGACCCGGCCGTGTGTGACTGAAGCATAAAGACTGTGTCAGCCAGATGGAAAGGCATAAAGACCATTCAGTAACCTCCGTATAACACCGAAAAAAGAATGCTGCACTGTGATTTAACAAAACCATTCAACATGCTTCGAAGATCAAAACCTTCATCACATCAAAATATTCTCCAGTAGACATCTCGTTCGTCAGTTAATTCCTCAGCAAAGATGAATAGAAAACTGTGAAATTGGTTTATCAACTTGCATACTTATCCGACGATTTGCAAATTACCTGTCCCGAGAGACGAAAGATGTGCTCTGTATAGTCGCACTGACTTAACATGAATCATACAGTTGTACCACCACTGGTGTTGCACACAACTTATTAATGCTCAAAATGAACAAACATTTTGAAGATCAAGTGTTTGCTTCATCCGTCTATGCATTACATTTGAGCAACAATATTCTCCATTTTTTCTTGGCCTTTCAATTGTTTTTACCTTTGCCTTGCATTCATCTTTGCACCCATTTCTCTTACAAACTTTGGACTTGGGGAAGTAATCCCACACTAAGATTTTCTTGACAACAATTATAGCTATGAAGCAACAACGCACTTTGGCGACAGATTCGGGAATAGTGTGATTCCGGGCCCATATCTTTAGAGTTTGACATTTTGGCAAGTTGCAATAATTGCACATTTAGTGGGGCAACAAATATAATTTGATTGATTATTTTCGTGGCTGCTACTATAGCAAATGCATTTATCGCAGCTTGAAGGTATATTTTTGCATACTTCTCTGTGAATAAGTTAAGCTAGTTAAAGGGGAAGGCTAGTAACTGATTAGTGGGAATCAATGCGAATGCTGGGGGATGATTGTTCCAATTCTTGTGGGATTCATTTAAGAGTACATTGTATATCTATTGTTGTGTGAAAATTATTTGCTTCAGAACGGTCTCATATTCAAGTAATGTGCAGCTTAATGCCCCGTCACTGACCCGTCACTGACCAGGCATGCTAACCTGGAAACATTAAACTGCACATAACTTGTTACAAGTATTTTGAGGATGAGATTTTGAAAATATCCATGTAGACTCAGTGCTACGTTCTTACGTATTCTATGTAATAAGCCAAGGTAATCAAAACACTTTAAAAACACGTTAAAAAGTCCTCTGATAACGTATTGAACTTTATTTTTTCTAAAATCGTGATACATGACACCGCGAAACTGTCAACGAAGTTACTGAACACACGCGGAAAATCAAACAGTTATGTTTTATTATCATTTTGTTTTTACATGATTAGTGCAATACATTATGATTAAATGTAGTTATTACTATGATGATATCATGATCATTCCGGCTAATCATAAGAATTATATTAAATTTGTTGTTCCCAATCATGAAAGAACTTACAATTTTTTGAATTACACAACAGCAAGAGATTAAAACAAAAACAGACCAGGAGTGAAAGAGAGACAGACAGACAGATATACAAAGAAAAAAATTAAACAGTTAACCCTAATCCCACCGGGTTTTTTTGAGGAACTTGAAACCACGGGGGGGGGGGGGCTTTTTGGCCCCCCTTCAGATCTCGGTCGTGGATCGCGCGATCCTCGCGAAAATTTGCACTGAGGTAGAGGCCAATGTAATCTACAAGACTGTATAGTTAGATTTTTCAAATTTTAATTTATGTATTTTGTATTAATTAATTTATGCTAATTTATACAAAATATTTTTTTTTGCCTATAAATCAAAAAATAAAGCTCCAAGACTTCTAATTTTTAGTGAACATATTCTTTTCAATATCCTCAACAATAATATTGAAGCAAAAATTCGGCTTCATATTTATTTCTTATGTATTTTATTGTTTATTGCATTTCTTATGTATTTATTTGTTTTTTTACTTTTTGTTTTTGTTGGTTTTTTCGTCAATATTTGTCGCATAACTTTTTAAAAGCATAATCAGGCTAAAATAAATCATTATCAGCCATTGAAAGTAAAAATATTTGTTTTTATACGAATTAATTGCAAAAACACAATTTACATTGGATTTGTACACAAAATCACGTTTTTGAGCAATTTTTGGGTCGACAAATTTTTTTCAAAGGGGCGTGGCTTCAAAACGGTATGCCCGGGAGCAACAAATTTGGTCTCAAAAGTTGCGCGATACTTGAAAAAAAAAAAGTCATAAAATGTCGCGGCGAGAGCATCACGCGTTGCGGAATAATCACGCGAAACGTCGAGGGGGGGGGGGGGGGGGGCAAAATGCCCCCCCCCCCCCCCCCCCCGTGGGAATAGGGTTAACCGGAGCTTGCAAAAGTTTTCCCTTGATGTGAGCTCTCACATAATTATGATGCCACCTCATTCACACCGATGACGAAGTTTATTGCATGCTCTCAAAGAAGCAATACTTAAACAGCAAAAGATCGAAGGAGAAAACCTTAATAATCAACGGGCGCAAGCATCACATCCACTTCTGTAATCTGATAATGAGATCAAAGAAAACAAATTATGTTTCCGTGATGACCATAAAAACAATGAGGTTCAGTTTGCGATACTCACGACCATGTACATGCAAATTCAAAACAATTTTGAGCGTTTTGTGTTCTTTTCTTTTTTTTCACTCCCCGTCCTGCAGCTGAATTTAGATTGACGGAGAGGTCCACCGATTCACTGACAATAGCATGGAACGTTACCGATGATAGCAACGACTACTCAATAGAGTACACTGCTGTTGGTTCCGGTGTGTCCACCACAGTCAATGTTACTGCAGGTGCTCAAAGTTATGAGCTCACCGGCCTCTCCGCCGGGACTGAGTATGATATAGACCTCTTTATCTCTGGAACAAGCAGTTTAGCTGCCACAGGAACTTTCCGCACAGGTAAGGTCGAAAAGTTGGAAGTAATCCATGTTTCAGTTCTGGAAGGTTATTGCAAAAAATGTGCTCTGTAGGTCTATCTTACATTGTGACTTTGCATCAGAAACTGCCAAGAGTCCCCACACCATTTTGTTTTTGGATCTCTCTTTCTGGTCTGTTACATATAGAAATCAGTATAATCCTTTGTAATTAAAGACATATTGCGTTTACATGAGACCAGAGGTTGGTTAATGCCTTCTTCTTTTTTTTACGCCTGTCATTATCTATTAGTATGCAGTGCCAAATTAAAGCTCGGATCATTTGGCGCAGCTGTTCGAACCATCGCCGAAGTGTCTTATTAAGATCTGAGCTGTTGCAACTTTCTGTTCTAAAAGTATCGCATATACACCTATTTTACTACTGTATTCATGTTCTGACTGTGCGTATTCCTTCAAATTTTGGGGGTAATAATAATAGTTTAGATTGAAGTGGTTTTCTGCCATCGTTCTTGAAATCTCTATTGGTTGAGTACAATATTTCATTAATTTAAATGCATCTGAGTTTGGGGGCTGGAACTAATGTCAAATTATCTTTAGTAGACAAAACAAAGTAATTCAAGAAAATCTAATCAACTTTAACTCATCTGTTGCAGTGCCACTCCAAGTTAGTGATCTCACTGCCGACACTACGACGGATTCCAGCATAACGTTGTCATGGGATAGGCCAGAGGGTGGCGTAGAGATGTACAGGGTGGAGTATGATCCCGATTGGGGGTCCACACCCCCTTCGTCGAACACAGGGGACACAACCTTTACCCTCCAGGGATTAGATCCTGGCCAGGAATATGAGGTGACCGTTACAACACTCGTTGGTGATGATGAAAGTGAAGGGACAGTTGCCACTTTTTCCACAGGTGTGTATTATGCTTTATACTCAGTAGTCTCATATGTTGTACAGGTTATATGCATCATACAAGATGATGGAATGTACATTTATAATGCTTTCAACTTTATCCTCCCACCCACCCACCTACACCCCCCCCCCTCCAAAAAAAAAAAACACCCAAAACAAAAACAAAACACAACTGAATTATGATTTTTGTTACTGGAAGTCGGGATTTGTTTTTATCATTTGTAGGATCACCCCTCTTCCCCCTTTTTTTGAAACCCTATAAGGAATTTACCAAGAGACTGGTGTGTCCCAGAAGTAATTCTGACATATTTTTTGTTGACATTTTACCTCTTTCAAATTACGTAACTATATAGCCTATATGGAAACAATAGAAATGAAAACTATAATAAAAAAAGAAGAGTGGACGGATGCATGGTTACGGGCAATTTAGGGAGAAGAAAGACGGACGGTTTTGGGCGGTTCAGTTACTGACGGATTATAAGCCAGGGTTACAAGAAGACAGATACTAACAGTTACTAATACCAAATGTATCAAACGCCTTGTCGTCATCTAACACATTTTGTGTGTGTGTGTCAAACCAAAGGCCTAGATTTCTTTTGCTTTAAAAAAAAATGGAAAATTGTGATTCATATAATCACTTGATACTAATGGTGAACTTGATATTGAATGTTTTTCATCTTAATAGAAAGTGGCTTACCCGGTGCTATCCAAGCCAGGGCTATAACGGACAATAGCGTTACCCTGACATGGAGTCCAGTTACAGATGCCGAGTCTTATACGGTGTCCATCAGTCCAGCAGATGCAAGTAGCATAACAGTGCAAGCTAATGAGCGGCGTTATGCAGAATTCACTGGACTGTCGGAGGGAAGTGCCTACACAGTCACAGTGGTCGCGAACTTGCCAGTAGGCACTTCAATGACTACTCTTGAGGTTCAAACAAGTAAGAATTTGAGTTTGTTCACTCTCATCCAGTTGGGTATATATTAATGATTTGACTATAGACATGAAATATATGAATACTGATTTCAATAAAAAAAGGAATGAATGTAAAATAAGAATGTACATGGAAATTTGAATATATAAAACCCAAGCAAACAACAAATTTTTATTGTGCGTAATGTGAACACCCCTATCGTGAGTCCATATAGCAACGCAAAAGACACATACACACTTGCATAAGCACGCACATACACACATTTAAACAGCAATTATACATCACAATATATCAACACACAAGAATTTAGTGTTGATTTATATGACATAGTATGTTTTTTTCCAGACATAAACACAATCAGAAGCGTTAATGTTGGGAACAATTATTCTTAAAAATTTCACTTAACTTTCCTTTCATTATAACACTTTAAAATTGATATTACATTTTCCAAAATTGCCAAACAAGTTTTGTACTTGGCCGAATTCTTTATTTATCACAAGGCTATCACCATTTGAAGCAACATTTGATATATCTTTATACTTTTACTCCTTTATCTTTATGTGTAAAATATGTAAAGTCTTCATTCTCTCAGCTACACTGCATTATGTAGAACAATACTGAATTGTCTTCTTTTTAATTTGTGTGTAGCGCCCTCTGTGCCAGGACCTATCACAGTCACAAATATCCTGCCCAGATTTGCGGATCTGTCATGGGGTGCATCCAGTGGAGCTGATGTGTATGAGGTGACTCTGAGTAAGTTTCACTTTCAATAATCTCATTGCAAAGCTGCTGTAGTGTTTTTGTCAGGAGAGTGTTTGCGGAATTTACCTGTTGTATCTGACTATCTGACAATTCCTGATTACAGCTCAACATCATAACTGTATGATAAAGATCTTTGAATTATACTAGCTAACTTAGTTAGGGGCCTAACTGCTAGGGCCTAACTCGGGTCTAGCTCTGCCTCTGATTCTCTAACGTTACCTGGCAATAGTGGCAATCGGCATGGATGTTGACACTTGTTGGAATAAGAAACCCAAACACGTTACATAATTTACCAGTAACATTTAATATGGTGCCAGTGAATTGAGTGATGACTGTCACTGATATCTGAAGTTGGAAAGACTTCTTTTGAATCTTCTGCCATCTCCTCCTCCCCCACACAGTGCATACATGCACATAAAGTGTTACTGTTAGTGTTTGAAGTGGTGGAGACGGATCAACTCTGCTGGCTTAATGGAGAGTCAGTGAGATAACTGTGCACAACAGCTCAAAGGGGGTGGGGGGGGGGGTGGGGATGGGGAGGGGTGTCCCAAACTTTGGTCAAGGACAAGGATGAATGGGTAAATGGAGTTTAGAATGTGTATGACTTTAGTAGATGGCACCAGGGGTGGATCCAGGAATTCTGTGAAGATGGGGGGGGGGGGGGGGGGGGGGGAGGGGGGTGTTTCAAAAAATATTTGTGGTGCTACTTCCAGGTTTCGAAAATTTCATTGTTTTTCCTTTTATTTCTTTTGTTTTAACAAAAAAATAAAGTGGAGGGGGGCACCCACTGAGCTCCATCTTGATTCACCACTGTGGCACAATTTTTACTGAAATCTTTAATGGATTACATGTATTTAGAGTCTATTTATAATAGTGAATTATCTAGCTGTGTAAGATATATATATAACACTAACAGCCATGGACGTACTACCAACAAAGACTCGAATGCATTCATGTGTAAGCCAGCAAGGGTACTGTAAAAGTGGATATTTTCGTGCGACTAATTTTTCATGCTTGGTCGTATAAAAAGAGTTTCGTGTGTTTTTAATTCCATGGAATCAAGACATCAAGTACTGGAACATATGGCACGCAAAAATAATTGCACGCTTTTATTTTTGCTCTAGCTTCTGGTTGCGCGAAATGCGCGAAAATTTTAACACCACAAAAATGTCCACTTTTACAGTATAGGGTAGTGTAGAGTAGTAGTATGGTAGTGTAGAGTATTAGTATGGCAGAATAAAGGGGGGGGGGGAGGGGGTAAGCATATTAAACCTTGGAGTCTTTCCCTGAAGTCTTCACAAGACTCGCAGCACTTTGTAGACCTGAAAGAAAAGTGAAGTCCTATGAATTAAGCCTTATGAGAATGAAACCGTAATAATTTCCTAAATATTATATAGATCTGTTATGCCGTGACCTCTCACAGCG
This sequence comes from Diadema antillarum, assembly GCF_040938485.1. NCBI lineage: Eukaryota > Metazoa > Echinodermata > Echinoidea > Diadematoida > Diadematidae > Diadema > Diadema antillarum. The sequence continues at coordinate 232,976 of NW_027272080.1, read as the reverse complement.
AATTACTGTCCCAGACCAGGTATCAGTTCATCAATATTGGAGTGCTTTCATGTTGGAATGACTGTAAAGCAATTAAGCCTCCCATAATTCAACCATAACAGAGTGCAAAATTTGACCACCTGTTGCATGTAGAAACCTATGCCTTTGCGCGCTGTTGAATTTTGGCAGGGGAGGCCAAACCTTAGTGCAGGTTCTTTACACAAAGTATTAAATGGATGGAGATATGACTCTTGTGATGATGTTTGTCCAAACAGGCAGTGACAATGGAGAGGACTTGATTCGTACAGAGGAGACTTCTCTGTCGCTTGAAGACTTGGAACCAGAGACTACCTACACAGTGAGTGTAGTTGCAACGTCCACTCAGCAATCGATAGATACCAGGAGTGGGGAGCGGAGAGAAAATTTTACAACAAGTGAGTATGCCAAAAGATGTATGGTGCTTTAAGCTTGAACATCAACAAGTAGTGAGATTCACAATGTCATGTTGAATGTACATTAAATGAAATGGAGGAATAGTTTAGGGTGAAGTTTACAGAAAATGAAAGCTGGGGGCCGTCATCTCCATAAGTGTTGCTTGACTAGAAAGATAATCTAATGACAGCAGGTACACTTGTAATGATATATGTTGCAACTTAACCCTTGAATGGAAACAAATAAGGGGAAAATCTGATGCCATCTAATAGTTTGTCACTGATGACAACAAGCAATGTGAATGCTGGTTGCAATATTAAGAATATGTCATAGGCAGTCTTGATATCATCAGTAGCATAGCTACCATGATTTGATAATGAAGTAGTGATATTTGAATTACAGGACGATCCCCTTCCGAGCTGGAATCGGTAATCATACTCTTGATATTACAGTGTATCTGTTTCTGTTTCACTTGCAGCTGCTGTGGTCATATCGCTGTCGCAGATTGGGAGCACATCGGTGCTAGTTATTGGAACACAAACTGCCTTCACGCTCACCTACACTCCCAATGATGGTGATTTCCAGTCTGGGTCAAATGCAGAGGCCGATCAAACGCTCCTTTCTTCACTTACACCTAGCCAAGGTTATGAAGTCTCTATTCAAAATGGCTCGATGACCATAGACAGGATAAATTTCTTCACAAGTAAGTTCCCAGTGTGACTACTTTGAAGATAATGTTCTCTATGTTAAAGCTTTAAATCTTTAGATGCTCCTCTACTCATCATGCTTGTGCTGTGACTTTGCAGAACAGAAATACAGAATACCTTGCACCCAGACACTTAAAGATGCAAATACCTATTTACAATAAGGTTGGGACATGTATAAATCTTTTTATGCAAAGCTTCCACAGATGTAGCAGATGTGTTGTTACTTCTGATCATCAAACTTGTGCATTGTTCAAAAAGATGAACATGATTTGCATGATATGACAGTTGCAAGTCCAGGTGCATATCAAGTAAATATAATAATTCCTGTGCACATGTTTGATTTAATTTGAGTGAATGTGGTTTTTTTTTAAAGCAAACATAAAGAAAGGATGATCCAAGAGCTGTAGATCAGTGGCATGGTACAAAAGAATAAGCAAGGCAATAATAATGGTGAAATAACTTACTATCATTGCTGCCCAAGAGGTAGTCACACAAAATAACCGCTATTAACTGCAGTTCAGAAATGTTCAACCATCTTAGGTCCTACAAATAAGGAGCTGAAACATGTTACTTTCTGCCCTTGTTTGCGTAGCCCCTGGAGCACCCGAAAATGTCAGCCTCAGTTTGGGAAGTGACAACATCAGCTCGATTGTTGTTCAGTACCAACCTCCGGAGGGCAACTTTGATGGTTTCCGCATCGAGTACAGTGGCTCTGGTGTAGGTGCTGATGGAAACCAGCCTTCTCCTATCATAGAAGCCATTTCATCAACTGAGACCGTGATTGACGGACTGTCTCCCGGCGTGGAGTATACTGTGAACATCCAGACTTTCGTGGATGTTGATGATGGAAACGTTTTTAGCCTTGCCACATCTCAATCAATAACCACAGGTATGTCCAAATCTGTGCACTACCATGAATACCTAGGTGCTTGATTTTTTTTTGTGTCAATCAAAGAATATCCCAATGTCTTTGAAATGTGCTGTCAGTCAATATGTATGATATATAGTTCATATGATTTATTTACTTACCTTAGATAGAGTGATGTGTATATTTTTTTAACATGTGACTCTCCCCTCCCCCATACTTTCTCTTGTCTTCAGAGAGCGGGCCAGTAGCCAGTTTCTACGTTCGCTCAAAGACCAATACCTCCATCATCATCAAGTTTGCATCCTTTGTCTCGGTCGGGAACCACAGAGCATTTGCAAGAGCTGACGGTGAAACTTCCAGAAGCGGTGTTCAAACGGGGCAACAATTTGAGTTTACGGGACTGACGCCCGGTAATGTGTATGACATCACACTCTTAGGAGAGGGATCCAGCGAATTATCCATGCAGATGGTTCAAACATGTAAGGTGTATCCCATGCACATACGCTCAGTTTCACACATTCTTTATTTGTTGTAGTCATGTATTGTAAACAGTGGTGGATCCAGAGGGGAGCACACCGGGCGTGCGCCCCCTCTTTATTTTTGGTCAAAACAAAAGAAATAAAAAGAAAAAAAGGGGGTGCATCCCCCCCTTAATTTTGCAAAGGTGCCTCCCCTTTATGGAATTCTTGGATCTGCCCCTTGTAATGATATTTAAAGGTTCTTTTATTATTATCATGTTTGTCTATGATGAAGGGAGATAATAGCTCATGGAAAGTTAGGTGAATGGCAGCAATGAGAATAAATTGCCCACTAGGAAAACCCAGCCATATAACTGTCATTGTACATCAATTAGCAGGCACAGTGGAGAACTTTGCTGCCAATTGGCACTGATGTTTGGAAACTAATTCTCCCTATAGCATATAGCTCTCCGAATCTGAACACGTGTGGCACTCTAATTTTTTTACCTTTAATTCTTGGGATATAAACTTCCAGTTACGGACATGCGATGTGTCAATGTACGCTTTTATGCACATTGAACGCCGAAGTACTAGTATTCATTGCTTGTATAAAATTCTGTCTTATAATCTCGTGAATAATGGAGTTAATTTCTAATCTGTAACTTTACATTTGAAAAATGGGATTCTTCTGCAAAGCAGCCCAATACAGGGCCGATGATGCCGAATGACAAAATTATGGAAAATATCCGTAGATGGAGGACGTGACATGGGTAAAGTTCCCAACTGACAAAGTTCAGCGGAGAGCGTGGAAAAATTTGCTTCACAGGAAAGACCACTTCCGACCTGAAGTCAAACTGGTGTATTCGTTCAAGAAATTTCCAGAAAGGAGCAATTGTAGCAGATGGCGCTGCAAATGCCCTTCCAAAATATTTTTGCTGGAACAGTGTCGGACAAGATGAAGCACAAAGGGAGATAAGTGCTCAATCTGAACGCCGATGGATCTGGGCTGGTTCGCGATCATCGCCCAGACCCAGGCCCAGCCTAGCCACACCTAGCCACACCGGATGTGGACACGAATGCTGGGCGTAGGAACATTTCTTTCACTAAGAAAGTCCTTTAATCGCGACACAGACACTCTCCGAAATTGGTCATCAGGTAGATCCATGTTTGCCTGTGCATGACAAGTTCTGTGCGTTTTGAATGTATAAAGATCCTACACTACGTAGGATCCTTGGTACGATTTTCCAGAACTGCAAAACCGGAAGTATACATTCCGAAAGCGATCAATCAGATATTAGTATCGTGAGTTAATATCGCTTGATATCGGCTATGTGCAATAGGGAGAATTGTCAGTGAATAGAGATTACCTAATCCCTAATCCCTATTGTGCCACCATGGCCTTCCTGTCGGACTGAGGCATATTGCTACACCTGAGGGGGCTTGCTAACTTTACTACTACACATAGATCAAGTTTGGATGCATTACTGAATGTTTTTAAGCAAGTTAGGTTTAGTTGCCTTGGCAGGTAAAGGGTAAAAACAGCAGAGCATAGTTTGAATAGGACAGTTCAAAGCATGGAGGAAACATTCTATTTCAATCATTGCGTTTTGTGTGGTGGGCATATAGGAATGGGTACACATAGAAAGTTTTTGACATGAATAACTTACAAGAACATATTATGGCCCACATGACAGTGAACATTTGTTAACCCTTTGTCTGCTTTGAATGTCACTTGGCATGGAAAGCCCCTTAGTACTGACCAAATTGTCCAAAGTCCCTGGCACAGAAAGGAATATCAAGTGAGGATTTTTTTTTTTTTTGCATTATTTTGGTCAATAGCAACATGTGGCACATGATAGATTTGAAAAAAAAAAAATTATCTAATGTCCAATTTTATATTTAAACGCACTACTGTTCTGCAAGCATCCTCTTTGACACTCTTTCCCAGCTCTATTACTCTCATGTCAAGGACATTAACATTAGCTGATTGTCCCCCTGATCATCAGAACAATTTGACACCTATTCTCCCCCCCCCCCCCAACAAAAAAGAAGAAACTCCTTGCCTTCCAACAGGGACAGAATACTGAAAAGACAATTGGTTCTCTCTGCCCATAGACCCGGACCCTCCAGTGTCTCTCACTCTCTTGGCTCTTGACACATCGCTGACTATTGTGGCCTCGTGGCAAGCCGGGGCTGGAAAGGTGTCTCGGTACATTCTGACCTTGGAAGGACCCACAGAGAACGTTACAATCATCAGACCGGCCTCGCTGGAGCCTACCTTTACGTTTGAGGGAGTGGATGCCTCAACTCCCTACAGCTTGAGCATTGTAGCAGTGTCTGAGCTGGATGGTTTTGAAGAGGAGAGTGAAGCAGCTGAAGCCGCCATCGTGTCATGTAAGTGAAGTTAGAAAAAATTTCAATTCGTCACATTAATCCTCTTTCTTTACATGACTTTCAAACTTTAAGCTTTGATGCAGTTGAGTTTCTTTCTGATTTATTTCATCATGTTGTTTTCTAAAGCTGCTCATGAAAATCTCGGAGTAGTTTCATTGTCGCTGTTGTAATAAAAGTTTGTTTCTTCACAAGCTCATCATCAACACTTCAAATGTGTAATGGAGCAAATCCTCACATATTGTAGTTCATACGAAGAGATGATCATTTAAAGTCAGTAACTTTGCCATGTCTATCACAACGATTACATGACACAACTGGAATGTGTCAACATGATTTACATTTGTTACAAATATGAAATTAAGCTGACGTAATGTGACTTAAAACACTAGTCATTGCAGATATTGTTCCCGAGGCAGTTTTGTTTGTGTTTTCTTCTTCCATGGATGTTACAGTGCATGGTTTACAATTTCTTTCAGTGTAGAATGTCAATTTTGTTATGGCTTTTAGTTGTTAAAAAAAATCATTGTTATTTCAAATGCTTTTTCTTGGAACTTATAAACTTTCATGAATATATTTATTTAAGTAAATTGGTAGAACAAACTTTCAAGATTTTATGCATGTATTGCACCTTATATGGGTAAAGTCATTATGAAAATAGTGAATGCTTCTGACAGACTTGAATAAGAAAGGTATGAAACCAGTATCATTGAATTAGGCCTATTCAAAAGTACCTTGTCTGTAGACAGTTTAAAAAATGTAGTCCGTAGCACTAGATATTGATATGTATGAGACTTAATTCTATGTTGTTCTCTGACTGTGTTCAGCTCCATCGAGCCTAGACATAATATCCCTTGGCGATGGAAGTTACAGAGTCGAGTGGGATCCTGTTCCAAGTGCTTTCGCTTATCGAGTCACCGACGGCATCGATTTTAGCAGCATTGTACGTGCTGGTGGAGCAACTGCACAACAGCTTGGACCATACCCCCCAGGAGCCTTTGTTCAAGTTGAGGTGTATGCAACTTTCACAGACGGGACTGAAATGTTGGTGGGCTCACAGGATATCTTACTGGGTAAGCCACACTTCCTGAGTTTCTCAGTTCTCGCATCTTGACTTCAGTGTTGGTTTTGACATGAACATCCGTACGGAACTTGATAGTGTGTGCCTTAGTATTTATTATCTATTCAGTATGCCTTGTACTCTGTTCATTAACATGCGTCATGGACTCAAATGTTAACCTTTAATAAATCATCATTGGAGTCAAAGGAATATAAAGAACATAATAGCAACAGGGCTGATAAACCATCCCAATAAACATATATGATTAAGATACTCTCTGTAATAATGTTCATGTCAAAGTAGTACTCAATTGAATTGAAAGCAAGACCAAGTCATTTCACTGGAAATCGATAGTATTGATTCCCATTCCATTATAAAGAAGTTTCCAGTTTCATCATTCTGAGAAGTCTGAATTACCTACCTCTACAATATAACAGCTTATGAGAAAAATCTCATTTTCAGGGTTGCAGAAGGGACATACAAACCTAAAGGGGTGGTATAGTTTTGGGTTAGATGGAGATTCAAGTTTAAACTTTTTGTGAGATACTTAGAAACAACTTGTATGAAATATCACAGACTATACTATTCTAAGACTAAAGTCTGTTTGATGAAAATCGGTTTAGAAATGGCCAAGATATCCAAAAACAAAGTTATATAAAGCTGTCCTAATGAAAGACAGGTCCCACCTTTTATTTTGCTCTCCTTGTTTTTGGATATTTCAGCCATTTCAAAACCCATTTCCAGCAAACAAACTTTTAATTTTTAGAATTTTATGCTCCTTAGTATTTCATTCAAGTTGTTTCTGAGTATCTCACAAAAAGTTTTAACTTGAATCCCATCTCAACCAAAACTATACCATCCCTTTAAAGCAAAAGACTTTTGATCCTTTGCTTTGATCTATTGTGAAAGCAGTGTATTGTTTACTCTCTGTGAACCACATACACGTTTGTATCATTTATTTCACTGCAGAGCCTCTACCTCCTACTGGCCTAGTGTTTGGGTCAGTGACAGTAGACGCCATTGAGCTGACATGGACCATTCCAGAGACAGAATTCTTCTTTGACGTGTTTCGCATTGATTATGGCATATCCGGACAGGCAGAGATGGAGACTGTTTTTATTCCTCCATCGACATTTAATGCAAAGCTTGAGTTTCTAATGGAAAACTCAGATTATCGAATTGACCTGTACACTGAAGTTTATGCCGGAGCTCTCAAAATGACAAGTAGTGCAACTTCAGGAGTTGAACAAACGGGTAAATATGACCTGGAATTTTTAAATCTTAATTTTTACTCTTATTGTAAGTGTCAAGCTTGAACAAAATGAGCCCAAAAATTTTGTAAGAAATCAATGCTTGTATAATTAGTATGCATAGATTTATGTCATTTCAAAATGTGATAGGCACCAGAATTTTGCCACCATATCTGTCTTACTGGTATCATAATGTTTATCAAATCAAATTTCTGTGATTTTAGTGTGATGAATTAGTGATATAATGTTGTGAGATTTTGATGTCTTTGACTCACATTTCTTGAGAAATATCATCGAAATCAATTTTGTGATTTATTGGAAATCAGTAAGATATTCAGGGCTCGGCACAACTTTTTTTGTCTGTGGCACATTCAGGCCACTAAAATATGAAATTTTGGTGGCCCAAAAAAGATATGTAGTGGTCTGAATTAAAAACATAACAATCCAATTAGCCTTATCAGTCCATCAAATGATAAATTTGGTGGCCTGTCACCAATTTTTCGTGGCTACAGGCCATGGCCACCGGGCCACTGCTAATGTTGAATCCAGAGACTCCAACTCTCCTGCTTTCGACGGGAGATCTCCCACCGAAAGCCCATTTTTTGCAAAATCCCCCGTTCTCCCGCATGAGATTTAATTTCTCCCGCTTGAAATGATTTCTTACTTATTGTCAACGTATGTTGAAAAATAAGCCTTAGATAGCACGGAGAGAGAATCTAGAATCCTAGAACTTCGCGCTTCGTGCACATCAAGGTAGAGTCTCCCGTCCACTAGGGGTTTCAGGTGGGAGAATCTCCAGATCAGAAGGGGCTTGGGGTTGGAGTCTCTGTGAATCCTCAAATTTAATATTAAGTATGTATGGTTTGTCTACACTAGCTAGCAAATGTTTGTGCAGATTAATGTACTGTCTTGTTCTTGAAGAGAAACAAAATATGATTTGCTTCATACGTATGCACTACCCTGTCATCCACAGATTCTGCTGGTGTTGGAGAGCCCCAAGTGAGAGACTTCAGTACCACAACAGCCACCATATCATGGCGTAACGAACTGCAGAGTTCTTTCTACATATCTATCAGAGAGAAGGACTCTGATACAATTCTTCAGAATATGACGTATGGAACTTCAACGGATCCCCTCCGTGAGCATGTCTTTGTGGACCTTCAACCGGCAACGCTGTATGAAGTAACAGTTGTTACAATAGACGCGGTCAGCCGAGAAAGCCAAACAAAGGATGTGCGAACACGTGAGTTCCTATAATACGGCAGGCAAATATGTTCCTACTCTGGTCTGTAAGCCTGTGAGTGAAAAAATGTTAAGAGATTGAAGTAGGCTAATATACTAGAGAAAGGTGTGGAATAAGCTGAATGACCTAGACTAATGGTTAATAGTATTTCTCTACATTCTTTTCATGCCACTGATTTTAAATACTACTACTCAGACAATCCATTTTGCTGCAACCAGAGATTGAAATGTATGGTAAAGTCCCAGTCACATATACATGCCGGATCACCCTGGATCTGATCCGGGGTGATCCGGGGAGAGATCTGTGTTGATGCCTTGGGCATCCTTGGACATTGGGGAGGCCAACACAGCAACTTTTGGAGATCAAAAACATCCGGCATCATCCGGGGACTTCCGTTTTGACAGAACAATCCGGGATGGTAGGTGTGGTTGCCATATAGCTGCCATGTTGATCCGGGGTGTACCTGCCGTGTTGATCCATGTAGATGCCATGTTGGTCCGTGTAGACGCCGCGCTCTTCTGTCCTTATCCATGTAGCTGCTGTGTTGATACCATGTGTACAGTCATATCGACACTCACTCCATCGACGTTGAAACTATCTTGGAACTCCCGTGATCATCCTGTAGATCCTTGAGGATCATGTTTATATGTGACTGGGGCCTAATGAGGATTTCTAGTTCATTAAGGAAATTCTGACTTTTGGTGTTATTATGCATTGTTATAACATGATAGCATAATAATAAAAAATATGTGTTAAAAGGACTTGGGACTATTTATTAGGGTGTCATTTCTCAAAAAAATGTAATTTAAACAAATTCATAATGTCATTAAAAGCACCAACAGTATGTAATTGTTTCGAGAGACATGTGAATTAAAAAAACTCTGTTTATTCCATTCTCTTATACCTAATGATGTATTGAATTCACTTTGAAAATGTAGTTACTCATAAATTTTTATAAGATGCATCTTTACTCACAGCAATGCAAATGTATTGAAATGACTGTGCATTAATGGTAATATTTATTGTCCCCGCCGAACGAGTTCGAGCAAGGGACTATGAAACGGGCTCCGTACGTGTGTGTGTCCGTGTGTCCGTCCGTCCGTGTGTCCGTGTGTGCGTCCGTGTGTGCGTCCGTGTGTGATCAAAATCTTCAATTTGCTACTTCTCTGTCATTTATGAGCCAATTTTGATTCTGTTTGCTTTATATGATAGCACTACATGGGAGCTTTGAAAATTCTACACAGAATTTCAGTCGTGACCTTTGACCTTGACCTTTGACCTATATTGTACATTTTGCTACAAAATGCTACTCCTTCGCCATTTCTAACCCGATTTTGATTCCGTTTGCTTTATGTGATGGCACTAAGTGAGGGCTTCAAAACTTCTACACAGAATTTTGACCTTTGACTTCTTTGACCTTTGACCTTGATTTTTGACCTGTATTGTACATTTTGCTACAAAATGCTACTCCTTCGCCATTTCTTACCCGATTTCGATTCCGTTTGCTTTATGTGATGGCACTAGGTGAGGGCTTCAAAACTTCTACACAGAATTTTGACCTTTGACTTCTTTGACCTTTGACCTTGATTTTTTTACCTATATTGTACATTTTGCTACAAAATGCTACTCCTTCGCCATTTCTAACCCGATTTTGATTCCGTTTGCTTTATGTGATGGCACTAGGTGAGGGCTTCAACACTTTTACACAGAATTTTGACCTTTGACTTCTTTGACCTTTGACCTTGATTTTTTACCTATATTGCACATTTTGTTACAAAATGCTACTTCCGGCGGGGACATATATTACGCACCGCGTAATTTCTACTTTTCCTTGTATTAGATTGTAATCTGTCTGTTGTTATTCATAACTGATCGCTAATTCAAAACAAGCTCTTGAAGAAGATTACAGACTTTGCACACATCACATGTGTTGACAGTACCCCTATAGCTACCCTGGTATGCAGTTGAATAATGATATCATTTTTATATGTCTGACCCTAGTCCCTGACCCTCCTTCTGATGTGAGAGTAGCCATGGTGGGACTGACCACACTAGACCTGACCTGGGACTTTCCATCTGGCTCCCAAACCGACGAGTTTTACATCGAGGTCATACCGCCACCTAAGCCAGGGAATCTTCCAATCGCTGTGCCCGCTGATGTGAATGCGTTCACAGTACGAGGCCTTAGCCCTGGAACTGTGTACCAAATCACCGTGAAAAGTGTCTCCGGTGATGTCAATAACTGTCAGACAACTAACGCTGCTGATGTCGTCAGTACTGCCACAGGTAACACTTTTGGAGGGTTAAATGTTGATAGAGGTATACACTGTATGTATCCATTTGTTTCTGTATACCTCTTCCCTTGAAATTGCATGCAGAAGTGAAAAAGAAACATGTTGGCTACTGTTGGCCACCATTGGCGATATTGCAATTACTTTATAACATCCACAAACATGTTATACTTCCATTAGGGGCCATTTTTCAGCCAAACTTTGCCTTGATTAGTGGTTGAAACTGAGGATACAAAATTGCTCAATTATTTGTATGAGTTTCTACAAAACAAAACAAAGTCATTGATCTGAATTCTGGATTCTGACAAATAGAAATGTGGGGAACACTGGGCAAATGGTTCGGAGCTGTTCTTCTTCTGGTTAGTCAGGTATTACAGAAAGCATTGTGTGAGTGCTCTTTGAAATGTTATGCTGGCTAGTCTGATTATTTGATTGTGGCATTGTAGCTGGATAGAAAAGGGGGCATGTTTGTGACAGAGAAGCTTGTTTATTTATTTATTTTTAATTCTTACAATATTTATGTCTGTTTATCATTCCTCATTTTACCCATAGAATTCCTAAGACCGTTGGAAGTTGTAGCAACAAACACCAGAGACACTTCCACAGAGGTGGAATTCACACAGTCTTCTGACGCCGGTGTCAGTTTGTACCGCATTCAAGTTACCCCAGCAGGCGGAGGAAATGTGTTCGAGCAGGTTGTTGCACCAGGTACCCAGGCATCCCCCGTCACAGGCCTTCGAGGTGGCACAAATTACATCTTGGAGCTTACAGCCATTCCACAATCGGACGTCACTAATTCATCATTCACTACTTGTAAGTGCATAATGTATTACCATAAAAACAAGGGAGGAAGAGGGGCATACAGTGTGGATATATTGTGGATAGTGTGTTACATGGTTGCACACACCATATCTAAACTCTTGTGAGTGGAGTATGTGCAGATACAACCCAATGTACAATCTGTATGTAATATTCAATATTTCAAACACAAATGACAGATCAGAAATCATTTTTTTTTTTTTTGTAATTTGTCCGATTGAAACAAATGCTTAACAATGTCTCTCTATGGCACTGCTTAATTTCTACAGTTATACAGAGCAAATAACAAAACATCCATACTGATTTTTTTTTTCTGTATAATGTTTGATTTTCAGAATTTTAGCACATTTAAATGTGTGTTACCAAATTAAACCCACAAGCTGCTGATGGGAGTTAGTTATCAATGTTCTGTCATGAAATGTAATATACATGTACTCTTTGTATTCATGATTTACTATTGCACAAATGACTTCACTGAATGCGGGAACAGTGTGATGTAGGCCCTACATAATGAAACGCTGTACCAAACCGTTTGAAGCACAATGACGACCCATGGTATACACTAACCGTGTGCATTTACCCATACTGTGAATTGGCATAATTTCTACTCTCATTAGACTTTTTGATTTGGTATGTCATGACTTCCTACTTGGAGTTTCCAAATTGTGCTCTTTCTTTTGATAGTCTTTACCTGTATTTTCTACTCTCCACAGTACCTAGCCCTCCAGGTTTGAGTATGGTGTCCACAGATTTTTTCTCCTTTACTGTTGCCCTGGAACCACCAGCGAATAGCAGTTATGATGGCTTTGTTGTCACAGCCAATGGAGAGAGCCAAATGGTACTTGCAAATGAACCTGTGGAGGTGACATTTGAGAATCTTGCCCCTGGTGTTGAGTACGTGGTTGATGCCTACTCTTTCTTTCAAGAATTAACAAGCCAGCCCCTGTCCTCCACTACTATCAATGTTTTAACTGGTAAGTTGCCAGAATGATACTGTTTTTCTTTTTACATGTTTGATTTGAATTTGATGCATTTTTCTCCCTTTACCATTCCTAAGTGACATTTTATGTGTTGAGTTAAACTAAACAGAGGAAAAGCTTTTAATCTTCTGAAGTGTCATTCAGTATTTTTCTCAATAAACCCTAACTGTAGACAATTAAGTGTGGAAACATTTTTATTAAAAGCATTGTTCACATTTTGTGTATTTAGCAATACTTAACATCGATTGTAAGGATTAAAATATTTACAGTGGTTGTTTCTATCCCTAACTCACATTTTAGAACTATTTTAAAGCACTAATGCTGGGTTTTTGTTTCATGTGCAAATAATTGTGCCTTTAACCTCTCAAGAAAAGTGTACAACAATAATAGTGATATGTCCAATATATGATTTTAAAAAAAGTAACAGTGAGAGAACTTCAGTATATATTTATAAACATTTGTTAGGTGTATGTGCACACATAATGAATGGTGAGTTTAATACATGTGACATTAACTGTCATGTCACCAATAGAAGATGGTTAGTTTAATGTCCTAATAGGTCACCACGTTAGATGATATACAGGTATTCAAAATCATGAGAATTTTCTCGACATTTGCCTGAGTTTGCCAAACTTGCACTGATCTGTTGCTATAACATCATTTATAAACATCTTTCCCACTGTGGGTATATATTCCTTGAAAGTAGGAGCGTTACCTTGATAACTAATCTATAAACGGTTATGTAGCTATTTCTGTCTTTTTATGGGAGCATGCTGAAGGCCACATCTGATTGAAATGACAAATTGTGTTCCAATTTTGGCATAATAAAATTTTCTTTGCCTAAAAATGATGCTTCTGCTTCCCCTTCATCAGAGAGCCCCCTCCCAGGGGAGCTAATAGTCACATTCTACAGCACCACCACGATAACCGTCACCTGGGGAACCTTCCCTGGCAGTGTGGAGTACACTGTTACCATCGACCCTTCTCAGGGCGTCATGACGAATGAGACCCTCGACAACCGAAGGGTCACCTTCTATCAGCTCACCCCGGGCCGACTGTACGAGATCACACTGAACTCAACGGTTGATGGGGAGACTCGCATCAACAGCACCGATCAACGTACAAGTGAGTCTGCGCTGTCGTCAACCTTCTTCTCATCCTGCATCTATCTACTTTTCGTTGATGCCTATTCATTAATTCTGGGTTTTCTGTTTCAAAATATCAATGAAATGGCAGTTTTTGTCAGTTTTTTTTTAAAATGAAATGTGATGTAACATGTTTGAATAGAGAGTATTTATCAACATTTTTACTGTAAAGATGATCATAGTCTCTACTACACAAGCACATATCTATTGATGTGCTACGATGTCACAATGACTTATACTGTGTATGTTGTATGATATTATTTACTGATTGCATGCTAATTGTGCTCGAGCAGCAGCTATCAATAGTGTGAACATGGATTCAGATGTTCACAATAATCTTGTCTGAATTCTTTTCATTTGAGGCATTTTGCACTTACTCACATGACCATCAAAACATAGCACTAGATGTAGCCATGAGTATTGGTACCAAAATTGGATGCCTTTGTAATTTCAAGGGAATCTTATAAAAACTCAGAAAACATCAACTATCAAGTTGGAGGTGTTCAGCAGTGCTATAACCATAAAGTGAAACTTTATGCTTCACCATGTTACTTTGAATGTTTGAACTTATTGTATCATATGTGTATATGTTCATATTAGTAATTTTGATGTCATAGCACAACTACAAAATCATATAATATTCATACCTTTTTACAAATCATCATTTATGTGTCTTGTGAAGAAAGTAGAATATCAGTGTTAAAGCTGAAGAGAAATTCAAAGACAATTCTGACAGAGCTGTTTGAGAAGGCTTTGAAAGACTTGACTCTTACAAATTGTAAGTAATATGAAGCCAGAGCAGTGACCTCAGGAGCTTTTTACCTAATCTTGTATATACAAAATATAAAATGTTTTACCAAGCATACGACTAGCCTTGTTCCATTTTTTCCATTCATCAAACTAGGGCCAGTACAACCATCCATGCTGAGCGTCGTTCCCCTCACTCCAGTAGACACAGTCTCTCTCTTTTTGTCATGGACATCACCATCAGAGGGAGAATGGGATGCTATAAGGTGAAAACTTGAATGTAATGTATACGCCAGATATTTAACAAACGTAAACAGAAGAAAACTGACCTGAAATGAATATAAATTATTAGTGGAAAAATGAGCAAAGAAAACGGGATTCCATTTAACATGTCAAATTTTTCCCAAATCGGGACTTTCCAACATTTTCCCAAGTGGTTAGATATGCGATTGTGGAGTACAAGTACTGAATGGAGAAATGTATGCATGCGCCTCACATTCATGGTGGGATCAGATTTGATATTTTTTGCATGTTGTTAAATTTGCATATACAAACTGTAGCACCTGACCTGTGAAATTCGTGAAAATAAAATCCTTGCAGAATTTATGGCATATACTGATTTATTTTGCATTCTGTGATTTATATGATTGCCATGGTAGGCATATTTGTCTGTTGGGCAATCTTAACTCATTCACTCTTGAAACTATCATCCACACATAAGATAACTTCTTGATGGACCATAAACTGGTAGTTATAGGGGTCTACATCCACAAATAAGCCAAGTCGCCACAATACACAAACATAATACCAGGTATGAAAATCTAAAAAGGACAAAATGATCCATCCCCGTTATTACATACACGTGAAGAAGAGAAATGGAAAAGATGAAGATATTCAATGAAAGACATTCTCAAGTGAATATACAACAAGTGAGGGCTTTTATGTTTTGAAAAAAAGAATGCAGTAAGCTGATGAGTTCTTTGGAAGGTATGGGTAAAAAAAAGCAGCCTTAGAAACTTGGAGGTCATAAATATCTTGACATATAGAGTTGTTCAAAGCAAGGGGCAGAAAGATCCCAGAGGAAATGATGATTATGGGAATGAGGACAGAATTAGGTGTGTGCTCATAAACTTGTTAGTGATAGTGGAATTGTTATTGATTAAATTTCACAGGCTGCCAAACAGGGTACCAAGAGAAATCTAGCCCGTTTGGGACATTTTAAATATACGCTCATAAGATTTGATATTTAAAGCTCAGCTACACGTACAATGATGTCAAACTAGTAAAGAAATTATGAAATCTGTTATGTTTATGTATGTTTATGTTTGTGTGTTTGTTTATTTATTCATATTAGAAAAATTACAACGTCTAAGGTATTTGTATTGATATATTGCAATTTGAAATTTGTCGTTATTTTCTCTCTGTATGAATTCCTGACAACATTCCATGTGCCAATTTTGAATTTTTAGCAGTGGCTTTAAATATTGTGTCTTCTCTCACTAGCATCATGTATACCTCTGAAGATGGCGAGAGCGATTCTGTAATGTTGGGAAAAGATGAGACCTCGTATTCCCTTGAAGGTCTCTTCCAAGCCACAGCATACACCATCGTGGTTAGCTCTGTCTCAGGTCAAGGTGACACCCGTGAGAAAAGTGACCCACTGACGGAATCAGCAACCACAGGTAAGTGTTTTCATCGCACATTTCTTTGTGGCAATATTAGAATAATATGGACTGGCCTTGAGGGGGATACTACGTACATTTATTGCATGAACTATAGTTGTACTGCCCGAGTCGAAAACTCAGGCAATACAGTTCTAGTGAGGGCAATTAATGTTGTATCCCCCAAAAGAAGCCAATCCATATCATTATTATTACCCATTTCAGGCATCTTGAGCAGCAAAATAAATCATTACAATGTAAACTCTTTACAACTTCCCAATTCAATTAATTTCCTCTCGGTTTCTGCTTGAGCTCTACACCACACTGCACTCACTCCGTGCTACATCCTGGTGCACAGCTCAGGTATGGGGCGCAAGTATTACAGCCAATTCACACAGGCACAGGGAACGTGAAGAGGGGAATATGAGATATTTACCCCTTTTCTCCCTGCTGGCGCGTAATCCGGCGCGTAATACGAGGGGAATACAATTTCGTAGAACCACAGCTCAAATGCCTGATAAGGGTAATTCCTTTTATCTGCTGAAATGAAATCAGCAATATTTTCTTTCAAACAAATCAGCTCAATGAAAACCAAACAATAATATTCTCCATTACACTTTTTGGAAACTTAGGAAATGTCTGCTGTGTTTACAAAATTGATATCAAATCATAATTCAAAATCAATAATGATACTCCTTCTTAAAATCTGTCAGTTGCTATCATCATAGTATTGCTTGATACACCTTATGCTCACTCTTATCAGGCCATGAATGCTTACCACAGACCACTCTGTAATGACCGAAATGGGCAATATGTGTTTGCTTTTGATGTGAAATTGTGGTAGAAGTAATACTGGTAAGAAACTGGTGAAACTTGGTAATTCAAACTGTCCTTTCATGGAGCAACAATGATATTGAATTTGGTATACCGCATGTCCCCCAAAAAATTACAACAGGACCTCCACAATAATATCTTTAAAAATAGCGAATCAATCCAAATACAAATTCAGAGTATGAAACTATAACTCATTGCCCACATCTTACAGAAAACCCCATTCGATTTGCTTCAGCGGTCAAAGAGAAATTAGGAATTTTGTAGAGGATGTCAGGAATCTCTTCCCTCCAAGTTCTGTCTATTGTATTCACACACAAAAGCATCGAAGTGCTAAATTTGGAAGAATCAGACTCATGACATGCTTTACAACATTCCACATTTCTCTGTGACCTCTTAACCAAATTGAATGGGGTTTTCTGCAAAATAGAGCTAAGATGTTATAATTTAAGACCCTGAAGTAGCATTTAGACAGTTAAATCATATTGGGTATAATCAATGCGACAATTTGATTGTAATTTTTTTTGGGGGGACATACTGTATAAGGCAAGTTGTATTTGAGGCAAAACAATTTGAAGATAAGATCAAAGGCAACATGTCAAATTTTGTTGTAGGTGTTGTTTTTGTTGTTGTTGATACATGACACGCTTTGAAGTATTTGATATGCACGTCCTATTTACTTTCATTATCGTGTCATTTTTAGGCCGTTTGGGACCCAATACGATGATCATCGCAGACGTCAATGCCAGCTCCGTATTTGCAACCTGGACCATCTCAGACGATGCAGCCGAGTATTCTTACAGACTTGATGACTTCCTGGATCGTCAGATTCGTCAAGGTTCTGTTCCCAATGCTTGGCTACTTCTAGACGACCTGAGCCCAGCCACATGGTATACACTCACTACCTTTCCCACGGGAACTATGATGGATATTTCACAGACTTTCAGAACAGGTACCATGTTCTTCGTATCTTTCTTTTGTTTTTCCATCCATCCCCAGAGCTCTTATTATACCCCCGCCAAACGAAGTTTGAAGGGGGTATATAGGAATCAGCGGACGGTCGGTCGGGCGGTCGGTCGGGCGGTCGGGCGGTCGGGCGGTCGGTCGGGCGGTCGGTCCGTTGCAAATCTTGCGTCGCGAACTACTTCCTCAGTTTTCAACCGATTCCCATAAAACTTGGCACAGATGTGTGCCTTGGGTTGTAGATGTGCAAGACGTATTTTTTGACAGTACCCAAAAGTACGTTGCCATGGTAACGGCATATTATGGGCAAAAATGGGTACAAATCTTGCGTCGCGAACTACTTCCTCAGTTTTCAACCGATTCCCATAAAACTTGGCACAGATGTGTGCCTTGGGTTGTAGATGTGCAAGACGTATTTTTTGACAGTACCCAAAAGTATGTTGCCATGGTAACGGCATATTATGGGCAAAAATGGGTACAAATCTTGCGTCGCGAACTACTTCCTCAGTTTTCAACCGATTCCCATAAAACTTGGCACAGATGTGTGCCTTGGGTTGTAGATGTGCAAGACATATTTTTTGACAGTACCCAAAAGTACGTTGCCATGGTAACGGCATATTATGGGCAAAAATGGGTACAAATCTTGCGTCGCGAACTCCTCCCACAGTTTTTGATCAATTTTTATGAAATTAGGTACAGATGTTCATCTGAATATGTTAATGTGCAAGACACATATTTCCGCAGTGGCAAAAAGTGCGTTGCCATGGTAACGGCATGTTATTGGTAAAATATAGGGCAAAATGCTTCATGGCAAAACTGCTTCATCAGTGTTCTTCCAATTCTCATGGAATTCATATTGAATGTATGTCTTAGGATATAGGTCAGCATGACACATTTCTTGACAGTGACAAAAAGTATGTTGCCATGGTAACAGCTCACATATTATGAGCCAAAATGATGGAAAATTTTGTGTTGCAAACTACTTCCTCAGTTTTTGCCCAATTTCCATGAAACTTGGTACAGACGTGTGCCTTTGGTTGTAGATGTGCAAGACGCATTTTTCGACAGTACCCGAAAGTACGTTGCCATGGTAACGGCATATTAATGGCAGAAGATCAAGGAAAGATCTTGCGGATTTAACTACTTCCTCAGTTTTTTGACCAAAGCTTATCAAATGTTGTTTTGACCAAAGCTTATGAAATGTTGTTTGACGGGGGTATAACCAGTCGCTGTAGCGACATTTCTAGTTTTACTTTACTATTTTTTCCTCTCTTCCTCTCTCTGCTTTTGCATTGAATTTCATTCTTCACAAACTGGGAGGAAAATAATGTGACTGTACAACATATAGCTATGTTTTTGTTGTTGTTGATGCTGTTGTTGTTGGTGGTGGTGGTGTTGATATTGTTCTTGCAGTGAATTGGTGTAAGAAGGGCATTCACTCACTGCTGATACAACAGGGTCAAACCTATGCTCTGTACCACAAAGCCCTTATTCAGACATGAAACAAATTGTTGCTTTCAATGATTTTTTATTAGAAACTTTGGTGTTATGACATCAGACCTCAACCACAACAAAATATACAGTGTGTTCCAAAGCTCTGCTCCATGCTTAAGATGACTTCAGTGGATAGAGCTAACTTTAAGATGAGAGAAAATGATATTTCATCGAATTGAATTAAAGAAAAACACTCTAATTGTCACATATTTTCATTGAAAGTGGTAGTTGTCCCAGTCACAATCTCATTCAACTGACATGTCACATTGAAAAGATGATTACATGTTATACCAAGACTGAGGGCTTGATAGGCTAAGGGTCTCCTATTCTGTTATGCAGTACTCCTCACTTAACACTGTGAGTGCTTGTGTGTTTGTATTTTTGAGTGTGTGTTATATTGAGGGGGGGGGGTTCATGGGTGTTTATGTGTGTGTGTGTTTGTTTGTCTCAAATTAAGTGGAATATTTTACCATGAAATTGGTATTGAAGGTAATCTTTAGTCTGTTTGATCTTTTGTGTAGAAGGATTTCCCTGATTCATTGTTTCACAAGTCTCCCATTGTCATTAATACATTCACATCTTCTTTAGATTTGCCTCATTAGAATAAACAATGATTAAAAAAAGGGAGTGGTATATTCATCATTTGCATATAAACTATTCTTTAATGACTAGATTTAAGGGAAGGGGGGGGGGGATGGATATATTTCCTTCATTATTGACCTGAAAATGGGTTGTATGATTCTGTTACGTACAAATCAATGTGAAAGTTGTATGGCATTGACTTTGTCATTACATTACCTGATGTAACTTGCAGAATAGTATCATGACAACATCAGTGTGTTATTGGCTTTGTAGTCCATAACATTAATGTCTTCAGGTGTTTGTCTTGCCCATTGAAAGTTGAGGTGAATTGCTGGTACATGTATATCTTACGATATCTTATGTATATCTTACATGTATATCTTACGAGTGGCCAGTTACCTATATACACCTTGCGATTGTCACTAGCGATATTGTCAGTACGATTCTTGTAGTAAAACATTAGCTGCTTGGTTTGCAGTGGTATTTTTGACTTATGATAATAATCTCATTGAAATTTTACAACTTTTTCGATAAGATTCATTTTTTGGAAGGTGCAGGAGAGTAACTTATTTTTGTGCAAGACAGGTTGAAACCTTACCACATTATCACATTCATATGAAACATTATCACATTCATACATGCAATGTGCCTGCTACCAAGAACAACATGTGTAAATGACTGCTTTTCTTTTCTTTTTAATTAAGTTCCCAGTCCAGCAGGTCCAATTAATGTTGTAGAAGAAGAGTCTGGTGCCACCACAATTACCCTTTCTTGGGAGCCCTCATCAACTGCCGAGTTCTACCGCGTGAGCATCAAATCCCCAGACGGAACTACTGTGAATGAATATGAGGTGCCATCAACCAATCCATTGAGAGTGACGTTTGACAACCTTATGCCAGACACAAGATACACGCTCATGGTTGAGTCTGGACTTGAGGCCCTTTTGCCTGAACTTGAAGACCAGATTGGACAGGCTGTCACTGCAGAGTATGAAACTGGTAAGTTGCTGCTTCAGACGAGGGCAACATACATATTTTGAAAAAGAAAAATTGATATAATGATCATGATGTTGTGTCTAATAAAAGCAAACCCATTTACTGTTCAGCATGTGTAGTTGACAATTGCTGTATTTCTGTTGTTTCCCTTCACGCTTTCCTCAATAAGAGAAACTTGAACATAACTTTTAGATCATATACACCTTGACCGTGCTCTTATTTCACATATAGAGTGATATTCGATTGACGTGTTTTGAAAGTAACATACTAAAGTGTCATATTGTCTATAAAAAATATCCATTTGAGCCCTATCAGGATAAATGGGCAGTAAACACACACACAATAAGAAACAAACCCTACAACCTAGTCTGTGATCAATTACCCGCTTTAGATTTCACTCTTGATGCTTGTTTACAATATCACAAGTAGAAATACAGCAGCAGTCAA
Organism: Diadema antillarum; assembly: GCF_040938485.1. Classification (NCBI taxonomy): domain Eukaryota; kingdom Metazoa; phylum Echinodermata; class Echinoidea; order Diadematoida; family Diadematidae; genus Diadema; species Diadema antillarum. The sequence goes on along the minus strand of NW_027272080.1, from coordinate 211,633 downwards.
TCTCTTATTTGCTTTGAGTATTTCACCTGCTAATGTAGCAAGTTCCTTATTGTGAAATATACAAATAATAAAAAAACTATCAAAAAATGCCAAGCTCAAGAGGGTTTCTCTATAGAACCCTCACATCCTGCTTTTCGGAATTTGATGAATACAGTGAAGACATAAACCAATGAGATTATATGAGTGAAACTATGTAGATTTATCCAAGCACCTTCTGCTGCAAATGTGTCTGTCAATCATCAGGAATCTGCCAAGAAATTGGAAGCTATCTGATGACTTTTCTTGGAGTATTTGTCAAAGCATGTTGTGGTATGATTTTACAATATAGCAATACATGGTTGCACTACGTACCAACTGTTTATTTTTTTTGTTTGTTTTTCTTTTTCTCTCATTTGTGATGTGTCTTTTAAACGATTTCTTCTTTCAGATGACGTCGAGGCTGGTGAATCCTTCGTGCTTGCTCTGACTTCATCCTCTGTTACCCTGTTGATAGCTCCTCCCGATTCCTCTGCATATGCAAACGTTTTCCTCGTCCTCAACGTAGAACTCAGCGATGGCTCAGTGGAATTTGTAAGAACATTCTTCAGAGAGTTCACAGAGGGGTTTCCCACCCAGACAATTTCACAAGAGTTTTCTGAACTTATGTCGAGCAGTAATTACTTACTCACGACCAGATGGACGTCTGCAGGAGGCACCTCTGTGTCAGCCGATTCTGATTTTTGGACACGTGAGTATGAATGAGTCGGAAGAACAGCAGATAAGAAGTTTACCGTTTGCACGTCTTGCTGTAAGAGCTAATCAAACTGTACTGTGGGCATTTGAAGCAAGATGAATGTGTGTGATTGGGAATGATTATTTCTGTGTGTATGGTCCATGAATGACATGAACTGTAGAGATGTGCCACCACATTTTATACCAATGTAAGTACAGATTGTATTCTCCTTTTGACAGCACTCTAGATGTGGGCTAGGGGAAAATTATTGCTTGGATTCGAATAGCAAAGGGATGAATCCTTGAAGTGCAGTGAGGCCAGTAATGATAATAACACACCATATCCATGTATAATGTTGTGCATATCACAAAAATTGATCTCTTTATCTATATACATGTATGCTTATTAAAAGAGGAAAAATATAGGAAGAAAGGAAAATTGACATAATGGAGAGGAGAGTAGATGAGGCGAGATAAGAGCGACAAAATTTGACATAAGGGACATAGCCTAATCCATGACAACTTAAAGAAGTATGTTTTCAAAAGACTTTTAAAATAGTGTATTGTATCAGACTGCTTGAGATGCTTTGGCAATTTGTTCCATAGCAATAGCTACAAATGTCTATGCCCTACCTAGCAAGCCAAACTGAACCACAATTATGTCTCTTGTTCCTTTTACAAGAAATGTGCTCTGATATAATTAGGAAAATCTTATTGACCTCATCATAAAAACAGATAAAAAAATTACTTAAGGCCAAGCAATGACCTCCCAGCATCTGCCAGTTTATAGGTAATGATTACTTTAACTAAATTCATTTCATGAGAGCCATTCCATGAAACTGTTTGATAATAAGCTAATTCTTGTCGATGATTTTCACTTTGAATCCTAACATATCTAGTACCTCCAAGTCCACGAAACTTGTTTGCAAGTGCAGCACGTGATTCTTCCGTGGTGGCGCTTAGCTGGTCCCAAGCAGACCCGTCCGACGGTCTTTCAGGTTATCGGCTTGTCTACTTCCCAGTCGGTGTCCGCGACAAGGCGGAGCGCCGAATAGTATCTACCGCCTCATCAGCCAATATTGAAAATCTACTCCCTGGAATTCCCTACACCTTCTCGTTAACGTCGCTAGTCGAGAGGGATGGCATGGAACTGGAAAGTATGGCTGCAGATACTACAGTCACCATTGGTGAGTTATCCCTGTGTATGTGAGCAGTGCAGGGGATAAGTTGCAAATTACTGCATGAGACTGACTATGTGTAGGGTACCAGTACTGTGCATCATGCAGCCATGATTATTGTAACTAGTACCAAAATCCCAGATTACTGTAGGAACCAACAATCAAGGAATCTAAACATTTGAGCTAGAATGCAAAATCTAAAAAAAAAACAAAACAAAAGAAAAAACAAAACAAAAACACAACAACAACATAAAAGCAGTTCATTGCTCATAGGGAAAAAGATAAATCAACATCATTTCAGACAGTGTAGCAATACTACCACTAATAACTACAATGTTCATAGCTGTTGTGGGTCAGTGACATGTCCTTAATTATCTTTGGATATCTATGTCTATGTTAAGACTACTTAAATATCGTACATTATTATACACTTTGTGTCTTTTTAAAGATTTAAATTCTTGACTTAATTGTGAGAAGAGTCACATTGTGTGTATATAGTGTGAGTATTTGTGATTTTCTGGTATGTATACACCAAACAGAAGAGATACATGTAGCTTGTAAATACAAGTCTTGTGTAAGACCCCTCATGCTCTTTCGCCATTAAATGCTGACATCTCAAATGTAATGAACTTGTGACATATGTTACAGGAAGCACTGATGGCCTGCCATATGTCCGTTACAAGACAAACAGCTCAGTGGACTTCATATGGACCCCATTGGCTTCTGCGGATTATTACAACACCTCTCTCCAGCTTGGTAGTGATCAGATCTTTGCTAAGAATGTAGCGCCTTCCGCTCGGCCTCGGCTCTCAGTGACTGGCCTGGAATCTGGTAGACAGTACACCTTCACCGTCACAACCTACCGCTTTGGGAGTATGAGCTCAAGGAATGTGTATGTGACAACCAGTAAGTTGTCAAGCTGCCTTGTAGTGAGAGATAAATGTGCGCTAGTGGGTGTGGCAACTATTAACCCTTAGATTTATGTGCCAATGAGTAAAATGTGCACCAATTTGACACACAAACCTATGAGCAGGTAGTAGAATGTGGCACAAAAGGGGTTAAAGAGGGTTGAGTGTATCACAGAACTGTTGTCTTTCATTTCAGTTTAATTCAAAGATTGGCGTGCAATGTAGAGACTAAAGCCATGTGGAAATACTGTTTTAGTAGGATGGGTCTTGACTTTCAATGTGAACATTATGTCACTGCCCATTATTCAAATTAAACCAGGACCAAAAAGAGCATAAAACAGTTTGTTATTTTTCCAACACCATGTGAAAGAAAAGCAATAAGCAAGCACGGTGATGTCAAAATTAATGTATTGGTCCTGGCCATATTTTCATAGGGGTTTTTTGGTAACTGCCATTTTTGTGTCTCTTTTTTATGCCTCCGCAACGAAGTGGCCGGAGGCATTATGTTTTCGGGTCGTCCGTCCGTCCGTCCGTCCGTCCGTACGTCCGTCCGTCCCGTTTTGTTTTTGTCGATATCTCAAGAACCGTGTGGTGGTTTTACATCAAACTTGGTATGAGGGTATATCCTAGGGGGATAATACTTTGTGTGGATTTTAGGGTCACAGGGTCAAAGGTCAAAGGTCACAGGTTATTTTGTGAAAAAAAAAATTGAAATTTCATGTTTTTCTCCATATCTCGCAAATGGTTCAAGGTGTCTTCATGGAACTTAGTATATATGCTTGTACTGATGGGCAGTGATTATCTAGGGAAGTTGGGGTCGTGGGTCAAAGGTCAGGGGGTCAAAGGTCAAGGTCAACTCCTCAAAATATCACTACTTTCCTTAGAATGCAATATGCCTGAAGGTTTTTTTTTTTTTAAACTTGATGTATGGCATGTATTACCCAATATATATTTTTGGGGAAGTTTCTTGCCAAAAGGTCAAAGGTCAAAGGTCAAAGGTCAAGTGAAAGTGCTAAATTGCGCTTTTTCCTCCATATCTCGAAAGTAACTCCAGGTATCATCATGAAACTTACATATTTATGCATGTTCAACCTAAAAGTGATTCTCTTTGGAACTGTGAGGTCAAAGGTCAAAGGCCAGGTTTAGATAATGCTATTTTCCCATTTGATACTGAAATTATACTTTTCCTCAATACCTTGAAAATTACTCAATGCATAAACTTATAAAAGGGTCAAAAGTCAAGTAAAAATCATCAGTTCCCCAAATACCTGCACTCTGACATTTTAATCATTCATCCAATTGAACCTAGTTCTAGGAAAGTGAACATTCAGCACATTTGTGTCAAACCTGTCCTTTTAATATTTTGCCAGTTGTGTGAAACTGTCATCACACATTGTCAAGACATTGTACTATAGACCTACACCATTGTATTAGGAGAACCATGCATTATGGCGGAGGCATATCAGTAGCCGTAGCGATATGTCTAGTTTTTAATGCCAGAAAATGTTTTCTTTTTCCTTCTAATCATAAGAAGATACAAGAGCACAGGAGATCAATGCTATGCAGAGATATTTTAAAGGGTTGTTTTTTGTTGTATTCATATGATCTACAAAAGCCCACCTTCCATATTCATTTAAAGACCATGCATGGAATTGGTCTTGTGAATGTTATTACACCTCTTTGTATCGTATTCATTTATCCATTATTATCATCATTTTGCTGTGTGAGATGGCTAAGAGCAGTATTTTCAAAGTGTATGTGTGATGTTTCACTTTAAATAGATCCAAATGAACCTGGTGAGATTGTTGTGCTGTCAACCACACCTACCACTGTCACTCTCGACTTATCTGAGCCGACTCTGCCGACTACATTCTCCGCCTATGAGATCTGGTACCAAAGGGAGGACTCGGGGCAGGAGACACTTTCTGGAACTGCTGCGAACTCAGCTGATACCTTCATTGTAGAGGATCTGTTCCCAGAAACAAATTATACTTTCTATGTACGAGCTGTTTCATCAAATACGCCGAGTCAAGCTGTGAGTGACGCCTCTACTGTTGATGGCAGCACAGGTCAGTCGACTATTTACTTTTATGCTACTTTAGACTGCCATCATCCATGGTGTTGGAGCATGGATGTGAAGTTGAAAATGCCAATACAATGCCCTACCTAAATAACACTAAATTTCCGTTACCTATAATGAATAATAGGGCATATTAGTTTTCCAGCATGATGTATTGTAAACAGATTTGATAGCAGTACTCCACATACAATGCTCACACAGAGTTAGTTGACAAAATCAATGAACACATGCGTGTTGATTAGGCTATTTTATTTTCTTGACCCTCAAAGGTTTTTGATATGTATTGGAAAGGAAAACCAAAAGTGAAAATGAGCACTATTCAAATAACTATTAAAGAGCACAGCAAAATAAACAAAGGGCACTTCATTGTAAAATACAGTTTACTCGTGAACTCCAGTGACCAGAAAAATTGAGAAAGTAGATGTTCTGATAGGCTAAGAAAGAATAAGCTGCTCTGTAAAAAAAAAAAAAAAAAAGGAAAATATGTCAGTGAATGTTTGAGGCATAATGCTGTAGAACAGCAGACTTTATTTCAACAAAGATTTTGCTCTTTACCATTATTTGGTAGCAGTTATTCCTTTTTATTGGGGGGGGGATCTTGTTTTGGCACTATACTTCTATCATTTTTGCTGCTTTTAGCTCACCTGAGCTATTGCGATTCCTCTTCATCTGGTGTGCGTATGTGTATTAACCTTTTAACATTCTCAAATTCTTCTTGAAAACCTCACAAACAATTTCACCAAACTTGGCAGGTAGCATATTTGGGGGGTTGTTATCACATTTTTTTTTTTCAAATTGGCACCATGTCCCACTGGGGGACCCACAGGGCCCATGCAAACCCCTCAAAATTAAGGGATCCTAAAAAGTTTTCTTTAGAACCAGAAGTGATAGAGGTACACAAGTTAATAGTATGATTTAGTACATTGATGACTGTAGTTTCAAGTTTGTTCATAGCGGAATGAGGGTGCCCCCTTTGGGACCCATGGGAGGGGGGTTGGAAGGGGTCCTAATGGGGGCCTAAATTGTACATTTTCATCTTCTTCTTGTAAACCCCATGGCCGATTTTCACCAAACATAGCAGGTAGCATGTCTATGGGATAGGATCTCACTGTGTTTAAATGGGCACCATGTCCCACATGGGGGGGGGGGGGGGGGGCCCTGGGGGTCCAAGCCCTCCAAAATTAAGGAATCTTAAAAAATTTTAAACTTCTCCAGAACCAGAAGTGATAGAGCTAAGTTAATACTATGAGGTAGTACATTGATGACTGTAGTTTCAAGTGGTTTCAAGGGGTGCCCCCTTGGGATTGACCCAAGGGAGTGGGATGAGAGGGGTCATAATGGGGACTTACAAGCGTAAATTTGACATATGTTCATATCGTTCTTGAAAACCCCTCTATGCCTAGGAGGGTAGGATCTCCATTTGATCAACTGGGAACTATGTTCCTCTTGCCCCCCCCCCCCCCCCCCACCGGGTCCCAAACCCCCCACCGGGTCCCAAACCCCTCCCCAAATTAAGAATATTTACAAATCTTCTTTTCTAAAACCAGTGGTGATAAAGCGAAGGTAATGCCAGGAGTAAGTAAAATGTGCATTGATGACTGTAGTTCATTGCAGATCCTGAGGTGCAAGCTTTTGCACAAACTCTCGTGTAAGGAGCTGTACTGTCCACACAACTTGCACACAGAATTTCCTGTGGTTGTGGATGCGCGTGGTCTGTATATCTTGAAATTATCAAATTACAAAGGAAACAAATACTTGATGTCAGTGTAATATATTTGCTGTCTGAAGGTGATACTTTTGTATGCCTTTGTATGACTCGAGATGGAGGGTACTTGATCTGCATTACAACAAAACAATTAATAAACAACAAAACAAGTAAATTAACCATCCAAATGATACTGACTGAAAAATTTTGTGCTTTGCTTTCCATTTCAATTCAATTCAATTCACTTTATTGATAATCATAAAAATGGAAATATATACAGAGTAAAATGTGTGGGGGAGTTCACAAAGAAAGCCAAAGGCTTGAGACAAGTGATCCCCTTTGCGAGAGTTGGATACATAAGAATATACATACAAATGCAGATTCAGAGTTACATTCAGATTACTTAATGACAGTTACAGATAACATAGACAAATAAGATGAAATAAAAGACATATGCTACTACATTACACAAATAAAACAAACAGACAGAACAAGACTAACAAAGATGGACTGATACAATTCAATAGGCATTTAAAAGATATTGTTTATATCTAGACTTAAAAGCACTTTGAGTGGATACATTCTTAAAAATTGAATCCAAGTCATTCCAAAACTTAGCACCGTTATGTAAAATAGAATTTTTTTGCTTTATGCTCAAGCGACAAAATGGCAACACGATGTTATTTTTATTTCGAATTTCAATGCTATGTGATGCACAATTCAGTGTAAAAGAACCATAAAAAATGTCAGGTAAAATTGCATTCGAGCATTTATACATAAAAAGACCAAGTTTTACTAAGACACTGTCAGACAGAGTGAGAGTATTCAATTTTTTGAAAAGTGGAGCGGTGTGGTCAAGAGAGTTGGCATTTGAACAAATTCGAATTGCTTTTTTCTGTAAAACTAATAAACGACACAAATTAGTTAAGCTGGTTCCAGACCATACAAGACTACAATAATCAATATGAGCCCAGTGAACAATTGCATAATTTCAGAACACTTTATTTTAAGTCCTGACCTCTGTTGTACCTATACAATTATCATCCATCTGGTTCTGCTCTCAAATAATTTTCCGTTTGTTTAAATTAGATGCTATTCCGGAAGATAGAATCTTTGTCGAGAGGGTCACAGCAACCACAATTACAGTCATTTACGCAACTGTTGATGAACCCGGATTCTTCGAGTACATCTACCCAGCAGGCACTCCAAGACCAACTGCAAGTGTACCTAAGCTTGCCACAGACCGATACATTGTGACAACTTTCGATAATCTCGTTTCTGGACGGCTGTACACAATTGATGTGGATGACTTTAGTAGCACTCTTGCCAGAACTGTCAATGTTCGCACAAGTAAGATTGATACTGTATTTGCATGCCATATTTTAAAGGGATGTTATAGTTTTGATTGAAATGGGCCGGGCTTCAGGTTTCCAACCTTTTGGCGAGATAGTGGGAATCCTTGTATGGAATATGAAAGAGCATACATTTCTAAAAGGAATTTAAAGTTTATTTGATAAAAATTGGTTTGGAAATAGCTGAGATATCTAAAAACAAAAAGATGTCAAAATAAAAGTTGGGACCCACCTTTTATTTTGATAGCTATCACTTTGTTCTACTTTGTTTTGTAATTAACATAATTACAATTATGTGTAATGTGTAAACGTTAATACAATTTACATATTTATATATTCAATTCTTTCATTAAAAATTTGGTATAGCTTTGATGTCTATATGTACTTTTGGAATTGTTGAGTGCAAAGTGCATTACTTCACTCACCCTTTCATTCATTCAGTCATTCAAACTAGACCAAGGACCATAGTCTAAAAACATCTACAAGCTTAAGAATGTATTGATAGTTTGACAAAAATCTGCCTAGTTGTCATTATGGATAGGACATTTATGCAAATGAATCATATTGGTGTTCAGAATAATGACTGAGCCAAAATTTGTGGGAAAGATTAACCCTTTGAGGATGGGCTGATTTTGCTACACCACGCATTTCCCAAAGACACTTTCCCGAGTGTTCTCGGGACTCGTCCTCAACGGGTTAAGTATAGATCAAAACATGTTGTAGAGAGTAAACCATTTTAGCTTCAATTCTCGTCACCAGATCTGTACATTGGTACTACAGTATAGTCTGTGCAATAATGTAGCTCACTCTAATAGAGTTCTAATTTAAACAGAAGAAACTTGGATGGTTAATGTGGAATGAAATTGCTATAATTGACGCATACTTTTACTCTACTGAAAGGTCCAAATGCACCAGTCGACATCAGTGGACAGACAACATCTACCACGCTGACAGTTACATGGAGTGCAGCAGTTGGTGATGTGGACTTCTATGAAGTAGAGTACTCCCCACCCGATGGAAGTACCCCTCAGCTGTCCAGAGTAGAGGCTACAGCCACACTGACCTTCACCATAGTCACACTGCTTCCAGGGAGGGAGTATGCAGTGTCCATCAGGACGGTCACAGGCCAAGATGGTGTAGCCAGCAGGAGCGAACCATTGGAGGGGACATTCCAGACAAGTATGTCTATCACTTTGTATTATTACCTCTGCCTAGGGAGGAGGTTGTATATGTTTTCATCAGCATGGGTTTGTTTGTTTGTCCTTGTGCAAATAACTCAAAAAGTTGCAAACGGTTTTGGATGAAACTTACAGGAAAGGTTGAGAATGACACAAGTAACAGATGATTAAGTTTTGGGAGTGTTCAGGGAATTTTTGTGGATTTTATGAAGGATTTTCAATATATTTCCAGGAGTTCAAGCTGCGCATTTTTGAGGTTTTCATGTCCTAGTTTCCGCTAGGGCGAGGTGCGCCACACAGCTGGAAGTTGATAACATAACAAAAGGCTTCTATATAGGGAAATTGGGCGACTTTCAGCATGCATACAACATGTGCTTACTGGTGGAAATCACTGATAAGGAAGAACAAGATTAGTGATGGAATTGATTAGATTAGGGTTAGGTTTAGGGTTACAGTTTGGGTTAGGGTTAGGATTAGGTTCAGGATTAGGATTAGGATTAGGGTTAGGGTTAGGGTCAGGGTCAGGGGAGGGTCCGGGGTAATTGCCCAGAGGGTATAATTGCCCTAGACCTGCAATGGTGTATTATTGAACAGCCAGTAACAACGGTAGCCTATGGGGAATTAATTGGCTTATATACTGTGAAACATGATATATTCGCGGCATGAAATTTTCGCAAACTGCCACTAGCATTCAATGCATATAGTATATAGACAACTTTCGCGTGCATTTTGATTTCGCGAATCTTGGCACTCGCAAAATTTGTTTTACGGTATTTTGTTCAATACATTCTCGTATTGCACAGTAGAAATTGAGCGGACAACGATATGCGTTTTTAGTGCGCTACTAAAGCATCGTATATAGATGACAATATCATTTGTCAATACAAGATATATGGTGTATGATATTTTGAAGTTCATGCTGTTGTATGATCGTGTATGTGTATCCCACAATGCAGTGCCTGCCTCTCCCGGTGAGATCATCATCCGTGAGATTGGAAACACGTCCATCGAGTATACCTTTGGGGAGGTTGCAGACACAAACACATACATCATTCAGTTAACAGGCGGACCTCTTCCCCAGGCGAAGGCACATACTTCAGCTGATATCATCGACACGTTCACTGGACTGATTCCTGGGCAGCTGTATACTATGACTCTCAGAGCTGATGGCATGGAGATATCGTCTCAGATGATCAGAACAGGTAGTTCACTGTGCTGTAGAGGACCCTGTCCTATTTCAACTTACAGTGTACACAAATTACTCCCAGTCATATCTGCAGTAATGAGATGTCATGGACAGGCATGGGGAATTACTGTCATGATTCCACAGTTGTAATTTGGTTTTATTGTAAGTTTTTTTTTTTTTTTTGGGGGGGGGGAGGGGTGGAGTGGGCAAAGGGGGTGTGTTATGTTACTAAACTTTGGAAATGTTCCTACAGAATATACACTGTAATGCTGCTTTTTGTAGTAGTCCTTAAAAGATGTTTCTATTTCCCCGTCTTACCAGGGTGTCTTTATACTGTTCCTGCCAGAATTTATGATTTTTTATTTATTCTTATTTATTCTGATTTATTTCTCTGGGGGGGGGGGGGGGGGGGGTATGGTTAGATAGATTGTTTCTTTTTTTCAATCTTATCCACCAAACTTACAGCTAAATTGCTTTAAAAAAAGAACACAAAAGAAACACATACAAGATTTTGTTGCCTTATAAAAAAATAGAGAGACAAAAAGACATTTGTCATCCTTTCTTTACTTGGGGGAGGGGGGAGGGATGGGAATCATTCAGCTTTTATCAAAACAAAAATCCTCTCCCTATAAATTTTGCTTCATGAATGAATGCGTGGCTACCTCTGTTGCTCTCTACGACAGAACCTGACCCACCGAGCAGTGTCACGGTTGTCTCCAAGACGTTCTCCTCCCTTACCGCATCATGGACAGCACCGGCTCCTCCCGCCGTCATCTTTGGCTATCAAGTCCGTATCAACCCTACGTCTGCGATCCAGCCAGAGCCATTCTCTATTACTTTGTTTGGCACAGGTCAGAAAGCCTTATTTGCATATGATGCAATGTTTGGTACCCTTAGGTAGCAAATGAAAATTCGCCAGTTCGTTGAATTATTATTATTATTTTTTTTTAGTGCTGTACCCTGGTTTGCCAGAAAATATGTGAAAATCATTTTTAGTATCATTATGCACAAAAATGTTTTTGTGTTTGAGATTATGCAACAGATGTATAGTTGTATCACCGGTCTCTTATGTAAGCACACACACAGCCAAAGAGTCTTGATGGCAGTCGACCGTTACTAATGAGCATATGTGACCCGCTACAATAAAAGGATCCGAAAGTTGGGGGAATACAATTTTCTCAAAATGGCATGACATTATTCCCCATACTCTTCTACCTTAACTTTATATGTAGCACAACTCATAAAAATACTTGGCTGCGGAAATATCGATGATCTTTTTAGTGCATGTCAAGTGGTTGAGGAATTCAGAGTTTCGAGAAAAACGCCTTCTAAGTTTTCCTTCCGACGCTATCATGATCAAGGGGAGATGAGACAGTTTTCATAGCTTGACAATAGAAGGCATGCTCCTAGCGACCACCACGATGTTCATACAAGCTTAGCGCCAGCTGTCAACGCACGACCGAGCAATAATCAGGATGCCACGCACTGACCAATAAGATTACTCCCTCGTTGCAATGGGCGGAGTCTAGCTGCGGCGCTAAATCCAAATCTTCGGACACGTTTTTGTTACGTTGAAAGTTGGAAAATCATAGCCCAGAAAAATGCTGATTTCTCGTCTTTCCTTTGATCATTTAATTAGCTTCGAAATTTCGGCAGATGATAGACAAAACATTAGACCACAAAATTATGCCTGAAACAGAAATCCGATTGTTTTGACCAATTTTGATGATGTGACTTCAAACTCGATTTTCTCGGGTCAACCGTCAGCGACTTTAGGATCCTTTTGTTGTAGCAGGTCATACACTTTGATGCAAGTATTCACTGACATGTGCCCGATGGGCGCTATTCGTAGGCCTCAAATGTACCTCATGTAAACCATAGCCTTTTATCGCCTCTCGCCACCTCACAATTTCTGCAGAATTTCTTCAGGACAAAATGAGAATAAATAAAGTTTATTAATGAAATTCTACCCATTTGTCCAAAATGCCTACCCGATCATACGGTGTAAAAATAACATGCACGAAAACTGTTTGTCCGCTTTGTATGTCAATTACAACTACTGTAGCTGTACTACTCCTACTCCTACTCCTACTACTACTACTACTTCTACTTCTACTACTTCTATTTCTACTGCTACTATTACTACTACACTACTACTACTGCTATTACTACTACTACTACTACTACTACTACTACTACTACTACTACTACTACTACTACTAAAATGTTGTGTACTACTACTACTACTTCTACTTCTACTATTACTGCTACTACTACTACTACTTCTACTACTCCAACTACTACTACTACTAATACTACTACTACTACTACGACTACTACTACTACTACTACGCTACTACTACCACTACTACTACTACTACTACTACTGATACTACTATTATTATGCTGCTGCTGCTACTACTACTACACTACTTCTGCTCGTACTACTTTTACTTCTGCTACTACAGCTGCTGTATAGTAAACTATTGTTATTAACTTTACCTCTACTACTCTATCCATCACAGAGATCTTGTCCTACGAGTTTGAGGATCTTCTTCCAGACGTGAATTACTCTGTGGAGGTCCGGAGCTTTGCTGCACCTGCAGGGGGTGGACAGATTTCCTTCGGCAGTGCTATCGGGGTTATTGACTCAACAGGTGTGGGGTGGATTCAGCTCACTTTCTTTCAAAAGAGCATTTTTTCTCTCTCTCTCAATCTCTCCAATAAAAAATAGTAGTAATTGTATCAAAGTATTACAGAGGAGAGCAGAATTAAGGGATTCCCATTTAAGGAAACAGAAGAGAAATGAAATTGCACAATTCTTCTTTTTTTTCATATGAACTTGAACAAACTTTTGATAATGCATGTGTTAAATAATGCTATCCTCATCTCAGAGCCATTCCCAGCTGACCGTCTTGTAGTGACCGACTTCAACGAGACTTCTGTCATGGTAACATGGAGGAAAGAAGAGGGCGTCGATTATTTCGCCCTGTTTCGTGAAGTGGGCAGAGTGAGTGGTGAAGACGTTGGTGGTCTGGTCTCGTCATCGTCGAGCATCAGCACCATCCTGTCATTCACGTACATCAATTTGGTGCCGGGGAGGAACTACGAGTTCAGAGTCAGAAGGAATGATGTGGACCAAACAGTCATTTCGACTACTTTCAGAACATGTGAGTTGAGACAAGATTACATGTAGATGTAGCAATTGATACAACTCTCCGGCTTAACTTTTTATCAGGATGGGCTTTTTTGGCTGTGGATGCTGCCCCCCTGGAAATCTGCGTCATCAGTGGGGCAGTCACAATATTTGGCCCATACGACACATGCATTGTAATTTTCAAGATATTGTCTTGAAATATCAATTTCTTATCTTAATCAATGAATTTATAAGCAAATTCAGCTCAAGATCTTCTGTTAGCCTGTTAAACACCAATTAAAAGCATTAAGAGTCTACTTTATGGTTTGTATATTTGTTTTACATATTCAACAATTGTACATTATAAAAACTTCCAAAGGTAATTTCAATTTTTATATATTTTATTGTTTTTGGATTTTGTTTAGGTGTATTTCTTCAATTTTGACAGTTTTTTAAAAATATTTTTTCATTGGAAATTGTCACTGACCACTTTCTTACCATAATTAGCGTAAAATTAGATAAATCAATCGAACTGGATTTTTTTTAGTTTTGTGACAGAGCATTGAAATGTACATGAAATCACAAAGTCGTGCCCATGTGAGGTGACATGCAGTACAAAAATGGGCGTGGCTTTGTAATAGTATGCGTGAATGTCTCATATTTGTTCTCAAAAGTTGTGCGAGACTTGAAAAAAAAAAAATTAAACCTCTTGACAAGGTCTTGCCAATGACTGTGTGAAATGTTGATGCCCCCCTCCCCACCCCCCCCCACCAACCGCCCTTGCAAAATGGTGAGTTAATAAAAGATAGAGAAGTTGCCCGGAAGCATGCGTATAACATTCATGATTGTGCAAATGGGTAGATATGTTTGGAGCAAATGGTTTGTAGTAACTGTGAAATACACACAAACACACACACACACACACACATGCACGACAATCAACAATATTGTCTTTCAAAGCATACGGTGAATAAAGACTACCATTGATATGCATGTTATTGTTGTTTCAGTGCCCACTGCACCATTAGCCATTTCAGCTGATCCACTGAATGCAGAGGTTATTGAACTCTCCTGGGTGGCTGCACTGAATGATTTTGAGCGCTACGAGATCACCTACTTTGAGACAAGTTCTTCTGGCGTCGCCGATGCCAGCAGTGTGGTGGTTGTACTGGGAGATGTCCTCACTTACCAGGTAGATGGCCTCACGGCTGACACTGAGTACACCTTGGAAGTCAGAACCGTCAGCGGCAGTGGGGAGTCCGAGCAGAAGAGTGCTCCACGATCCACCACAGCAACTACAGGTAGCATGAACAAGAGTATTTAACTCCTTCTCTGCTAGGATCCTTGGACTGTATGTACAACACTATTGGCTTTTCTGTGCCAATTGCTACTCACAGGAGAGACAGGGCTATTCAAAGTCATGAAATTCTTCCATTGAGTCGTTTGTATTGCAATTGATTGACAAATTGCCCTACAATGTGCATCAACGTAAATGATGACATAATAAAAGATACTAAGTGAAGTTTGCCAGCAAGCATGCTTAACACTTATAAATGTGTAAGTGAGTGAGTATACACAGTACTGGCTGCATGCTATAAGGATTTGAACCAACACTGGCTGTTGGGTGGAAGTTTGGTGGTGTAGTGGATAAGATGCCTGTCCAGAGATGAAGATGTTGTTGGTTCAAATCCCGCCTGAGTTTGTATGCATGTAATTTCTTTTGTCATGGCTACATCTAAAACACTGATCACATGACTACATGTATAAAACATGAATTTGTCAATTCATTATCGTAGCAATGACAAGCAGATGGTGTTTTTTTTTCATCCCATTTGCAGCATGAGAATCACTAATGATTGTATAAAATGAATATATATATTTCTATATATATATATATATATAATATTTATGTAAATATGTATATATATGTATATATATATATATATATATTTTTTTTTTTTTTTGTACAGCAAAAGCTAAAATTTGCATCTGAAGATTAGAGAAGGAAACTAAAGAAAGAGAATGTCCTGCCTGTAATTAGTTCATGAAAACATATTATATAGATTTAGTATTTTTAATCACTCTCATCCAACCAATGGCTAATGGGAATTATAATGAGGAGAGAAACTTGTTGAACAAGATCATACATGTAAGAAATGCCACTAAAAAATGAGTTCACAATTAGTTTTCATTGTGTCTCTCAATCAAAGAGGCATTCAACATACCTTGAAATGCACCCAACATGTTTGGATGTAATAGTGCTCAAATAGAAGCTCACATTGTATGATTATGATTCTCATGCATCTCTTTCTCTGTGCCGTAGGTCCAATCATCATGGAAGTCCAATTTGCTCTTGAGAATATCATCGTAATCAGGGTCAGGCTCACTGGTGCTTTTGACGGGTTTGGCTACAGCTACCGCCAGCTTCCTGCGGGTTCAGCATCTGCTTCTAATATTCCAGTACCAGATAGTGATTTGATCACCATACCCAACCTCGTGCCAGGAGCCCTATATGAAATCACTCTATCAACGCGGAACGGCTTAGTGTACACAGTGGCTGGAAGTATTGAAGTCAGGACTAGTAAGTTTAAAGTCATGAAGTCATGTCTGCATACTTCTCAAAACAAGACCCATTGTTCAGATCCTTTTGATATGCAGGTTTACATGGTTTTTCAGTTCCTTAACCCGTTGAGGACAAGTCCCGAGTATACTCGGTCAAGTGTCTATGGGAATTGCGTGTTGTAGCAAAAGCAGCCTGTCCTCAACGGGTTAAGATGTGCAATAGTATGAATATTTTCCAATAGCTTTTGGGATGATAACAATGACTAATTTTAAATGTATCAAATTTATTCAAGGATTATCAGGAGTGACTGACATTGTACATCCTAATTGAATGTCTTAATCATAAATGATACATTGATTTGTAATTAAATGATTATGGTTGTCCATACATCCCTTAACTAGGCTGTTAATGTTCAAAGCAAATCCTTCAGACTGTTTTGATTCAAAAGTTGAAGTCGAATTCATTAATCATTATCTTTGCTGCAAATACCATAGATATGCATGACCATTGACATCATGTCATTATTTGTATGTATTTATTATTTGATGAGTTGGGTTTGTAACAAAGGCAGTATTTCAAGTAAAAGTTTAACATTCACTGTATTGCAGCTGCTCAAAAAGCATCCATCAAGATTTTAAGTAATATGGTATACATGCACTATTTGAAAGACATTTATGGTACAGACAATAGGCAAAACCTAAAGAAGGACATGGTCGGAGTTAAATCCAGACAATTTCTGTGTGCACTCAATATCCAAAATATTGTTTGTATTAAGGATTATGTAACCTTGTCAATCTTAATTGTTACAGCACTCATTTGAATGGTATGTTGTGGAATGGAAGTAAAATGTTCATTGACTAATGTATGGTTAATGTACCATCAGTTGTTCGTCTAAAGTCAAGGTGAATTCTCAGAGGAACCATTTATGGTGGTCCCGTATAATTTTTTTTTTTTTTTGGTATTAGTTTTTGTTCAAATTTTGTGTGCTGTTGCTTTTTATACAATGCAGAATTGTTGCTTTTCTGACCATGTTACATTGTACATCTGATTTCCATATGAACTTAAATCATGATACAATTTGCAACATCCTCATGTTTACAGGCCCTTCTGCCCCGACTGAGGTTTCTGTTACCAACGTTGAGGCTACATCCCTTCTGGTTCAGTGGACTGGTCCCTCTGCAGAAGATGTGGAGTTTGCAAGTTTCCAACTCACCTATGAACCTGATGATGGTGCTGTTGACTCACCATTGACTCTTGATACAACAGTCAGATCTGTAGCCCTGACTGGGCTTGAGCCTGCCACTGAATATACCATCACCATGATAACTGTGTCTGGAGAGGGTAGAAATGAGGAGCTTAGCTCAGAATCCACCCAAACAGTTACTACAGGTATGTTTTAGTCAAAGTCACAATTAAAACTTTGATATTTGTAATGAGGAAGGAAAACTAAACTTTTCTGACTTGGTGTTGAACATTTATATGATCTCTGTACAATATATCAACCTATGGAAATTCCAGCTGTCAACTCTATAGCCTTCATCAGTGCACTGACCCGTCTTCATCTTGATCACACGATGGTCGATAAGTGGGTCGTAGACTAGTCACCCTGATCACATGATGGTTGATAAGTGGGTCGTAGACAAGTCACCCTGATCACATGATGGTCGATAAGTGGGTCGTAGTCGTAGACTAGTCACCGCGATCACATGATGGTCAATAAGTGGGTCATAGACTAGTCACCTTGATCACATGAATGTCGATATAAAGTGGGTCATAGACTTTAAGAAAATTGTAGACCCCCTTCCCCCTTCCCCTCATTTATTTAGAGAAAGTTAGTAGGTTCTGATGTAAATTACTTCTTTGGACTCCCCTTTGGAAATATTGAGGTTCTGTGTACAGATCGAGCCACAACCTTTAGTAGGTGCATGTGGTGCTTGAAAATGTATATATTTGCCTCCATTGCTTTATTTGGGCTTCAGTAATTGTTCCCACTGTAATTTTTTCTTTAAAGCTGCTGGCACACCTGGAGGCATCAATGTTAAGGAAGTCACCAACACATCGATCCGAATCACCATCAATCAGGTGCAAGGTGTGTCTACTTACATACCATCAATCACTCCTAACGAGGGAACATCAATGGTCCTCGGTCAGCGGGAATTCTTGTTTGAGGGTCTAGAACCCGGCCAGCTGTACACTTTTGAGGTCACGTGGCCTGGGCAGTCAGGAACACCACCGGGTGGTCAGCAGTACACAGGTATGTTCTTGTTCCTTCTGTCTTCTCGGAAGATGTACATATGTGTAGAGGTAGATACAAAATTATTGCTGTGAATTATGCAAGAGTCAAAATGGCATGTGGCGAACAGGGTTCTAGGAACAGTACCCCCTGGAAAACCACCCTCCGGATAACTACCACCCGGATAATTACCCCCCAGGACAATTCCCCCCTAGGGCAACTACCCCCCGGACAACTACCCTCCAAGGGCAATTACCCTCCAGGGTAATTACCCCCTAGGACAACTACCCCCCGGACAACTACCCTCCAAGGGCAATCACCCCCCAGGGCAATTCCCCCTTAGGAAAACTACCCCCTGGATAACTACCCCTCGGATAACTACCCCTGGATAACTACCCCCTCGGATAACTACCCCCTGGATAACTACCACCCGGATAACTACCCCCTGGATAACTACCCCCCGGAGAACTACCCCCTGGATAACTACCCCCCGGAGAACTACCCCCTGGGTAACTACCCCCGGAGAACTACCCCCTGGGTAACTACCCCCAGGATAACTACCCCCCGGATAACTACCCCCCGGATAACTACCCCCCGGATAATTACCCCTCGAATAATTACCCCCCGGATAATTACCCCCCGGATAATCACCCCCCCCCCCCCCCCCCCCCGGATAATTACCCTCCGGATAACTACCCCCCTCCGATAATTACCACCAGGATAATTATCCCCAGGTTAATTACCCCCTCCTCCGATAACTAGACCCCAGATAACTTCCACCCGATAACTACACCCTCCGATAACTTCCCGAGGATGATTACCCCGGATAAGCAAGCCTACAACTCCCCCTCCCCTATAACTATCAAGACGAAAATTACCCCAGGACAGTGCACCACGCCAATTACCCCCTGGGTAACTACCTCCCGGGTCATTGCCCCCCCCCCCATCTTACCTTTAATAAAAAGAATATCATTACTACAGGAAACGAAGTTCTTTGTATTATTTGCCAGGAATCACGGAGATGCCATACTGATACATCATTTTATGAAAACAACATCTTAAAGATTTACGATTTGTATCGTTTGCACTTAGGACAATTTATGTAAAAGCTTAATTTCTCCCTCTGTATTTTGACTCTATGTTCATAAAAAACGAAGCTGTCCCTTCATATCCTACCCGGTAATCCAGTAAATGTCAATGCCTTTAACCAAACTATTTTCGCTAAATCTGTATTTTCTTTTACTGTTCCGAAATTTCGGATTTCTCTTGATAGTATAGTATAAAAGAAGTTTTAAGTTTGAATGCCTTTACCATTGAACTAAAGACATTTTGAAGAAATGTTACACTTCAGAATGAGTTAAACTTTTTGCAATATTTTTTAACCACAATTGTCTATCGTTTACCACAACTCCATGTAACACTTCTTTATTTTGAGGAGCTTATATCTCATGCCTCACGTGCCCTGGTTTTGACCCATCATCTTCCTCTTCCCTCTCGCTTTTCTCTGTCCACTGTGAAGGTAGTCTACTCCTGTCATTCATAACTCACCTTTCCTCTTTCTCTCATTACAAGGGATTTATCTCGTGTGTGTTCATGTGCAGTGCACTCCCGTTAAAACGAAATGCTCAGGACCGGCAGTTTTTTTTTTTTTCGTTTTAACGAAATTTCGTTGTAACCGAACAAATATAATATGCAATGTACAACGAAAAGAAGGAAACCACGCATAAAAAAATTTTGTTTGTTGAATCCTCATCATACGCTGGAAAGCTATGTGAAATGGGAGAATACCTTTTTAATTTCGTTTAAATATTACATTTTAAAAAGAGCATAAAGTTGTTTGTGTTGTCACACATGTGTAGAAAATGACGGTGTAGGATTTGGTTACAGTTCGCTATTCCAAAGGTTCTTTTCTTACTAAAGTACGTTACTCCGAAGACTCCTTATTCCGAAGTTTCGCCATTCCCGGGATTCCGATGGTTTGTTTATGTGAAGGTTCGCATTTCCGCAGAATCATCATTCCGAAAGTTCATAATCTAGATCAAAATAATATATTGTTCATTTTCCGAAGGTTCGTTGATCTGAAAATGAAATGAGGTTCGTCATTCTGAAGGTTTATAAATCAAAAAAAAAAAAAGAAAAAGGTTCACTAGTCAGAAAGTCCGTTGTTCCGAAGGCTTTTTCATCCGAAAATGAAATAAGGTTCGTTATTCCGAAGAAATTTTGTTAATGAAAAAAAAGATGAGAAAGGTTAGTTATTTCGAAGATTTATTTATCTTAAGACGATTATAAAGATTGCAATTCTTAAGTTTTGTTAGTGTACTCTCCTTTTTCCACCATGGATTAACGATACTTTCTGTAATGTTCCGATTAACGAACGTTTTGAATTCCTATCATTTTCGGACTAACGAACCGTATAAGAATAAGAATAAGGACCATATTTTATTATCGAATTAACGAACCTTTGGAATAACGCCAAAATGTGCTTAATAACAAACCCTCTTTCATTTCCGAACTAACGGACATTTAGTTGTATCAGAATCTGTGTGTTTTGTATTAAAGGACTTCGGAACAATGAAACAAACCTTATCTGAATTCAAATTATTTTATTACAACAACGCAAGTTCCCCTCGGAAACTGTGCGTGATACACGGAGTGAACATTTAATGATGCGTTCGCTCATGCAGAGACGCTTTAATAATGCTTGTTCCGCTACGCATTTTCCAATGCGATCCGCATTTCGTTATAACGGAGCGCATTTCTTTTGTTTTTCTTTGTCAGTGGCGCTCAGAAAAGACTTCGTGATAACGAAAATTTTGTTATAACCGTCTTCGTTATAAGCGAATTTTGTACCATAGACTTTAATGGCGATAATTTTGGGACCAGAAGTTTTGCTTCGTTATAACGAAATTTCGTTATAACCGTGTTCGTTGTAACGGGAGTGCACTGTATCTTTATTTGTGTACTTCGTCTCTGTCTTAATTTGCTTTCTTTGCATTGTTTCATCAATTTTGTAACTATTTTACTGTTATACCGTTAACGCTCATTTCAGAATTGCCCTACTGCATTATTGGGCATATTAACAACTAGTATATCAAGGATGTGGGAAGAGATTGTCACCTCCTTGGTATGATCACTGCAGAACATTACCTCCCTTGACAATTACTCCTTATTAAAATTAGGCTCCAAACAATCACCCCTCTTACAATAACTCTCCCCCAGAAAATTACGTCTCTCATTGTTATTTTCGAACACATTAGCTATTTGAATTGAAAAAAAACCCAACATTTTTTCATATCGTCTGGTTTTGGTCGAGACCTAACTTCAGGTTTTAAACATCTTTTGGGTGAGATGAGTGGAAACCCCTTACGAAATATTAAAGAGCATGTTATTCCAAGAAGGATTCAATTTTTTGAGAAAAAAAAAATACTCTTGAAATGGCCGGGATAAAACAGAGCAGCCCTATAATGTAAAAAGGATTCTGTCAACTACAACTCTCCCTAGATCTATTCAAAAAGAGGGTGCAGGACAAAAGACTTCGTTAACAACTAGGGGTGTTTTGTAAAAAAAAAAAAAAAAATACCGTTAAACTCGTAATATTTTACTCTTTCTAATGAGACTAACTTATATTTGAACTGGATTTCCTCTTAAAGTGTCGAGAACATTTAATTTGAAAACTAGCACAATTCTACTTGTATGTAAAACAAGCTGTAATTTTACTCTCATGACAGATTAGGGCACCTTTTGATAAAAGTTGCCAGTTATGACATCTTGTTAGTATCTAATAATTTCAATAAAACCATGGGTTCTGCTTGATTGATAAGCTCGAGTCACTGACTTGTTACCATGGACCTGCTTTGATCGACCTACAACGATTGGTAATTGTGTGGAACTGACAGCTTGTCAGGACTGATAACTTTCATAAAACCGTGCCCGGATCCTATCAGAAATTATGGCTTTATATCGAAGAGTCCCTCGCTAATGTTAAGGGAATATGAATTGCTGTGAAATCAACTCTCCTTTTCTTATGTTTATCGTCTATCATGTTTTCTTATGTTTATCGTCTATCTATCACGGTAGAAAATAAATGACAAGCCAAAAGAGTGATGACAGTGTAAGAGAAAGGTGCATCTTCTGATATGGTGTTATGAACTTATGGAAAATATACGACGGGTGGTAACTTTCGGGGGGCGGGGAGGGAGGGTTGTCCAGTAGGTAAGTATCAGGAGGGGGCGGGGGGGGGGGGGGGGTTCGGGGTATTGTTAATGGGGGGGGGGGTAGTAATCCGGGTGGTAGTTATCCTGGGGGTAGTTATCCGGGGAGTAATTATCCGGGTGGTAGTTATCCTGGGGGTAGTTATCCGGGGGGTAGTTATCCGGGGGGTAGTTATCCGGGGGGTAGTTATCCGGGGGGTAGTTCTCCGGGGGGTAGTTACCCAGGGGGTAGTTCTCCGGGGGGTAGTTATCCAGGGGGTAGTTATCCGGGGGGTAGTTATCCAGGGGGTAGTTATCCGGGTGGTAGTTATCTGGGGGGTAGTTATCCGGGGGGTAGTCATCCAGGGGGTAGTTACCCAGGGGGTAGTTATCCGGGGGGTAGATGTCCTAGGGGTAATTGCCCTTGGGGGTAGTTGCCCTAGGAGGGTAGATGACCGGGTGGTAGTTTTCCTAGGGGGTAATGGCCCTGGAGGGTGATTGCCCTGGGAGGGTAGTTGTCCGGGGGGTAGTTGCCCTAAGGGGGAATAGACCTGGGGGGTAATTATCCGGGTGGTAGTTATCCGGAGGGTAGTTGCCCAGGGGGTAAGTGCCCGGATACGGGCGAACAGTGGCCTCATATGCATCCAAAGCCAAATGCTGTTTTTTCCCCCGTGCAGTTTTGTGGCATTGCTTAAATTAATCCAGCTGAGTCAGTTGCAAGATGAAATATCAAATAAGTTGAAGGATGTTGAAAATTAAGTTCCTTTTACTCGAAATACATGAGAAATTCATAGTTATACTACAAATTTGTTTTTTACCAGATCTTTTGCAAGGTTGTGCTGTAAATCTCATGAATGCAACCTGCATTTCAATATGTCCACATGTCCACCACACAGTCCTTGTTTTCTGGAATTTGGAAATTAATGGCTCCACAGGCAGTGTGAGAAGTTACTCCTCTTATGAAGCTAAAAAGCAGTTATTGCCTGTTGTACTGTCTGTTGTTGTGCCATGATGTACATGTATTTGAGTGATATTCATAGTTAAAGTGATTATAGTGTCATGACTGTGGTTGCATTTTTCTACGGTGTCTGCATGCGTAATGCTCTGATTTTAATTATAGAATTAGGTAGTTTTGAGAGATTGAAAAGACTGGTTATTCTTTAAAGAGCATTTTGTAACAGCACTTCTACAATTGTGCCAAGCATTTTTCCTTAGATTTTTGCTTCAGGAATAATGACTTCTTTGCATGCGTGGTAGTTGAATTTGCCTAAAATCATGCATGTACTGTATCCTCCCTTTGTCTCCACAGTGCCTAATCCCCCAGAGGACCTGACGATCACACGCACGGCAGCCTTTGAATTGGACCTGATGTGGAGCCCGCCCTCTATTGGAGGATATGACTCGTTCATCTTAAGCTACAATCAGATCGGCTTTGAGGAAACCACGGAAGTGCCTGTCGCAAGCAGCGATCCCCAAGTTTTTACTCTGACTGACCTTATGCCAAGGACATCTTACCAATTGTCTGTGGTGACAGTTCGCGGCACTTCTGTCAGTGGCCCTGTGGAGACTTCCGGCACCACCGGTATGTTGAAAGACAGATAGGGGTGGAGGCTCCATCCCCCCTTCCCCCCCCCCCCCCCCCCACACACACACACACACATGAACACAGATACATAAGCACACTTTTGACTCTTACACTAAAATACATAATTTGTAGGTCACTACCCCAGGACTTCCGAGGGTTCCGCCCAAGATTCTTCCAATCAAAGGGGATGGAAAAAAGAGCGTCGACTTTTGACTAAAAGTTAAGAAAGGAATTAGATAAGAAAAGGGATAGGAAACAAATTTGTTGTTGACTGCCAAACATGGGACACAATGTGCTAATCAGAAATAGTGAGAAAACAAACAGAGAGAGAGAGAGAGAGAGAGAGAAAGGGAAACGATTTGAGGTGCTACAAGCTGCATATGCAGGGGAACTTAAGTATTATATAGCTGTATGTGTCAACTGTACAGATCTTTGCATATATTGCTGAAGTTGAAATGAGTGAAAGGTTAAAAAAACAACAACAATAGCTTCTTCTCTTGATGAATATGACAAATTGAACATTACCCTAACCTCTGACTGCCATTTGAAAATTAGAAATTATGGTACGAACAGCAGAAAGATTTCCTGCATTTGTATCACATGCCAGTTCAATTGTGTCTCTTGATCTATAAAAACATATATATATATAAACACACAATATCAATATTTATTATATACATAGTGTGTGTGTCATTGTCTATGCATTACCTGGTCAAACAAGAGATTATGACTCACAGGCTCATCAGCCATGTGTTGAATTGTTTCGTGGAGTCATCAGACAAAAGATACATGACATTTGTTCGTTTCTTTTTTCTTCTTCCAAGGCCGGGCTCCAGAGGGATTCCCGGCACTCACCAATCGCACAACCAGCACCATCTCTATCAGCTGGGGTGTGTCAACAGAGCCCGAGTCAACGGGATACCTCTTACGGATTGGGCCTGTCGGTGGTAGCACCCCTACTATTCTGTCGCAACCCCTAAGTACAAGCAGCTATGACTTTGTCAACCTGGCCTCTGGCACGACTTATCTTATTACGCTGGAAATAGCTGGCCTCGGAACATCAGAAGACTTGGAAGTCACCACCCGTAAGTCAGCACAAAGTCAAGTTAAAATCACACCAATACTTCCACCATGATATACTCACACATACAAGATTTGCAAAGTTGTGATTAGTAATTCCTTTTATGTTAGAAGAAGTAGGGTTTTTATTATATTGCCGAATATGAGCTGTTTTTGTCATTATTAAAGAATATTTTTGATACCATGATTCATGATAGTGTATTGATGGTATCATGTTATTCATAGACACCAGTATAATACCAGTATAACATCAGTATGATTGCGGTCCTTAAGAAGTGTCAGTGATCTTTTTTCTAACTGTAAAGCCTGGTTTCAGCATACAATATTAACATAAATATTTTTGTCTTCGCTGTCTTGCTGTAGTTCCACAGGCACCAGGCATGATCCAAATACTGGACACCACCCAGACGAGAATCTCATTTGTGTGGGGTGCTGCAGGAGGCAACTTTGACTACTATGCCGTCTACCTTTACCCGCAAGGAGCAGTTCGGACTCTACTGCAGCAGGTTCCACGAGGGGAGGATCTGTCCATCTCCAGAAATTATCTGTCTCCAGGCACTACATACAACATTCAAATTCATACTGTTGCAGATGAAACATTTAGTGCTGTCAGTGAAACAACTGCTTCCACAGGTAAGGGATGTACTGAAGTGATGCTGTTTTCATCTGTATGATGGATATTGACATTACAAAGCTGTTTGTTTGAGTCTCCTCATGTTAGTGAAGGCACAATTTTTTGTTCATTCAGCCATATTTAGACCACCAGGACATAACAGCATAATCAAAGCAAATTATCAAAAAGTTGAAAAGGACAAG
Source organism: Diadema antillarum (assembly GCF_040938485.1). Classification (NCBI taxonomy): domain Eukaryota; kingdom Metazoa; phylum Echinodermata; class Echinoidea; order Diadematoida; family Diadematidae; genus Diadema; species Diadema antillarum. The sequence goes on along the minus strand of NW_027272080.1, from coordinate 185,732 downwards.
CCCAAAACCCTGCATGTATATTATGTGGAATATTCATATTCTGAGAACATTTTAAATCACTGTGAGTTCTTCAGTTTGTCGAGGTGGTTCTTTGGGACGTTACTTTCACACACACACACACACACACACACACACACACACACACACACACACTCACACACACACACACACACACACACACACACACACACACACACACACACACACACTAAGTCCGCCACCACCACCGCCACTATGAATATTCAAGCAGGCAAGTTCTTTCACACACACAAACTTCTACTCGTTTCTTTCTCCAGATATCAAAGAAGAAAAGTTGTAGATATGCTTTCATCATCTTGAGCATATTAGAATTTTTTGCAAGATTTAAGTAATTTTTTGATCTGATGTGGTCATAAACTGAATAATCTATTGACATGTGTTTATCTAAGCACAGACATTAAGTGAATACATCAAATATCTTTAGAAACTACTTTAGCAATTTGTAGATTTCAGTTTTCAGCAAGGGATGTTAACTGAAGCATAATATGCTTGTCTTTATATTCTTCTCTCTCTGATTTGCATCCGTGCCATTATGTGATTTATGGTTGAAGATGCGGTAGAGATGCTACATTTCATATTGCTGAAAATTTAACCTCTGAAACGTAAGATCAAAAATTGTACTCTTAACACCAAGTCTCATGATCATTATCCTCAGTATAATCTATAGACCAAGTACTCATCTTTAACAATTCAAAGAACATTTTGAAATTTGATGTTTCTTGCTATCTTATGATATTAATGAATCTCTTGCATAGATATGATAGCAACAAAGATCTATTAAGTGTGCAAGGGGAGACAAAGGGTGCGTTTATAAGATTTTTTTTTTTTCTGGCAGTGTTTTGAAACACTGATTCTGGCCAAACAGTGTTTCTCGCAAGAAAAATATCTTACAAACGCTAGCCATAACTTGAAACAGTGTTTTGAAACACTGTTTTGAAATGCACAAAATAGTACGTTTCAAAACAGTGTTTCTCTACAAACAGTGTTTTGAAAATCTTTTAAACGCAACAGTGATCTCAAACACTGTTTAAATGACGTCACAATACCTTGCTGAGGAACAAACTGCGGAGAATGAGCTGCGCAATGGCACAGTCTGAGCAAGAGCCCCAACATGCTCAGGGAAAAAATCTTATAAACACTGTCCTGACAAAACCATGTTTCAAATCAGTGTTCCGAATCAGTGTTTCAAAACAGTGATTCTCGGCACGCAAAATCTTATAAACGCGGCCAAAGATCATCATGAATGCAAAGGTGACAAACATTCTGATGTACATCACAAAGAAGTTACGTAGGATTATATAACTTTTTGACCTGTCAGTAGGATCATTCCATCATATATGTGTTTAAATGTTTTGTTTTATTTTAACTTCTCCTCAACAGATGTATGAGAATCAATCAAGCTCAGTGATAAGATCATTTAATGACATTGGCATTCCATTGTCTTCAAAGAGAATATCATCTGAGCAACAACCTGAAACAATAGCAACTGTGAGAAAAATTGAATTGGCCATTTGAAAGTCAGGACAGCAAGGTAATCAGTCTCAACTTTTGAGCAAATGGAAATATGTGAAAGTAGTAAATGGAGATACATTTTTTTTTCTTTTTTTTCAGTGTGATTGAGTTATTCTTAATATGATTAGGTGACATCATTCCATGGTTGTCTCATTAAAAATCAAAACACAGATCAGGAGACAATCACCTTCACAAAGCTCAGCGACACTCAGTTGTCCCTGACGTGGGCGATTGCACCGAATACGACAAATTACCTCCTCCAGTATACCCCATCAGACGGCACACCCGTCTCCCCCGTGGCAACTTTGCAGAACAGCCTCATCCTGAGCGATCTCACACCTGGGCAGATCTACGAATTTGTGCTCTTCTTGGGCACACCAGAAACGAGCCTCTTCGAAACTGCAGCTGCCACTTATGTTCTTGGTGAGATCTCTTTCTGGCCAGGCATTCTGTATGGAAATTAATATGTAATATATGTGATCATATGACAGAATGATGAATCTGAATAATGAAAATTGTTGAAATTGTAGAAAATTACACTGTATAATGCCATAGGTATATATAATGTTTAATGAAATTGCTGAAATTTATGTAGTTTTGAAACAGTGCCATATAGAGAATAAATCAGGTCAAATCAAATCAAATCAAATCTATACTGTCCTCCAAAAGCCTGTTGTCACTTCATGATTAATATAAATCTATATGTACGTTTGTTTGTTTTATATGTAGCAGAAGTTTTTTACTTGCAAAAAGTGCAGTGAGTTTTTTGATTTTTCCCCTTTCATTTTATTTCTTTGTCATGGCATCACATGTATTGTTGTTTATTTCCAACATCTGTAATTTCTGCAGACCCACTAAGCCCAATGGTGAACATAACTGCACTCTCGCCGACAAGTGTTGAAATTAGAATCACGCCGCCTGCGCAGGGTGTCCTTGAGAACTACGCTCTGCGCATCGCACCTCGGCAGACCGGCCTTGGGGTCGGCGCGGATGGAACGGGCAACTTTGTCATCGAGAGGGAGGCGTGTCCGGAAGTTACCATCTCTGACTTGGTGCCAGGAGGAACGTACGATGTTGAAGTGACGGCCAATACCGGGGAGAGCTCAAGTCCACTCGTCACGGACACCGTCTCCCTGAGTAAGCCACAGATGACCTTTGCAATGACCTCAGGTCAACTCTTCAGATCCAGATCTTAATCTTGGAAGGATTATGTGTGGATAACTTGCAGCAATTTACTGTGAAACCAAAAATATTTGCGCACGCGAAACTTACGCAGATCTTTACAGGGAGTCAAAATTTGCCACTTAATAGTAAAATGCTAGCAAAAATGTTTACACATATGCATTGAATGCTAGTGGCAATTTGCCAGAGTTTCATTCTGTGAAAAACGCCATTGGTTCCTATTCGCGAAAGTTTCATACCGCGAACATTTTGGTTTGGCAAAAAGGGTTCAATTTACTCAAGGTGATTTGAAATATGCTTGAGAAGGTTATAAAAGTTACAGCAGTGGCCACTTTCATGGATGCAAGTGTCTTTGGAGGATATTTGATATGCACTGTGCTGTGGGATTTCAAAATACAATTTGCTCTAAGTTAAGCAATGAGACATAACTGTTTACAGGATTACCCACCAAGACAAAGAAAAGTTCTAGATGATGTCAGATGCAGTTTTGCTGTACAATTTTTCTCTTTGGTGTAAGTTCTTTTTCCATATTTTGCTTATAAATTCTGATGAAATGAACAGAAATCGTCACCACGCCTATATCCTAACTGAAAGTTCTGTTAAAACAATAAATTGTCGTTTGATTTTTTTGGGTGAAATTCTGCTGAATGCTAATTGTGGGTGTGTGTGTGTGTATGTGTGCATGTGTATGTGTGTGTTTAGAATTATTACACATGAGTCTCAATGCTGAAAGAATTTTGGACACCCATACTTCTAGTATGCATGTATATGGTGTTATATAGGATTTTCAAAGGGAAATTGTTAATAACTATCCATACCTTTTATAAAATCATATTTTGGAATGACGTTAACTGTCATTTTTCCATCTGTATATCTTTGCCTGCCCACTGCCAGTGACTATGATGCCTTCCCAGTTGTATGTGAATTCCGTGACCTCATCCCGCATCGAGGTGGTGTGGGGAGCAACGGACGAGACATTCACCAGATATCTTGTCTCCCTTCTTGTGGGTGCCACCGTCCTGCAGTCCGGGGTGGTTGAGCCAAACGGAGAGCGCAAGATTGCATTCGATAACCTCCCTCCTGCCACAGAATATGCAGTTGTCTTGTTCCTGCAGAGCGACCAGGGCGATCCGAACCCCCGAGATGTTCTCAGCGTCACGACTGGTAAGCAGTTCTGAGAATTGTAAGAAATATAAGAAATAAGAAATTTGCTAATTCATGTCATCTTTTCAAGACAAATATCAGAAAATTAAATCAAATATACATTGTTAATGCCAGCTAGGTTTGTTTGTTTGTTTTTTTAATCGCTGTTTACAAACCATCCAGCCTTCTTATATGTCATCATCGACATCCTGAATGGTTGGAAAAACAATTTTTACAGTAAGATGTTGAGATACATGAATGTAAAAATGAGTAAAGAGTAGTTAGTTTGCCACTTACAAAGCTCTGTATAGTGAGGCCATGCAATATATGAGCAATGCGGTGATAACTAAAAGACATCAATTCTTCTTCTGTCAACACAGAAGTGAGACAGCTTTGTCATGTAATGTGTATGTATCAAAAGGGTAACAATACAATGTATGTACTGATATACACCTTTCACTGCTGCTGGAAATGTATTGATGTACATTGATTACTACTGAGATTGTGCGACTGATGTCGCAATTAAAGGACCACGGATACCATTAGTTGCGCAGTTGTGCAGCAAACATTCTGTATCAGTCATTCATTGAACAAATTCTGTAAATTACTGTAAATTTATGAGCTTTTGTTTCCATTTTCCCAATAAGAAAAATTGTAACCTAACTAATGGTGACATATATTTTCTTTGTTTAATTTTATGTGATGTTCAACCCTTTGTACAAGCTGACATATATGACACAGATATAAAACCTTTTTTTTTTTGGTCTATTTCTTCTTTGTTCAATATGTGATATTCATACATTTTTTGAGCTCTTATATTTGACTCCTATATTAAACTTTCTATTTTCTTCCTTGTCATCAGCTCCTGCATCTCCCACCTCTCTTGTTTTCACGGACGTCTCCGGCCGATTTGTTACCATCGGGTGGGCAGCTCCAGCCTCATCCTTTGATGGCTACGAGTTATGCTGGTCTCCAAGCAATAATAATCGCTTACTTGCTGCCGGCGACACCGAAGAGATCCTAAATCTCCCTGCAGAGGATGTTGAGTACACCATCACCCTCCATACTTACGTCGGAGATGGCAGCAGTAGGGTCCGCAGCGAGGGAATCACACGATTTATCACCCTCAGTACGTCTTTTACTCTGTGCAAATTATTATGCCTTTCGGACGAAGATTGTCATGTGCCGCATGGCATGTTGAAGAAATATATTTTAAGTTGGCAGGGATGTTTCTAGCAGTTGAATGAAAATATTTTCTGTATTCAGTTCTGAATGTTTAATAATTCAATATACTTGATGGATATTCATTGCAGTGTACAATGTACATTGTATATGGAGACCTCCTAACCAATTCTGAATTTGGAGAAAAGAATCTGAATTTTGACCATTTCCAGCTCTTGTTTCAATAGGAGTTTCTTATTTTCATAGATATTTTACTACACACTTCTATAAGAAATGCTCTTTTGTTTTCCTGCTTTTGAGCTAAATCATCCCTAATTTTTCAGGGTACATGTAGAAAGGTTGGGAGGTCAATATACATGAGTTAAAATATTCTTTTTACACCGTCAGTAACATCAATGGTTTTCTGTGACAATGTCTAAAAGAATGTTTGGAAAATTGGAAAAAAAAATATATAAAACACACTACACCTGAACATGTGAGATGAAACTAAATCAGTTGCACCAATAATGTGAATAACATGCTGTCAGGTATTATACGGTGCAGGTGTCATTCATCATTCATTTTTTCATCGAAGTACTAATATTCTGTGCGGCAGCTATGTCTATCAGTGACAGGTACAATAATCACATACGATAAAGTATAATGTGTATGGGGCTACTCTGATACTGTGAGTGAAGCCATCAGATTTTCTAAATAAATGCTTTAATTTCAAAGGTGATGGACTGGAAGGAGAACTGACCGTCACAGACTACACTGCGACCACAATAACTGTGACCTGGACTGCGGTTACGAGTACTTCCTTCACGACCTACCGCCTGCAGGCCCAGCCAGATATTGCTGGCTCTGTAGCGCCGACACAATTCTTCTCCCCCATGTCCCCAAGAGAGTATACTTTTACTCAGCTGATTCCTGGTGTGAGGTACACCATCAGCAACAGTCTTCAGGGAGCAAATCCAGCCGTCATAAGAACCATTCGTCAACGAACAGGTAGGTAATTGGATTGGATTGGATTGGATTGAATTGGATTGGATTGGATTGGATTGGATTGGATTGGATTGGATTGGATTGAATTGACTTGAATTGACTTGAATTGACTTGAATCCAATTGAAGTAGTTCTTAATTAAAAAAAAACCAAAAACATATACATTAAAGTATAGCAGACAACACGCTGAATTACTGTTTCTACTTTACAATGAGTTAAAATTATACTGAATTACACACTGAGCACTCTGGGACAGAGATATCAAACAATTGATAAATGCTTGAACCCATATTAATATTAATAAAGGATTTGTGTTTGGTTTTCATGCTTCAGAGACAGCCTAATTCCTAAAAAGCAATCTAAAACTTCGATACTTGACAACATGCGGATTTATCCACCATGTATAGTAAAGTCATTAAAATTGGTGAAACTTACTTTTGAATATGAAAAGGGATGTCACACGAAATATTCATTTCTTGTGTCATGCTCTCTAAATTTTGCAGAACCTAGTCCCGTCACCGGACTACAAACCATGGCTGTCACATCTCAGACGATCACTGTCACGTGGCAGAGTGCGGCCGGCACGCCATTTTTCGATGATTATGTGGTCACCTATGCTCTGGCCGCTCAACCAGACCAGCTGCAGATCTCCAACCGTATCCCAAGTGATGGCACTCGGACTGAGGTCATCGACGGACTTCTCCCAGATACCGAGTATATCATAAATGTGTACACAACGAGTGGGAGTGGAGACGATGAAACAACCAGCACCAGAGTGTCCATACAAGCTACCACCAGTGAGTCAAACCGGGCATTCACACATAGCCTACCAAGATTGCTTGATTTGAAACAATTTTGTAATCAAGCAAACTCCAATCAAATTTGTAATTAAGCAAATTTGCAGTGTGAATGGAAACTGGAATTGCAGAGGGTGATTTGAAAGTTAGTAACAGTTAAGTTTCGAATTAGTAAGTGGGCTGCAATGCACAAAGTCATGTGACAGGCCTCATCGTTAACAACTATTCATTCTTTTTGTGGGTGTAGGCTGACCATATGAGATTTATCACATTTATGTACCTGTTTACTCTGAGAGAACAAAAAAAAAAAATGGTTCAGTCAAGTTGAAATCAATAGAAATGTTTGTTTTATTTGTCTTTGACAAGTTTCAAGTTTCTTTGTAATGAATGAGTGATTGCTAGGTCATATGGGATGTGCTGCCATCAATAAGATCACCATCCATTGAATGAGATGTAAATGCTGAAATTTTGCAGGTGCTCTACCAGCCTGCTCTATTCAAGTGACCGAGTCAACCTCCAGCACAGTAACAGTTCAGTGGGGGTCGTGTCCTGGGGTCGATCCATATGTGCTCTCTGTGGACCCCATCGACAGCCAGCCAATGTCTATCCCAGCCACTGAGGAACAGGAGTACACCTTCCAATTTCTCAATCCAGGACAGAGGTACACCGTTCAAATTGCTTCCACGGGCCAGTCTCCATATGATACGGACACCATCTACACAGGTTTGTTTCGATAATGACTGCAGTATCTTAGAAACATTTTATTACCATTTGCAGATGAAACAAAAACCCAGCTTTAGTGCTTCAAAATAGTTCTAAAATGTGAGTTAGGGATAGAAAAATAAAACAATGTAAAAATGTTAATCTGTATAATTAATGTTAAGTATTCTTAAATATACAAAATGTGAACAATAGTTATAATAAAATTGTATCTAGAATAAACTGTCTGTAGTTTTGGTTTATTGATAAAAATTGTGATTCCTCCTTATATTTTAGGCTTTATTGCAAAATTGTAACATTTCTAATGGTAGGATGTTTTGTGAGACAACTGACCTACATATATGCATGAAATGTTGTAATTATCACATTGATTAATTACCTCGATCAATTGTTTTAAATCACTGCTGCCAATGGTAAACAATGCCTTTAACTCTGAAAATAGAGTTTGATTCCTGCTTGAATCCTTACTTCCAAAGTTGTTCTGCTGCCTTATACTGTGACCTTGAGTGCATCCATAAAGGGAGGGGGAAATCTTTCATGCTTTCTGCACAATTTTGATGTTACAATTCCTTGGATCAGATGACGGGTGTAGGTATCTGAAGTGACCATTAAAACATGCATAAAGGCCATTTGCTTCTGTACTATCCTGTAAAGCACACAATGCTTATTAATCCAATGGGGATGAACTGATTTTGCTGTAACAGGCATTTCCCATAGAAACCTACTTGGGACCAGAGCTTCAACAGGTTAAGCAAAGGTTAAGCAAAAGACCGTAACCATTATCAACAGATATCATATACGTTACCACATTTGTTTTTACCATTGTTAGGAACATCCTTTTCGGATGTAAATTTGCTCAACACCTATTGTGTGCAGGCAACACATTTTGCCTTACTCTCCAAACTTGTATAATGATTCTTTTTTTTTTTTAATGTGTCCAATTTTTCCTTAAATTTTCATTGATGTAATTCTCTGATTTTTCTGTTTTTAGCTCACCTGAGCCAAAGGCTCAAGTGAGCTATTGCGATCGCCCTTCGTCCGGCGTCCGTCGTGCGTCGTGCGTCGTCCGTCGTCCGTCGTCCGTCGTCCGTCGTCCGTCGTGCGTCGTCCGTCGTGCGTCGTGCGTAAACTTTTTACATTTTCATCTTCTTCTTGAAAACCCCAAGACCGATTTTCATCAAACTTGGCAGGTAGCATCCCTAGGGGGTTAGGAACTCAATTTGTTAAAATGGGCACCATGCCCCACCCAGGGGGCCCCCAGGGGGGCCCAAACCCCCCAAAATTAAGGAATCTGTAAAAATCTTCTTCTCTAGAACCAGAAGTGATAGAGCTAAGTTAATACTATGAGTTAGTACATTGATGACTGTAGTTTCAAGTTTGTTCATGGCAGAATCAGGGGTGCCCCCCTTGGGACCCAGGGGAGGGGGGTGGGGAGGGGTTCTAATGGGGCCTATATTGTACATTTTCATCTTCTTCTTAAGAATCCCATGACCCATTTTCACCAAACTTGGCAGCTAGCATCCCTAGGGGGTTAGGAACCCAATTTGTTAAAATGGGCACCATGCCCCACCCAGGGGGCCCCAGGGGGCCCAAACCCCCCAAAATTAAGGAATCTGTAAAAATCTTCTTCTCTAGAACCAGAAGTGATAGAGCTAAGTTAATACTATGAGTTAGTACATTGATGTCTGTAGTTTCAAGTTTGTTCATGGCAGAATCAGGGGTGCCCCCCTTGGGACCCAGGGGAGGGGGGTGGGGAGGGGTTGTAATGGGGCCTATATTGTACATTTTCATCTTCTTCTTAAGAATCCCATGACCCATTTTCACCAAATTTGGCAGCTAGCATCCCTAGGGGGTTAGGAACCCAATTTGTTAAAATGGGCACCATGCCCCACCCAGGGGGCCCCAGGGGGCCCAAACCCCCCAAAATTAAGGAATCTGTAAAAATCTTCTTCTCTAGAACCATAAGTGATAGAGCTAAGTTAATACTATGAGTTTGTACATTAATGACTGTAGTTTCAAGTTTGTTCATGGCAGAATCAGGGGTGCCCCCCTTGGGACCCAGGGGAGGGGGTGAGGAGGGATCCTAATGGGGCCTAAATTGTACATTTTTATCTTCTTGAGAACCCCATGACCCATTTTCACCAAACTTGGCAGGTAGCATCCCTAAGGGGTTAGGATCTCAATTTGTTAAAATGGGCACCATGCCCCACCCAGGGGGCCCCCGGGGGGCCCACACCCCCAAAATGAAGGAATCTTTTAAAATCTTCTCTAGTATCAGAAGTTATAGAGCTAAGATAATACTATGAGTGAGTACATTAATGACTGTAGTTTCAAGTTTGTTCATAGGAGATCCAGGGGTGCCCCTCGGGGAGGGGGGGGGGGGGTGGTTGGGAAGGTCCAAATGGGGGCCTAAATTGTACATTTTCATCTTCTTCCTGAAAACCTCATGATGGATTTTCGTCAAACTTGGCAAGTAGCATCCCTAGGGGATCAGGATCACAATTTATCAAAATGAGCACCATGCCCCACCCAGAGGGCCCCAGGGGGCCCCAATCCCCCCAAATTAAGGAATCTTTAAAAAAATGGGACCTTATTGTACATTTTCATCTTCTACTTGAGAGTGCCTGGTCAAATTTTGGTAGAGCTGTGAATAATTTAGATTAGTGACTGCGTGAAAGGTGAACTTGCGATACTCAGGTGAGCGCTAGACCCGCGGGTCTCTTGTTATACGGAGCAACATGATGCCATGATGGATTTTTCCCTTTGAACTATTGTCGTAATTGTTCAGGTTTAAGCCAGCAAGCAGGCTGATGTGCCAAAAGATGCACTTATCAAGCTGTAGGTTAACATCTGTCCATGTTCTTTGAATTTTCCTCAACAGATCCAAATCCTCCCACACAGCTTGTAGCAGCTGAAATCACATCATCCACCATCCAAGTGCGATGGACCGTTCCGGTCGGCGGGTATGAAGTATTTGAAGTGCAGCTTGACAATGAATTGGTGGGCACTGTCCGACAAGATGAAATTCCTGCTGGCGGTCAGCCCTCCTTCACGTTTGACAAACTCCGCCCTGGGATTGCCTACACAGTCACAGTCACCAATATCGTTGGTACGGGAAGACTGGAGAAGAGGAGTACGGATCTTGAGCAAGAATTTACGACTGGTACGGTTATTTTCTTCCCTTTATTATAAATCCAGAAAGTTTTGTGCATTCCTCGAGGAGCCAAGAATTGCAAAAGTAAAATGCACACAAAAGTTTTTTTCTCTACACAATGCACTGAATGGCAGTAGCAATTTATGAAAGTTTCATGCTGGGAGTGTTTCTGGTTTTACAATATGCCAACTGTTTAGTGCTGTATGAGATCTATTTTGTGGTTGGTTCAATCTCATGAAAGCTACATGTGGTTTACAGATCTTACAAAAAACATTATCTGCAAGGGAAAGCAGTTTGTGGAAAGGAGTAAATGTTAGCTGAAAGAGTGTGATCCAGTCTGTAGGATGATTGTGACACAGAAGGAAAAGGATTAACAGTGAGAAAATAATGGGGAATGAATTAAACTTGTCTGTATCAAGTCAATAACCTGAGAGTATTGTCTTACTCTTTGTATGCTTCCCTGTAAATCAGATGCACTGGACAGTGGAACTATCTCGGTAATTGACTTCGACACTACGTCCATCGTGGTTCTCTGGGGTGCCGTCACGGGCGTCTTCGACAGCTACATCATCCAAGCCGTGGCTGAGGGAGGAATGTCGCAGGAGAGCATCGTACAGCGTGACGCCATCCTGGAGCAGAGCCTGGAGGAACTGATTCCAGGCCAGCTGTACAACATCTCCCTCATCCTCTTTCCATCTCAGTTCATCGTCAACACCATCTCACAGAGAACAAGTGAGAACAGTGCTCAAAGTGATCTATGTATCATGCAAAAAGGGGGGAGGGGCCCCAGTTTGTATTTCTGGTGCAACTTCAGGGTTTCATCAGCTGACAAGCAAAAAAACAAAACAAAAAACAAAACAAAACAAACAAACCTTTAGCGCAATTTTCTGATACCACTTCCAAGGTAAAAATGAATTTAAAAAGTTGGGGCCAAAGTGGTTAGACCCTATGTATTCCTATGTATTATGCCAAAAAGTGGGGGGGGGGGGGGGGGGGCTAGTTATATTTCTGGTGCCACTTCGGGGTTTCATCAGCTGACAAGGAAGAAAAAAAGCCCTCAACACAATTTTCTGGTGCCACTTCCAGGATATAAGAAAAAAAAGTGGGGTCCAAGTGGTTAGACCTATGTATTCCTTTGAATTATGCAAAAAAAAGGGGGGGCAAGTGAATTATTAGCAAATGAAATATGTCATGGTTATTATCATTTTCTTGTCATGTCATGTTTTTGAAACGTGCATTTGTGATGTGGGATTGTCTGTCTTCAAAAACCTCATAGGGTACAATGCTTGGCTATGGAATGATAACATTACAAAATTTGGTTCTTGAAGGTTCCCCTTGAGATCTACTGCAAAGTTTAGGCTCAGCCTAAAAGAGAATTTGGCTGGTGTAAAACACCAAATCCCCACAGACCTCTGTCTCAGCATGTTTAAAGAAAAGTCTTGAAGTGGATTAGAATAAAAGTGCAAGTTGCGTGAAGTGATATTCAACGCTACATTATAGATGAATGGGTCCATGAAAATATTCTATCCAGAGATATTTTCTATAATGCTGATTTACCTTTATTTTTCTCTCCATCTTTCAACTTCACAGCTCCACAACCACCGGTCAATGTCAATGGCCAGGCTCGGCGTGAAGGAGATGACTTCTCCATCATTATCGCCTGGTCATTCCCGGCGGTTTCAATCGTTCACAGATACGAACTGACATACAGCCCGGTGGACGGGGAGAGCTCTTCTACGGTTACGGTGCTTTCCGACACTTCGTTCTACATCTTCAGCCAGCTTACACCATCACGAATGTACGACTTCACCATCAAGTCCATAGTGGGTGAAGGCAGGACTGAAACTGAGAGCTCACCTGTTGAACTATCTGTCACGAGTGGTATGTATCCTTGCAATATACTTTATCCCGTTGAGGACGGACTGATTTTTCTACAACACACATTTCCCATAGACACTTGCCTGAGTATACTCGGGACTCGTCTTCAATGGGTTAATATCTAATGCTGACAGTATTTTGTTGTGTTTTTCATATATTGTTTCAAATGTTTTACACTGAATGAAAATGATATGGAAATGAATATGACATACATGTAAAAAGATAATGAATAAAAGAAAATTAGCCTGAACTAGAAAGAGAGTTTCAAGCATTCTCAAAAGGAAATAATGTGTTACAAAAAAGTTTTGGAATATAGTATAATGTTGCTAAATATGTATGCATAAGGCTTATATGATGAGTCAAAACACAACATTTATCTCCTGTTATCCAAGATTGAGGTCTCACATGAAGAGAAGCAGAATGCCTTTCATTTACAAGTAGCATAGAAATTATGATAACCCTGGTGTGGATGATTATGAATGGAATACTTTTACGCCATCCACTCAAAGAAATGTTCAACTTGTCCATTCAGTAGGTCTGTATATAGTACGTTGGTTATCATCTGTTGTCCCCCTTTCTTCTTCATCTGTTACCCAGACATTAAAAGTGCTGCCCTTTTATCATTTTTGTGATCTTTTTAACATTTCCTTTATTTGTATTAATTAATTCATTCATTCATTCAATTCACTTTATTGATAATCATAAAAATGGAAATATATACAGAGTAAAATGTGTCGGGGAGTTCACAAAGAAAGCCAAAGGCTTGAGACAAGTGATCCCCTTTAGGAGAGTTGGATACATAAGAATATACATGCAAATGCAAATTCAGAGTTACATTCAGATTACTTAATGACAGTTACAGATAACATAGACAAATAAGATGAAATAAAAGACATACTACTACATTACACAAATAAAACAAACAGACAGAACAAGACTAACAAAGATGGACTGATACAATTCAATAGGCATTTAAAAGATATTGTTTATATCTAGACTTAAAAGCACTTTGAGTGGATACATTCTTAAAAATTGAATCCAAATTATTCCAAAACTTAGCACCTTTATATAAAACAGAATTTTTTTGCTTTATGCTCAAGCGACAAAATGACAACACAATGTTATCCTTATTTCGAATTTCAATGTTATGTAATGCACAGTTCAGTGTAAAAGAACCATCAAAAATGTCAGGTAAAATTGCATTCGAGTATTTATACATAAAAAGACCAAGTTTGACTAAGACACTGTCAGACAGAGTGAGAGTATTCAATTTTTTGAAAAGTGGAGCGGTGTGGTCAAGAGAGTTGGCGTTTGAACAAATTCGAATTGCTTTTTTCTGTAAAACAAATAAACGACACAAATTAGTTAAGCTGGTTCCAGACCATACGAGACTACAATAATCAAAATGAGGCAAGATAAAGGCATTATACAACATAAAAAGAGTATGTTTCGGCAGTATTGAACAAAGCTTATGCATTATACCAATAGAGATACTTATCTTCCCATGAATATTATTTATATGTTTAGTCCAAGTCAATTTATCATCAATAATAACTCCTAAATAATTAATACTATCAACTTGATCAATAATTCGATTATCTATCTTAATTTCTGAATACGAAACCAATGAAACATCTTGCCGAAAACTTCTGTTAGAGTGGAATATCATATATTTTGTCTTATCAACATTTATCTGCAGGTTATTAGCTCGGAGCCAGTCACAAACGTACATCATTTCAGTGTTGACAGTACTATACAGAGTATTTACATCTCTATGTGAAAACAATATATTTGTGTCATCTGCATACAGAATGAATTGTAAAAACTTTGATGTATTTATTATATCATTAGCGTATATTAAAAAAAGAAGAGGGCCCAAAATACTGCCTTGAGGGACCCCACACGTTAAAGGTAAAGTACTAGAGTTTGTGCCATTAATACATGTGAACTGCTTACGATCTGTCAGATAATCCCTGAACCAACTGAGGGGTACACCTCTAACACCATAGTGTTCCAGTTTGTGCAGCAAAATGCTATGGTCGAGTGAATCAAAAGCTTTACTTAAATCAACGTACAAGGCAATCACGGTTTCTTTGTTGTCGAGTGAAGAAAGGATTTGTTCGAGGGTATGTAAAAGAGCTAATTCAGTTGAGTATAAAGGTCGAAATCCAAACTGTTCTTTGGCCAGTATTTTGTTCTGGAGCAAATGATCATACAATCTATTATAGATAATGCGTTCGAGGATTTTCGAAAATGCAGGTAAAAGAGAAATAGGACGGTAATTTTCTATTGCTTGTTTGTCGCCTTTCTTATAAATTGGAATTACTTTGGCGATCTTAAATGCATCTGGTACAACACCTGTGGTTAACGATAAATTGAATATAATAGAAAGAGGCTTGGCAATTGCAAAAACAGTTTTCTTAATAAATACAACACTTATATCATCATGTCCAGCAGACAAAGTATTTTTTAAACGTTGTACGACCTTGATGATTTCATTTTCATCAGTAGGAAAAAAGAAAACTGATTTATTTACTTGATTGCCCAGATAATCTGAAAAATGGTTTGAGGATTTGTTGACATTTTTTGAAATACAAGAACCTATTGATGCAAAATAAGAATTAAATATATTGGCAATCATTTTATCATCTTCTATTAATCTGTGACCCTTCAGAATACGTTGAGGCAATCTAGAGGCATTGCTTTGTCTGCCCAGAATTTCATTGATAACTTTCCAAGTTTTACAAATATCATTTTTGTTTCGTTCCAGTAAACGTGTGTAATACTCTTGCTTCCGTAATCGAATAAGTCTGTTAAGTCTATTTCTAAATTGTTTGTACAAAAATTCATTTCTTTTGGAAGGGGAGGTGATATGTTTCCGATATAATCTCTGCTTTTTTGCAATTGATGACATAATCCCTTTTGTCATCCATGGTTTCCTAGGAGTGTATTTCTTTCCCCTAAATGCCTCATTGTATTCTACCGTATGTTTTTCACACATGGACTCAAATTCATTCATAAAAGCTTCATATGCAATATTGGGGTCTTTACAGTTTTCGACACATGACCAGTTGTTAGAATACAATTCACGTAAGAGATCATCACACACAATTTTTTTCAAGGTCCGTTTACAATGTCTTTTCGGGCAGTGGGTATCTTGAGCACAATGTGACTTTGTAATATGAAAGATCGGTAGATGGTCTGTTATATCTGAGAAAAGTACCCCAGGTATAATAGGTTTATCCATGACATTTGTAAATACATTATCAATGCAGGTGTAGGAAGATTGAGTTAAACGAGTGGGCTTAGTAATCAAAGGCCTAAAACAATTTTCATACATTATGCTCAAGAAATCACCAGTGGCGGAATGTGTAGAATATTTCAATATATCATAATTAAAATCACCAACAATGTAACAAAATTTGTTTTCTTTAGCTATGTTAGAGATACAATTTTCGAGCAAGTCGTTAAATGCACTAGAATCAGTGTCCGGGGCCTTGTAAACAACTCCCACGATAATGTTTTTATCGCGTTTCTGTTTCACCTCTGTGAATATGGTATCAACGAAATCATTTGAGAAAGACAAATCAGTTCTCTCATCATATGTCAATGCGCTGTCAACATATATGCAGACGCCACCACCTCTCCGGTTTTGTCGCGGTTTGTGAATAAAAGAATATCCAGGTATACTATACAAAGACGGAACAAATGGTTTGAACCAGGTTTCAGTAAACGCGTAGAGCGAAAACTTGTGATCTAACGTTGAAATATAATCAGAAATACTTGAAAAATTAGCGGATAAACTTCTGGAATTTAAATGAAATATGGAAAAATATTCATCAGTATTCACATTACAGAAATTCTTATTGAAATCGTCACTGAAATAATGATTACATGGGGTCTCCATATCATCATGTATCTATTAAGCTAGATATTATGAAGATTTAATATTGGCAATCTAGATATTATGAAGATTTAATATTTTCAAACGAGTTACTTGTCTAATAATGTTTAACTACACATACATGTACTTAGTATAAAATGTATCTCACAAATTAAAAATGGTTAGAGCTACCTGCTATCTAAATGTAATTCTAACCATTCAAAGAATGTGTTGAATCCAGCTTAATTTTGATTTTTACCACTATTCATTTCATTCAGTAGGTTTAGGAAACTTAAAATAGATATAGTGTATTCTTTTATTTAAACTAGATTCCTTTTGTTGATATGAAGAGTCATTATATTCATTTTCTGCAAATTGATGGGTAACTATACTATACTTCCCTTCTTTTCACGAGGTCTATTGATTTTGTGTCCATAATTTCTACAGCTTCAATGGCTTGCACATACCTTCTGCAACAGTCTGTAATTTTCCCATATATAATGTGAATCTATGCATATGCATTCAATTGTTTCTGTAGTGTTTTTACTGTGTTTAATCCTACTTGTTTGATGTAACAGAATTCAGATAGGTAGGGCTTACAGTGAATTTCTTGTTTTCTATCTATCTCACATTTGATGTTGCAACATGTTGAATGAGAATTCATGCCCAATTTACATTCTGATATTCTTAGAACTTGTATACACCATTAACTTGTGCAAACACTATTAGACTCCTGTTTCTTAAACCTTCAGAAAAAGATAAAAAATTCCCCTTTTTGGTTTACATTCCAAATATGGAGAACAGTGGACTAGTACTTGAATTCTTCTGCTAATAATGCCTGACATTATTTCATTTTCAACATGATAGAAATAAGTGACAATCAGGAATGCTTAACAAAGAGATTTACTTGTATCAGAAATGGATGTTAAGTATACTTTACTTTGACTTCTTTTACAGCTGCTGCATCAAATGGCGAACTGATTTTGCGAAGCAAGTCAACAAGCGAGATTATCGTGACGTGGGGTATTGACCCTAACAATATCCCAGAAGGCACCTATTTCTTCCGCCTGAGTCCTGGGAATGTGCTCACACCAGTTGCCACAAATGTCGAGGATCGTAATGTGGCATTTACAGGCCTGAACCCGGCAACTGTCTACACAGTTACTCTCAGCTATAACAGTGCCCAACTGGATTCTATCATGGTTTTAACTGGTCAGTTACTAGTTGTTGCTGTGGTACTCATGATTTGTTTTGATGTCAGCTAGTATAATGATATTTATTTTGATCAGACTTTGTGGATATTATGATAAACAAAGCATTTTTTACATTTGTTTGAAATCCTACTCATCCTTTGTTATCCTTTATTGGTCTCATGTTGCTGAGTTAGTATCTGAAAAAAAACCCAACCCAATAATTATGCATTTTAATGTTTAATCCTTGAAGTTGTAAACACAATTTTAAATCAGTTCATTGTATCATATATGACTTGGATACATCCCACAAGGTTTATGTGACACTTTCAATGTGTAATTACCTCCGCCAAGGGAGGAGGTTATGTTTTCGTTACAGTTGGTTTGTTCGTTCGTTCGTTCGTTCGTTTGTCTGTGTACAAAATAACTCAAAAAGTAGGTAACGGATTGGGATGAAACTGGCAGGAAAGGTTGAGAATGACATGAGTAACAAACGATTAACTTTTGTTAGTGATCCGAAAATTTTGGGGGAATTTATGAAGGATTTTGATATTTTGGCAGGTAGGGTCAATGAACGTGGGATTTCAGGCTGTGCGTATTTGAGGTTTGCATGCGCGCACTAAAGTGTGTGCTCTAGTTTCTGCTGGGGAGAGGCGCGCCGCGCATCTGAGGGTTTATGATGTAACAAAGGCTTCTATATTGGGAAATCGGGCGATTTTTCAGTGGGTGAAAATCACTTATCTCTATAGAAGAGCAAGATCATTAGTGGAAAGTAACTGCTTGGCGGAGGTCTGCACTCTCGGAGTGCTTTTTTAGTTGTGTTAATAATTCCCTGTAATGCTTGATTTGACTCTCCATAATGTGATTTTTTTATGATAAGTTGTGGAATCTTTGCTTGACCTTCACATCAGCTGTCATTAATTTTCACCCATATAATTGATTTATTTCTCTCCTTCTCTATTAACACACTTTAGATCCCACCCAACCGACGAATGTGAATGTACTTCCCATTCAGTCAACATCAGCTACAGTCAACTGGGATTATAATAGTGACCAAGATGTCACTCAGTTTGATGTCTCGTACAAGCCCAATGTGATGAGCCTCCCTTTCGTGGCAGCTGGCACTGTTGATGGCAGCACAGAGGTTTTACCGCTCACGGGTCTAGACCCGTCCACCGAGTACAGAGTGCGAGTCATAGCCACGGTAACAATCAACGGCCTCTCTGCAATGAGTGAACCGGCAGAGGGTACATTCTCCACAGGTATGATATGATTGGTTCTTTTGAGCATGCTGCACAAACTTGTAGATCAGAAAATACACTGTATTTATCATTGTCTCTCATTTCTAAATCCACTTACAGAGTTGAAATAAGCAGTTCTGTAACATCTGGGTCCCTTTTCATAAAACTTATTATCGGTAACAACTGCCACATTTCTGTGACAAATTTGTTTTTAGCCAATCAGGTGCAAGGATGTCAGTAGCTTATGACAAACTGTGACAACTTGTCACTGATAACAAGTTCTATGAAACAGGGCCCTGATGTGAGATTCAATAAGGCTCCAGTACTCTGTAGAGGTGCATGATTTAAAAGATATTCAAATGGTTTATGCTTGAGATTCCTTGTCCAGGAATTTATGGCTGTAGTCCCAGTTTGAATGATATTTTGCCATTGTGACTCTATAAGGCAAAAGTGTCACCATGTGATTGAGGTCGTGAAAGCTGTCAGCCCTGACTAGTTGTCAGTCTCTGACAGTTAATGTCATAGTGACAGTCAGTGACCAGAACTTCTTAGCCAATCAAAACCAAGGATTGCCCTGAAGTTGTCAGGCCTGACAACTTTCATAAAATGGGACCCAGGTTCATTTAATAGTTCATAGCAAAACATATTGTCATCATACTAGTGACAAACCAGTCCATTGCCATTTACAGGTTAAGATGCACTCATTTCATAATTATTGCTGTGTGTATGAGAATAAAAAAAAACAAGAACTTCTTCCCATAAAACTCATTCTATCACTCCCACAAAGGCTGGTGTAAAGTCATTCTCTGTTTCTCTAACGAATTGTTTTGCCAGTATCCCTTGGCGAAGGAGTCATCGAGTTCCGAGAAGTGACTACCACTGTGGTTGAAGTCCTGTGGGGTACATTGCTCAGTGACCCTGATCTCTTGACCTATAGCATTGCAATCACATCTGAGCAAGGAGATGGGATGGTATGTATGTGTGGCAGACTTGTCTACCACACTTTGAATGGACTGGGAAGTATACATGTGTGCACCTTATAGAAAGGACATACAAATGCTCGGGGCTAGAATGCAACTGATAAATCTGTAATAATTATGACTATACATATATGTTTATATAAACATATACATGTATTTGAATATGAATATATGAATAAATAGATAAAGAATGTATGTATGTACACTGTATGTATAAGCTTAGAGTTTGATAAATAGAAATACAATTTTATGAAATCATTATTATCATACTTCACATGACAACAGTTAAAAAAAATAGTGTTCTCTCGAAAATATATGATTTACTACTTTTCAGAAATGTGTTCTGATATTTGCATATCATTTCAAGTCTTCCCATGTTTAATGACCATTCATTCTCTGTCCCTCTCTCGGCCCTTTATTTCCACCCAGTCTCGCTTTGTCAGTCAGTCAACTAATAGGTTCACCTCAGCCAGATTCACAGGGCTCATTCCAGGCAGACTCTACACAGCACGGCTCAGCTACATTGGCTCCCAAAATAATGACATGAGCACAGCAAATGTCCGCACATGTGAGTGACAAAATAATGCAGTACAAAAATGGTATACAAATAGACTTTTCCTTGAGAGTTTCTTGTCAAAACTATGGGCAGAGGTGACTCCACCAGAACCATTCACTGAGGGGTGCAGCCCTGAAGTGAATAGTTCTTTGGGAGTCACCGAGGCCTATAGTTTTAGCAAGAAACTAAGAATTAAGCAAAGTATATTTGTACTAGATTTTGAATCAAAACTTGAAACAGAAGAAGGGGGAAATAGGGGAAAATGCGAGACTAGAAGTTGTGTGATGGGTGCGATCTTGTAAAGGGACCCTGGGTAGGGATACCTGACCCTAACTGTAAGAAGCAGAGCATGATGTCAAAACTGCTTTGTGATGTTTCTTTTTAAAAATGATACGTTTCACAGAGTGACAGTACGATCGAAGCAGTGCGCATTGTCAGAATTTCTTTGTTACATCACAATTGATTTGTTAGAAATTGATGCATTTCACAGAGTGACGGTATGACCAGTGCACAGTGTCAAAATTGTTTTGTGTCATCACAATTGTTTTTGTTAGAAATGTTACATTTCACTGAGTGACGATACAAACCTGCGCACAATTTCAGAATTGCTTTGTGACATCATTTTGCAAATAGTACAGATAATCAATTGCTCATTTTCATGACATAAAAGTTACTGAGTTTAAATTTGTTGATCAAATTTGTCTTTTAATTCAAGTATACATATATGTGAATTTATGTATATATAAAAATATTTAAGGCATAATTTACCATTTGCAGATGAAACAAAAACCAAGCATTAGTGCTTCAAAATAGTTTTGAAATGTGAGTTAGGGATAGAAACAACCACTGTAAAGATTTGAAACCGTATAATCGATGTTAAGTATTGTTAAATACACAAAATGTGAACAATAGTTATGATGAAAATGTTTACAGGTTAAACTGTCTACAGTTAAGGTTTATTGAGAAAAATACCGATATCTCCGTATATTTTACGCTTTATTGTGAAAATTGTATGTGGTAGGATGTTTGGTGATGTAACAGACCTACGCATACATGTATGCATCAAATGTGATATCTTAAATATTTTTTTAAATCACTGCTCCCAAAGGTAAACAAGGCATTTAATTCTATATTTGTCACTTTTATGAATTGTCTTTTCTCTTCCGTCATTAGATCCAGAGGCTGTGCCTTCTCTCTTCCTCACGTCTGGGGAAACGATGGTCCAACTCTCCTGGGTCCTGCCGAGCGGTGACTTTGACAGCTTTGAGATCACCTACCTGAGGAACAATGCCCTACAGACTGAGACGGCTTCTGGCAGTGACAATACGCTGACTGTGAGCTTCCTAGATCCCAACACGACCTACGAGTTTACCATCGTCACCTCGTCAGGGAACAGAAAGAGTGCGCCTTTTACGAGATCAATAACAACGGGTTCGTACAATGTGTTTATTGCAAAAACCTTCAGTGCAGTTACTTACATGCACTGAGAGTAATCTATACGTAACACCGACAATGTAGTAAAATTATGGCAGTGTTATTTTTTGATCTGTTCAAAGCTGTGTTTTGTAATCTGCATACATCTACACTCTGACAGTTGAAGATGAGTTGGAATCAACGGAAGTTATCTTCAGTGAGGCATGTTTTGTAATGGCTGTTCAGATGCCCAAGTATACATATAGTGAATGGTCACTAGTGCGATGGTACAAGATTTTGCACGAGGTGAAAAATAGGGGCGCTCTATTCAATGAGGCGAAGCTGAGTTGAATAGTGCGCCTCATCTTCAAACGTGTGCGAAATCTTGTTCCATTGCACAAGTAAAGACCATACACTATTTGTTTTATACAACACCTCGAACATCAACAGATGTGGTCCACACATATTCTTGAATTTAGCACAGAAATGGCAACCATTTTCCATGAAAGACAAATGAGTAGCTGAATGATTTACCCATAATGGACTGAAACTTTTCTGTTTTAAAAGGTTGTATTCATCTTTCTCCTACGTATAGATGCCATCACATATGATTATCAATTGTAAAATCTCTTAGGCCTGGTGACTCACATTTCTTCTTTCAGTCCAGTTGATCTTCTCTGGCACAAATGAACCTCCAAGGAGATTATGTGAAATTGTATATGTAATTGCTAATTGACTGCGGTTGATGATATGATTCATCGGTGTGATGAATTGTTGTGTGTTTTTTGTTTGTTTGTTTGTTTCTTTCTTTTTTGGCTGAGTTTGGTCTATGTGGAATGTTCCTCATGTGATGTATTGCTCTCCTTCATCTTGTATAGATGCCCTTAATGTGTATGAGATTGCCGTACGCACCGTGACAACAAGTGAGATTGAAATTGTTTGGGGACCTGCCCCAGGGGTCACATTGTGGACCTTGAACTTGGACCCAAGTAAGTTTTTGTCATTCTTTTTTTTTTTAAAGAATACACTACCATTTTTTTTCATTAGGCACACTAAGGTATGCAAAAATGAATACCTTGTTCAAGGTATTTTAAAATGTGTTTTGATATTTGCTTTTTTTCCCCCATTTTGCTGCTCGCTCTTGTGAATTCAGTACTGTCAAGTAAATAAGTTCTATATATATATATATATTTGTTTTCTTTTTAGTTTTTTTTTTTGCTTTACAATAGTTCACTTTGACAATGGCTTTATTTTACATGAGCTATAAGGAAGCGATTTATTGTTGTTACTGCTTTGCAGTATTTTAAACTGTTTTTTTTTCTCATAAAATACTGATTTTCCAAATGGTGTAATTACTATACAGGTCAATTCAATTTCAGGAAAGGTGAAAATTCTGTTTTCCACCACAAATGTGTCTTTTTCAGCCCTGGTGAGCTGGTACCTGGACAGTGGCTGGAGGGATTCTAGGTTTGTCACCATACCCCACACTACAGTGATGGAGTTGATTGTAGACTCTTTCACCAGGATTTCCAGTGGTTGGTGCATCGAGACTATCCTTGGTGGTCGAGATCCTGTATTGAGAACCAATGGATTTAAAATATATCTTGCCTTGGTCGTACGCACAGAGTCAGAATTGCCCCTCGTTTTCGAGAGATATTGACTCTCCTAGAGCTGTAAATATCATATCGTATGAATGGTGTATCAGTGTTTGGTGCAAACTCTGATGCTGCAAACTGAATTAATTTTGATTTCTTTGCTTGTAATATTTCAGCCGTGGGAACACAACTTTTATACACCACATCGCCATCATACAGATTCACTGGACTTACGCCTGGAGTAGAATACACAATCACTGTTAACAGTCCAGGTGTAGCACGCAATGTTACCCAGAGAACCTGTAAGTATATGAAACGTCTTCTATACTTTGTAGCTGTACCAAGTACTTTTTTTTTCTTTTCCTTGTTTTTATATTACAATTAGGGCCCTGTTTTTCCACATTCGGCGAAAATGATCAGTTGGGTGACAAACTAGTCATGATGAATTAAAGCTCATTCTCTTTTAATAATCACTAACACAAACAGATTAAGAGGTTGAACTTGGTAGTAGTCTGTGTGTTCATTTGTGTTATTGTGTGCACTGTATGTATGTGTCTTTAGATGTTTGATACAACAGAAAACTATCTGTATGCGTCAAACTCATTTGTATCTGTAAATGTTGAAGGTTGCATTTGGGCAGATGTGGCATAGGTTAAACTTGGTGAGCAATTACATAATTGGTATCGACAGATACTTAATATGTAGTCTGTATATTTGGTTGCTTATCAAAGACCCTATATAAAGGCCCTATATATAGACAGCAGATGCTACCTATTGCATAAGAATCAGTGCAACCTTAAACTGAATGCAGCAGGCGGCAGATCTCAGAAAGATATACTTATTGGGCGAAATTTACTAGTAATATGTAAGCATTGCCTTAGCTTGAGAATAATTGAAATATCTGTAATCAGTCCTGGGCCCTGTTTTATGAAGAGTTAAAATTGATTATAAAATTGATTTCTATGGAACGTCTATGGCAGCCTGTGTGATAAGGAAATTTAAAATTTGATTATATCTTTTGATAAAACAGGGCTCTGATAGTGGTTGTCCCTCTCTCTGTCTTTCCTGGTCCATTTTTCCCTTTTGCCCACTTATTTGAGTGACGTGAATGGTACCTTGAATAAGTTGCAAAAGTCATGAATAAGTTTTCAAGCAGCTTTTAGTATTCAGTCAATATTTGTTTGTTTGTGGGTTTATTTTTTTTGCATATCTTTTCAAAAACTTCTCCCAGTGCCTTACTCAGAATCACTGTTTGAAGAATGAATAGGATATTCATATCTCATGTACATGTAATCTGCAGGATATCATTTAATAACGAATAGTTTTTATCAGGCTTTTTTAAATGTCATAATCACTAAACATGTGTTTTAATGTTTTTCCATCCCATATTTCATTGAATTCTGGCAATACAGTCCCTGCAATGCCTCGAAATTTGATTTCGACAAGCATGCCACTTCAGCTCAACCTGCAGTGGAGTGCACCAGCCTTGGGAGAAGTGGATAGATACCGCATCACGTACGTCAGCGCTGGTGTCAGACAAGTTCTTCCAGACCTACCTTCAGACACCACAACTTACAGTCTCATGGTACGAGAAAAATTCACTTTGCCTTTACAAGTTGGCTATGTGTAAATGCATATATTGTATCTATGACTGCAATGCGAGACTGCCAGTGACTTTAAGAGAAAACTAAAAATGCACATTTTAAATCATACCTTTTCTTAGAGATGAACATGTTACAGCTGTTTGTAATGTACTGGGGGATTGTGTGCTTCTCATGAACATTTAATTGTGAGTGCCTTGAGTACCCTGAGTGGATATGTTGCATTTTTTAAATGTCTATATTATCATTTTTTTATCCCCCATGACATACACTACATAGTAGTGTCACATTTGAATCTACCAACTACAGTACACCCATGCTATGATAAGTTGTATGATGCACTTTAGCCTCTGGAATGGATTTATATTTGCTTGTGTGTGTTTGCTTGCTATACCTACATATAGTGAGGGAATTGTTGGGCAGAAATAAAGATCTTTAGCTTTTTCTGAATCTTCATGTTTTCTATTCCATCTGTTACCGTGTATCGCAACACTCAAATTTGAAAAGGCTTTCAAAAAAATGTGGTTATTAGTAGGGAAAATACCTGTAAGTAAATTGAGTAATTGATTTCGTGTATAGTTTTTTGACCAATGTGATGTGGAATAACTCAAAAATTTGTTACATCCGTAGAATCTAGATCCAGCCACGGAGTATGATGTCAGCATCCAGGCCGTTGCTGGGGACCTTGTCAGTGAAGCTGTCTCAAGAACCCTGGAGACAAGTATGGAACAAGATACTTTCATCATAATCCTCCACTTAACACAGGGAAATGTTGATTAGAAGGAAAGACATGTAAAAGGGGGTTATTTGCCATGCAGGAGTGTGGAATGATGATTTACTTTATAGTAGACTTGGTAGGCATAATCCATGGTCGGTGAAGATAAATGGGAAGAAGAGTCTGAAATCTGACAAGCATTGCTGTAGCAACAAATTCTACCCTAGAAAAAAAAATAAGGCTGTATTGAAATGGATATAATTATGTATATATATATATGTATTTTTTTTTTTCAGGGGGGAGGGAGGGAGGGAGGTTTGGGTTGGTAATCTAAAGGATTCGTAGATGAGATAAATCTGAATACCATTTAACTGGTATCATGTACTTTAATGTCGCAACTGATTGACAAATTACCCTTCATTGACATAAATAAGTACACTATTATTTAAATTATTATAAAACAACTCAAAGCAATAAAATCCTTAATTTGAGTGTTCCTTTGTGAGAATGTGTTCTGCATGGAGCAAAGGATTGTTTTTTTTTATATAACAAGAAGTAAACAGATGTCACATATTTTGAATCTTAATTCAATTATTTTGACGAGAAGCTTATCACTGTCTGCGACCGACACTGTGTCACAATATGCCCTGATAATTTTGTCGACGTTAAAAGTGAGAAAACCAGAGCAAAAAAAAAAGGGAAATCTATATATTCCCTGCTAAAGCTCAAAATTTAGAAGTTTGATGATATGCCCAGTTCATTTTAATAGCTGTTAGTAAGCAAATAATCAACGTTGGTGAAGGTGATGGGACAAACTATCACTTCCGAGGCGATCTGGATGTAGCTATCTTTCCGAAGCGCAACTGAGGAAAGATAGCGTACACATTCAGATCGCCGAGGAAGTGATAGTTTGTCTCATTGCCTGAAACCAAAAGTTGATTATTTGCTTTATATTCCACATCAAGGGTCCTAGAAATTCCCATTTTATTCCACATCTGAAACCGTTTTAGCTGTCTTTAGGTATTCTTAGGGCTTAGGCTACGTGTGCGCGTAGATGACAAAACAATAAATTTGCTGCGCGCACCGCGCGGCACCGAAGTGAAAGTGCGTTGCACTGTGTACTATCAAGTGACCTAGGTCACATGATAGTCCACAGTGCAACGCACTTTTATTTTGCGCGTAGTCATCTTGCGTTAGGACTGTATGGACTGTGTGGTGATCAGCGAAACAAAAGGGACTATCAACATAGAGTGTAACGAACTTTTCTTAGGTGATGTGGTGGGCAAAATTACGCTTCATCACGTGATCAGCTCTGGACCAATCCTATTGCAACATTCTTAGTATGTGGAATATAAATGAAACTATCAGGCTTTCATCACTCTCTTGACTAGAAATAGTTTTTATCTCTGTGGCATGCAATGCCCATTTTATTTGAACAGATTTAGCATGATAAACTATTCTTCTTTGTTTTTCTCTAATAGAAATATCTCTGTGGCAATACTTATATTTTATTTGAACAGATTTAGCATGATAAACTATCCTTCTTTATTCTTCTTTCATGAAAAAAAAAATGAAATATGATCAGAGTGACTGTAGAGGATTTTGCAATTGGTCATGATAACTAGCTATTTCTTTTAACAAGCCATATACCACAACTATTCATCAACCCATTGAGGACGAGTCCCAAGTAAAATCGGGCAGGTGTCTCTGGGAAATGTGTGTTGTAGCAAAATTAGTCTTTCCACAACGGGTTTATTCATCATTCAATGTGAGAAAGTGTGGCAGCTGACCAATGGCCTGTAGACTATCAATGTTTGTTTCTTTGATATTTTCTATTCTCTCTTAATGTCACAGGTGGCCTCCAACCACTGGAAATCCTGGTGAAAGAGTCTACAATCAACTCCATCACTGTAGTGTGGGGTATGGTGACAAACCTAGAATCCCTCCAGCCACTGTCCAGGTACCAGCTCACCATCACACCACAAGATGCTCAAACACAGGTAAGGATAAGTCTTAAAGTTTTCAGGTTGTTTGTTTTTGTTTCTCAACAGATGTGACCTGATGTTGTGTGTGTGTGTGTGTGTGTGTGTGTGTTTGTGTGTTCAAAGATGTTAAACATTTTTCATGTTTGTTTTTTGTTTTTTGATTTTCAAAATTTGTATCTATATATCACAGCAAGTATGATTGAGGGTGATATATAGAGCTGTAAAGGTACTTACAGATGAGAACAGAGTAATCTACTTCATCTTTTAGAGAAAGTAATAACGAATTAATATGATTTTGATACATTGAATGAGATGAAGAAATGGAAATGCATGTAAAGTTGTATATCTGTATCTAGGGTTGGTGATTCACATTACACTCTTTATTACCACACAGTAACCTCTTGTCCAAGCATTTTTTTTTCAACATTAAATTTACGTAAGCCTTGTGAATTGTAATGATTATTTAGAGTAATTGCTTAACATGTGATTATTAACTTATAAAGCAAAAGGTATAGAAAAAGCATTATCTTCAGAGCACATCCATTAAACACTTTTAAGTATGATTTAAGATCAGGTAACAAACTAATACAATTTATATAGTCTATGTGCAATACTTGAGAGAGCTGAATATTTTCAGAGCAACATTTACATCAAAAACACTGAACTTTGATGTAAGATCAGGTAGCAGATATTATGTATATTTATACATATTAAGGTAATAGTTAAAAGAGCTAGATATTTTCAGAACAGCATTCATAAAAGACTCTCTGAAGTACCTGTATGATGTAAGATGAAGTGATAGTGAATATGCTCAATATATTTATATATTTTACATGCAACAGCTACGAGAGTTGGATATCTTCAGGGCAACATTCAGTGGACTCATACCAGGGAGGGAGTACACTATCACTCTAAGTGTGACCCTCACTGATATCACCCCTGTCTCCATCAACCAATATACAAGTAAGCAACATTACAATGAATCTATTTTTGTTGCGTGAATCTATGTTGTTTTATAGATATATGTCATACATTGTATATATGATTTGTCAAATGTCGCTAATATAAGTGTCTGTTTGTCTAGCATAGTAAAGCAGAGCTTCCAAGTCTCCCTGTAAATGTCAAAATCTGTTCATGTTTGAATAAGAGAATGTTAAAATCTATGTGATTTGGGAGTTATTTTTGCCCATTGAAATGCATGTACATGTAACACACAGATATCTCCCTGATTGCTGAGTGGAATCCTCCTGATTTGGATGTGGGAATGTTGGCAGACCTGCTGGGTTCTGTGTCATAAAACTTGTTATCAGTGACTACTGTCACATTTCTGTGACAAATTTGCTCTTAGCCAATCAGATGCAGGGATTTCTGTAGCTTATAACAGCTATGACAACTTGTCACTAATAACAAGTTTTATGAAACGGCGTCTAGGTAAAGTACTGTGATAGGATCACCATATTCACGACAGAAGCTCATCTGCTAAAGATGCAAAGCAAATTTGATTATGGTTTATTTTTTATTGCAGTCAAAGGTCAATTGCAAAATCCCATGCTTTCCTTTGCATGTTTTTATGCTTTTAGTTTCTGCAATCAAAAATAATGATTAATATTTTCATAACTTCTATGTATAAGTTATACAGATTTTGTTATTAATTGAAAGAAGGTTACTAGCTAGTAGAATTAATATCAAATCTATCTTTGTCATAAACCTCCTTTTAAGGGAGAATAGAGCACTGATATACTTCCATGTATTCAGATCAAAGAATGAAAGATGTGACTAACAGCTATTAGGAGTAATGTGACAAAGGAGTTTTGTGACAAAGACACTGAATTATAAGGCACAGATGTAAGCCACACTTTACATAGTCTTGTAGATAATGCCTATAACATTATTTTTACCCGAGATGACGTTGAATTACTCTACCTTTACTTTTCATGGTGACAGCGCCGAGACCACCAGCTGCTTTTGCCCTCAGTCAAGCTGGATTCACCCAGCTGAACCTGGCTTTTGGTGCCCCTGATTTTGGCTACTTTGACTTCTTTGTACTGGAATACCAACAAACAGTGAGCTCTTGTTTTTGCAATGCACTATTCACATTAATGATCATGTGTTCGGGTGTAGAAGAGACATATCAATGCCACTTTGATCCATTCTAAGACTATTTGAAGCACTGCTGTTATGATGCTACACATGATATTATTGTTTTCTGCATTACATTTATTGAAATAAGTGTTCATTTGTACAAAATGTTCATAACTTGTTCATGAAAAATTGATGTATCCATGTTATTGCACTTCAAAAATCATTGCTCTTCTTCGAATATACCAAGCGTTGTTGTCAGTATAATAAGATAATTTTTTGATAATATATGAATTAAAAAAAATCACTTTGAGCATTACTTTGATTCAAAAAATATATATCAATGTAAATGGTCATGATGTTCGTGGGAAAATGAAAAAAAAAAGATCTGTCACAATAAGTAATGTTAAATGTTTTAAGAATTTTGAAGATATTAAACAAGATCTGTGCCAAACCAAAACATGATTTGAATTGGCACATAAAGGCTACAAGCTGTTGTACATCTTTCAAAAATGAAGGACTTGCTGATATGCACTGTATTATATTTTTTGAAATCATTTGTGATTCTGTAGACTTCTTGCAGTGGATGTCTTCTGCCAACTTCAACAAGGATTTCTATGGATGAAAGGGCTTACAATGTGACTGAGTTGAGACCTGGCAGTTCGTATGATTTCAGCCTATATGTCCAAGCAGGAGATGAAAGTAGTAGTGTATTACAGAGAACATTTGAAACGAGTAAGTTGTGCTGCCATTAGAACATTTTGCTTCTGCTTGTGGACTTTAGATTTTTACTTGTACAGTTTCCCCAACTGCACTAGTGAATATACCAGTTTATTGAATTATAAAATTTATGCATTGTACATATGTGCATTTCATGCATCCATGGCATGAAACTTTTGGGAATCAAATACGATCGACAACAGCCTTTTTCACAGCATAAAACTTTTGTGAAATGCCCCTGGTATCCTTTGCATTGTGTAGACAAACACTTTTGCATGCATTTTGACTTTGGAAATCTTGGCTTTTCATAAAATTTGCAAAAGATTTATAAAATGCATGTGAAAATTTCTGGTTTACCAGTCTGTAAACACACTCACACATTATAATTGCATGCTTAACCCGTTGAGGACTAGTCCCGAGTATACTCGGGCATGTGTGTATGGGAAATGAGTGTTGTGGCGAAATCAGTCCGTCCTCAACGGGTTAATACACACACTCTAATATCAAATATGTCGGTAGATAGATGTGTATGTAAATTGTATATAGAGAGGAGAATTCTGTGTTGTATCTTTGATAGCTCAGTAACTAAGCACAATTTCAGATTTGGCTATTCAATTGAATTGTGGCAACATGTACTTTGTAATTCATATAAAATAGGAGGTATAGGAAATCAAAACAAACATTCTTGACATATATATATATATATATATATATATATATATATATATATATAATGGTATTATTATCCGCGTGTTGGAATAAGAGCATGAAGACGATGAAGACAAACAAGTTGACATAATGCATTAGATTCCAACTTCATTTATTTGTAAACCAAATTTTCGACCATTGCACGGGTCTTCCTCAGGGTAACAGGGAAGACCCGTGCAAGGGTCGAAAATTTGGTGTACAAATAAATGAAGTTGGAATCTAATGCATTATGTCAACTTGTTTGTCTTCATCGTCTATATATATATATCTATATCTATATATATACTGTATATAGATATATATATATATATATTTATATGTACATAATTATATTTCATATTCTATTTCTGATTGTCATATCTTTCAGTCCCAGTCCCAGCCCTTGAGGTTGTGGTGACTCAGACTACCTGCGACCAGATCACCATTTTCTGGGCACCCTACAGTTCCACTGAAAATATATTCTATGACATAAATATCCAGCCGGAACCACCAATACAGTTACCAGTCTACAGGGTTGATACTGATAATACTTTCACCCAGCTAATGGCTGCGACGGAGTATGTTATCTCTGTACGCGCCATTGGAGGAGATTTGGCATCTCCTGTTGAGTACCAGGACGTCACTCAGAAAACACGTAAGCATCACAACAGTAGTCGTATTAATATATCTGGCACAAAATAGGAACATCTCTGATATTGCATGTTTATGTATAGCTTGAATTGTATTGTTGATACGTGTGTATGTGTATATGTATGCATCCATATATTCTATTGTCTATTTATCTTTTGTACTCATTTATCAATTCATTCTTTCTTGTGCTTTAATATTTTACTTTCTGTGAGGTGGACAACTGTATTGTTACATAAAATGAGGATTCAAATGCTACACTGTACAGTATTTGCAAGTAAAATTGTATTCTGTTGTTGTTGACATTAATGCTGTGTTTTAACCCTAACTAGGCCGGGGCTATTTAGGTAGTTTCATAGAGCCGGGGGGGGGGGGGGGGGGGGTGGGGGGGGGGGGGGGGGGGGGGGGGGGGGGGGGGGGGGGGGGGGCTCCCCAGGCCCCCCCTCCAGATCTCGGCCGTCGACCGCTTGCGATCGCGACGAAAATTGGCACACACATTGCCTATGATGTAATCTAAAATACCATGAAGTTAATTTTCAAAAAAATCATCATTTATGCTAAATTATGCTAATTTATGCGTGATGATGCATAAAAATCAGACTATTTGGTATAAATCACAAAAAAAAAGCTCAAAACAGGCACATTTTTTGTGTAAATATTCTTTTTAGTGTCCTTAGCAAATGTAATTAAAAAGAATTGTGATATCAGAAAAAATTCTTAAGTATTTTATTGTTTTTTTTAATGTCTTATGTATTTCTTTGTTTTTTCGACTTTATGTTTTTCATTGTTTTTTCGATGAAATTTGTCCGCGACATCGCTTCCGAACAAGAAAATATGTTATTCATTGATTTTAATCAATAAAACACCAAAATAATCATGCTTTTATGAAATTTTGCCAGTAAGCACAGTTTGCATTGAAATTGTACACGAATTAACGTTTTTGAGCAATTTTTGGTCTGACATGCGTGTACATATTTATGCGTAACTTCGGAACCACGCGCCCGGGGCGTCCGCAAATTTGGTGTCAAAAGATGCGGGAGACTCGAAAGAAAAAAGTCATGAAATGTCGGAGCGATAGCTTTTTGCGATTGCGATACATCGCGCGGAACGTCGAGGGGGGGGGCCCTCGGAGGCCCCCCCCCACCCCCCCCCCCCCCCCCCCCGGCCTAGTTAGGGTTAAAGGTTGTTACAAATATGAGTATACTTCATATTCTTTGCATATTTCCTCTATCAAACTAACTTGACCTGCCAGGGCCAAATGGTGCAGGCAACATTGCAATAGTAGAAACTACAGCCACCTCCATTGAGTTCAGCTGGGAACCCGCTGCCTCACAGGTGGACGCCTACCGCATCACCGTCAGGGAAGAAGGGGGTGTTGAAACAGTAAGTGCAATCAGCACCTTGAGAGAGGAATTGGATATTGGCATACCTGGTATCCCCTGCATGTACAAATTAAGTATTTGTTGAATGTTGGCATTGCTTTGACATCTGTAACAGGTGCCTTATTATTTAAGGGCTTTTGCCTATCAGAGCCATCTACAAAATTTGACCGAACTTTTTATCATTTTAATATTTTATGTATGTTTGTCCTATGATTTATAACCTAGTGACTAAACTGCTTGAATAATATGCCGTAATTTGAAAATATACCAAGCTGATGAATTGGAGCAGATGTTGCAAATTGAACAAATCTAATGATAAAAAAATGCCAGATGAAAAGGTCATGTACATTCTGTACTTCTATGTGTTTTCTTCATAAGATTAAGAAGTACCACCATGTAGTTATGAGGATGTGTATTTTCTCAGCAATATGTTGATGATCTTGTTCTCTATATTCATATTTGCTCAATCGCCGTTTTCGATGTTTTCCCTGTACATTGGCTGCCTGACATACGTTTAAGATACTAAGTA
This sequence comes from Diadema antillarum, assembly GCF_040938485.1. Classification (NCBI taxonomy): domain Eukaryota; kingdom Metazoa; phylum Echinodermata; class Echinoidea; order Diadematoida; family Diadematidae; genus Diadema; species Diadema antillarum. The sequence goes on along the minus strand of NW_027272080.1, from coordinate 151,938 downwards.
TGTAATATGCATTTTAACACCCTCAGCTGTTAGCAACAAGAAGCTCCACAGAAGAGCGGCGCTACAAACTCTCAGAACTTGATCCCAGCACAGCCTACACCATCTCAGTCATAACCGTTAATGATCTTGACACTCCACAAGAACTGGAAGGATGCGATGTGCAAAACATCACTGTGAACACAGGTAATATCAAATAATATTCTTCTCTTTTACCACAACATGCATGTTAGTTAGATGTGAAAGGCAAATGTAAATGCAGTCACATTCCATGGCATTTGTAGATTGACCTCAGTTTAGATTAAATCTTTAACATATCAACACCCAAATTAGGCATTGAAAAGCTAGTGCACGGTTTCACATTGTGCACGCACAGGTACACTTTCTTTTTGGGCTTTTAAATTCACTGAAATAAGCATCTGTGATGTGATGATTATTTGTGTAATCCTTATAAATGGTGCTTGCTAGCACGTCCATCTGACAGCAACAAAGTGTTCATTAAAACCTAGTAATTAGCAATATGGTATTAATCTAAACACTTTGTTAATGCATTCTATGCAATACAATCAAATGGATGCTCCCCTGAGTGGACCATTCTGGTTACCCGATCTATGCAAGTTAATTCTTTCTTTCAACATGAATTCCATAGATTGTAACGTTGGGCAAGCTTATTCATCATGCCGCGTTAAAAACGAGTGAAGCGCCTAACCAACTTAGAAAATAATAAGGCCAAATGTTCATGTGAGCTGATTATATGAAATGGTGTATTAATTGGAAAATTTGTGGAAATGCTAGCAATTAAGTTCTTTGGAAGAGCTAAAATAGAGCAAAAATACCCATTTTAATCATTATTATTATTATTATAATGATAATGATGATGATGATAGTAATACTAATAATAATAATGATAATAATGATAATAATAATTATAATAATAATGATAATAATAATAACAATTATAACAATAAGAGGTAATAGTAGTTGTTGTTGTGTTTATCATTATTGTTGTTATTACTATCAGATGGTTGAGATAGAAATGCACGGTGTTATAATGCCACTATATGTTGTCATCTTTAACCCGTTGAAGACGAGTCCCGAGTATACTCGGGCAGGCATCTATGGGATATGCATGTTGTAGCAAAATCAAATCATCCTCAACGGGTTAAAATTGATGAAAGCAGCCAACCAGAGTGCTGTGAAATGTCAATGTCTAACAAGTCCTTTAATAGTCTCTTTGGTCTTTTCACTTTACAGACACCATAAGTGTTGGGGAGATTGTCGTCACAGCCTTCACCACAAACTCCATTGCGGTCATCTATGGCGAGAGCGAAAACGCCGACGTGACTGGCTATCAGCTGCAGATAAGATCATTGGCCAGCAGTGCGGTTCTCCAGACGAGGACTCTCACCCCGGCGCAGAGCCCTCGTGTGACGTTCAGCGGCCTGGTCTCTGGAGCTAACTACGTCATCACTCTCACCATCCTGGGCTTGGATCCTGCCACTAGTGAGAGTTCCATCATGCAGCGAACGAGTGAGTCTCAATTCTTGTCTCTTTCTTTCAGTTACTTTATACACCATATATGTATATTCAGTGAGTCTAATTTTCGCAAATCGGAACTTCCCTACAATTTTGTAAGTGGTTAAATTGATGATTGTGGGCGATGGAGTACACTATTGAATGGAGAAATGTATACGTGCAAGTCACATTCATGTCAGGATGGGAGTTAATAAATATTTTTTGTGTCTTTAAAATTTGTGAATAGCACCCTACTCGTGAAAATGAAAACCTCACAAAATATTCAAATATTCTGTTTATCTATACACTGAACTTTTAGGTCTGTCATCTGTAGTGAGATGCAAATCAATTTTGTTTTTCTTTCATGTAAAGTAAATTAAATAATTACATAACAATACCCATGTACCAACATAATGAGAAATAGGTATATGCACACATACTGCATAAACATCCCATTGTTGATCACCCTTTTGCACACCTATTTTACATCGTTCAAACTGAAAATAATCCATCAAACGAGTTCTGCACTGCAGACACTTTTCATGGAGCATATTTGTTTCTAATTAGAAACTCTGATCACTTGATTACTGCCAGTATTGTATGTCACTGCCACATACCCCCATGCCATATTTCTTGTGTGCTCTAAAAGCCACATTTGTGCACAGATTTCATTCAAAATTACTATTTAGCTGAATCATTGGAAAATTAAGCTACCCATGGTTGTAAGTGACACCTGTGACAGTTACTCAATTGTTGCTTAATAGATTTTGATATTGAAACTTGATTTAGAGGTCTACAGAGCTGCCAACTAGTACTGATTTTCAGTAATTTCTACTGAAATTGGAAAAGAATACTGAGGGTCACAAGCAAATTACTGATTTTAGAAATCATTGTCTGTGATATATTCTATTACACTGTTGAGGATTACTGATTTTCACTCAAAAAAGGTGCAAATTACTGATTTTCAGCCATCAAAGTACTGAAAGGCTGTTACAAAAGTTGGCAGCTCTGCGTCTAAAAATTTGTTATTTTAGGTTCCTGTAGTTATGATGATGCTGCTCCAGTGTTATCCAAGTGTCTCTCAGAAAAAACATCTCTCAAGATATATATAGTTGCTGGGGCGACAGGACCTTGCATCTAACAAAATGTCAAATGTTCAGGAGAGTAAAAGAACACTGTATCCAATGGGAGAGACATTCCTTGGACATGCCGTGGTGGCTTCATTTTGGGGGTAAGACAGCTAGGATTTGGACAGGACATCACTTAACTGATTATCTGACCATTATATAATAAAAAAAGTCATTTTCACCAAAATTGCAGATACAAGGTCTTGTCACCCCAGCGACAATATATAGATATATATTTTTATGAGTCATAGCTGGTTTGCTGTACCTTCTCTTTCAAATCGTTTTGGCTGACCATCATGGATTGATTTATATGGCATCAACATTTCCATGTCATTTCCGTTGAAAGAAACAGAAATATGGAGGTCAGGGGCCTGTTTCATGAAGATTGAGCATAAAATGCAAACAAAAGCAAATTGCATTTTCAATTCAAAATTCAAACAACTTTGTAAACAACCTTACGATTGATCCCCAGTAACGCTCAATCTACTGAAAGTTATACTTGATTTTTTTTTCTTGATGAAATCAAGCATGAGTGTCTTAATGAAACAGGACTTAGGTTCAATATTGAAAGTACGCTCAATAAATCGAGCGTAAGATCAGTCGCAACTCTATATGAAACCAGTCCCAGATCTGCTAACACGTACTGTCAAAAGAAAAATCTCTTCATTGATTCATTAAGCTGATGCTGTGCAGCACAAGCATCATGATTTCAAAAATGTCAGGAAATGTCATCACAGAAAGCTTTTAAGCTGACATTCAACGGAAGGTAAAATATATTTGAATGATTCAAAACCAGCGACCGGCCGTCCTATGTGTAAACCAGCTCATGATGATTGAATATATGAAAAAAAAAAACAAAAAAAAAACAAAACAGACGGACAACCCATAAATATTATGCGAGCGGTGACACTTCATAGCGGAGGCATAGAAATGTTTTGGAAAGATGCCCTTTGTGCAGTCAAACAAAACAGTCCAAATGTTTAAAGGTAGGGTCTCATGTTCTGTCTTCATTTCTAATCCTCTTCCATTGCCTTACAGGACCTGTTGCACCTAGCGCTGTGCAGGCCCTGCTGCCAATGGTCACATCACTAACTATCACGTGGTCTCGACCTACCGGCATATACGAGAACTTCCTTGTGGTTGTCAGCAATTCTGATGGCACGATGCAAGGCAACATGACCCTTGGCGACGAGCAGTTTCAGCTCGAGGTCGTTAACCTTCTTCCAGGAACAAACTATGGCATTGAGGTGTTCTCTTCAGTGGGCACTGGTGACGATCTTATCCTAAGCGTACCACAGACAACCACGGGAACCACGGGTACGTATTAACCTATTGAAGACTAGTACCAAGTATACTCGCCCAGGTGTCTATGGTTACTGCATGTTATAGCAAGATCAGCGCATCCTCTGGGTTTAATTCCAAATGCAAATGAATGTCAATACTCATATCTTATACATTGTACAAGCTCATTCAGATATTTGAAAACTTTCATATTGAGTAATTTAGCCTGATACAGATCTTAAAACATTCTGCGGTTGATAGTTCATTTGTATCTAGTTCAATGTAGAACTCTTCGCAGGACATACTGATAGACATTTTCACTTTGTTACTTTATCAACAAAGTGTTCTTTCTGAATAGTTTAATGCTCACTAAGTGTTTTGATAGCAAAATCTGTTTATGAGAGATTGTCTAAAATATCCATAGAATAATGTAATATCATTATTAAAAATAATTCCCAAACACATTTCGATATGATGAATAAGCTGCTTGGAAAAAGTGAATATAAAAAAAATGGAACAAGTGTAAAAACTGTATTGAAGATGATATACAATAATAAGAGGCTTCTAAAGAATCTATAATAGTTTCAACAATGTGATGCTATTATCTTAATTTGCTACAAAGCTGATTAAAACATTTTAGAGGGATCTTTTTCAACATTGCTTTCACTTGTCAATATCAAAATTAATTGTATACAGAAAGTAAGCTGAGAATTGTTAAAATGGTGGCATGTGACTGAATTCATAGAGGAATATTCAAGCTTAGTAGCAAAGGTCCAACATTTGAACTCTATGCGATACTGCTTTCCTGAGAAATAAAACTGTATGTCTTGGTTTCCTGAGATAGCACTTTCAAAATCAAGGAATCATGGAAGAGGTTCAACGATCATCTGATTGGTAATCTCTATTCGAAGCATATTTCATTAGTTCACGATCATTGATTAATTCTACCTTTGTGAGCTTTTGCCTGCTGTTTTCTGAAGGCTTCATCAGACTGGCATTGACTAGTCTTAACCCGTTGAAGACGGTTTGATTTTGCTACAACACGCATTTCCCATAGACGCTTGCCCGAGTATACTAGGGACTCGTTCTCAGCGGCTTAAATGGGGTGTTGGCAGTCCTGCAGTCTGAGAGAATGGGAAACAATGTACTTTGAAGATAACGTGTATTGCCCGATGTCATGATTCATGTAGTGCTCATGATTACAAGGTGGATCAGGATCCGAGGCCATTCACATCCAGCAGGGATGTGAGCACGCCATGAATGGTGGCATGGGGCAATACAAGTTATCATCAACATAAATTCCCATTCTCTTAGACTGCAAGACTGCCAAAATCCAATCTGTTACGAGTCAACACTGCTCTGAAGAAGCCTGTTGAAAACCATTTGCGAAAGCTGACTGTAAAGTCATACTTTTATAGTGAACTGGCTGTAAGAAATTAATTTGCTTCTAAATAAGGAATCATCACTTACATCAGTAGTTGTAATGCAGCTAAAATCTTTCAGAAAAGTCTGGGCAAGGCTTTGCCACCATGATAGATGTGCAAAATAAAGCCAGTATGATCATGACATAACTCCAATGGTTCCTTCCCGCAGCCTCCCTTGGACCACTGGAGGTGATCTCCATCGGCCGGACCAGCGAAACTCTGCGGGTGGCATGGGGGGCCAGCACCCGAGACGATCCCGGTAGATACCTGGTGTTCTTCAACCTGCCAGGCTCCACAGATTCCAACCCGAGGCTCGTGGAGGACCGAGATACCACGAGGGGTAACCTGATTCCAGGGCAGCTGTACCAAGTGGTAGTCCAGCTTGAAAACTACCCCAGTGATACTGGTAGCCTCGACATCAGGACCAGTGAGTCAGAGGACCATCTGTTTTCTTTTAATCACTAAATTTGAGACCTACTTCAGACTCGGGACATGAATATTGAGTCCCAAGACTGCTGTAATCATCTTCTCTTTCAGAAGTGCATGTACATGTAGTACAGGAAAGTTTAATAGTCTTATCAGTACTTTTATAGGGAAGGAATAATGATTGTTTGTTGGGGGACCCTGAAATATTATTCTCCTCTCTGACTTTATGAGTTATATTTAGCCAATAAACCTAGGTTTGTTTGTTTTCTAAATTTTCTTGTGAAAGTGACTTATGTATGAGAACATGATCAATCTTTTTATTCACTTTTTAAGTAAAATCAATCCCATTTCTAACTTGGAATTGCACAAAGTATGTACAAGATATGATTGAATAAATATGATGGTAATGATATATCATGTGTGAACATACATATGTTTGAATTCAATGCCCCAAAACTTAGGATGTCATTCATTATATTTTGGGGGGTGATTTTTATAGTTCCAAGCCCAGTGCAGAATCTGAGAGTGGATGGTGAGCCTACTTTGGTGTCACTTGGGGTTATCTGGGAGAAACCTGTAGGGAGCATGTTTGATGGATATGCTGTCTACATTACTGGACCTGACAACGTACAGACGCTTGTTGCAAGGATTGCTGATGTTGATAACACTCGCTATCAAATCGAGGCAAGTACATTGGCCTATGTTATATCAGGAATTTCGTGTATTGCAATATTTGAAATGTTATATTCCACATGGACAATTTTCACGACAATGTGATATGCACTATCCTGTCAGAAGTGGTCTGTTTTATCAAGATTGTTTCCAGCTGTGCATACTTGTGTGAACGTGACATGAATGCTCAATGTGTGATTTTCATTTCACTGTTTTGGGTTTTACAGGGAGAAAAGCAAAACATTCTCACCAACAGGCCACTTCTGTAACTTAAACTTTTATTTCATTTTCACTATTCTGTTGCATATTTGCATTCTTTGACAATTAGAACTACAATGTATTTAGCAAGTTCTTACTGGGCTGGTGATCTAAATGGATTTTGAGAGACTTGAATAATTCTGTTTCCTATGTTTCCCCTCTACTAAAAAGGAAAGAAAGAAAAAAAAAAGAGAAAGAAATTGCCGTAAAGAGTACAGAAATGTGATGGAAACTCATTCTTAACAACTTTTACCTGGGCTGAATATCTGTGAACACCATTGTTGCTAACCAAGCTTGCACCTGGTTCCAACCCAAGCTATAAAGACTGAAGGCATTATCACTTTGGTACTTTATTAATGCAATTAGGAACAAGAGATTGCTAACTGAACAAATCAACAAATATAACGTTGCTGGGGCGACAAGACCTCGTATCTACAAAATGTCAAATGTTCAGGAGAGCCAAAAAACATGGCAGACAAAGCACTATACCGAATGGGACAACTGTTCCTTTGATGTGCCATGGTGGCTTCATTTTTGGGGTAAGACAACTAGGATTTGGACAGGACATTACTTAACCCATTATTTGACCGTAAATGCAAATAAGTCATTTTCACCAAAATTGCAGATACAAGGTCATGTCACCCCACCAACGATAAACACTTCAGACATGCTTGTCTACTTGTCCAGGCATTATATATTTGTATTTACAAAACTATTACACTCTGATTTTGTATTCAATTTCAAACTGTACATGTCAGAGGTACATACATGGGGCTGCATCATCATTGTGCAGCTGGGAATGAAGTACAACGTATTCTGTTTTCATTACATAATTATGCTTAATACATGTCAGTAATATAAAGTTGAATAAATTTTAAGTAATTCAGCCTATTACAAATCCCCTGCTAATTTTGATTCTTTCTTAACACTGATAATGTTTTCTAGTGAGTTAAAGAGAGAGTGTCTCTTGGTGTTTCTCTTTCAGAACCTTAACCCAGACACAGTGTATTCTGTTGGAGTTCATACTGTGTCTGGTCTGAATGAATCCACCGAAGTGGCCAGTGAGAGATCTACAACGCAAGTATCCACAGGTAAAATGTGCTTGATTTTTAGCATATATCAACAACTAGGTGATTGTGTTTATTCTTGTTCCTTTCCCCAAATCAAAAGCTTTCATATGCTTTTCTTTTTTATGTGTAATATCATGTATACAATAGATCAAAATACTCTTTCAGAATTTCTAAACTGCTTTTGTGAATACCTTCACTTGTCAAGTTCATTGTCAACCCCCCCCCCCCCAAAAAAAAAGGGAAAAAACAATTACAGAAGTATAGACAAAGAAAACGAGGTAAAATGAGGTCTGTAGATTCTATAAGATCTCTCCTTTTAATAAAGGAATTTCAGACATCATGTAGAGGTCGTCGACCACTGCTATGGTGATAACTGAAACTAGCAAGGTGATGGGTATTATTACCTCTGCCAAGGGAGGAGGTTATGTTTTCGTTACCGCTGGTTCGTTTGTTTGTTCGTTAGTTACATTGTAGTTAGTTAGTTAGTCAGTTTGTCTGTGTGCAAAATAACTCAAAAAGTAGTGAACGGATTGGGATGAAACTTGCAGGAAAGGTTGAGAATGACACAAGTAACAAACGATTAACTTTTGGTAGTGATCCGAAAATTTTTGGGGAATTTATGAAGGATTTTTGATATTTTGGCAGGTAGGGTCAATGAACTTGGGAGTTCAGGCTGCGCGTATTTGAGGTTTGCATGCGCGCACTAAATTGCGTGCTCTAGTTTCTGTTAGGGCGAGGCGCGTGGTGCAGCTGAGGGTTTATGACGTAACAAAGGCTTCTATGTTGGGAAATCGGGAGACTTTCAGCACACAATGCTATAAGTACGTATGGGTGGAAATCACTGATATCTCTAATGGAAGAAAAAGATTAGTGGTGGAAAATGAGCTGCATGCTTGGCGGAGGTCTGCGCTCTCAGAGTGTTTCTCTAGTTTTACATTCTGTTACGTGAAGCTTCAGTCATGTCCAGGTGTAGTCATTCTTCATTCTCTAATGGTAGGATAATTTATTGTGAATAATAATTATACCGTAATTGATCATATTCTTTCAGCTTCATTGGATCCTGTTGTGAATAATTATTACACTGTAATTGATCATATTCTTTCAGCTTCACTGGATCCACTTGTTTTAGAAGCATTCTCTGTTACGGAGACGTCAATTGGCATTGCCTTTGGGCGAGCTACAGACGCAACTTTGGGAAGTGCATCTGCGTATGTCCTGTCATTAACTTCCGGCAGCACTGTCATTTCCACTAATCTCCCTGTTGGTAAGGAGGATTTAAAAAAGAATGAAAATATAAGGAGAAGTAAAAATCAGAAAATTAACCAAATGAGGTGTTGTAATATCAAACTGTTTGTCGATGGCAGTATTTCTATCACAATTCAAGTGTATAATGATGTCTAAACTTTAGTGGCAAATGTAAGCATATGAATTAAGCTGCTGGGAAAGGTAAAAAGAACTGTACAAAACTAGCAGTTGCGAGTCAGTTTGGATAATTATAGTGCAATATGGATGCTTAAAGGTATATAATGTTAATTCAACCAAGCGTATTTGCTTTTAATAATTCAGCTTTGAAGTGATGATGCTATGAAATGGATAGTAGTGAAGACAACGATAAAAACTGATAATGAAAGCACTGATGATATTAAATGGTAGTTCCTACTGCTGTTGATGACTCTTCATGCCGCTGGTAATGGTGATGGTGATGTTGAGGATGATGATGATGATGATGATAATGATGACGAAGATAATGTTGGTGATGATGATGATGAAGATAATGTTGGTGACGATGATGATGATGATAATGATGATGATGAAGATGATGTTGGTGACGATGATGATGATGAAGATGATGATGATAATGGTGATGATAGTGGAAATAACTTCATGATGTTTGGTTCAGATGAAGATACAGATGATCATGATTTTCTTCGTATCCAATTCTAACCAAGTGACAATGACTTTATGTTGCATTTATAGTGACTACTCCATTTTTACTAGTCCATCTGACTTGTTCCATTTTGTTATGAATGATGACAGGAGGAGCAACTAAGAATATCTTCATGAACCTTGTGCCTGGAACTTTGTATCAGGCCCGGCTTGGAATACTGGGCACACAGACAACTTCAGACATTCTCAGCATTAGAACCAGTGAGTATTGAGAGTGTGATCATTATCAGTTCTCTATACTATCTGGATTTATAAGTATAGGGTAAATATGAATGGCCATGTTTACAAAGCGATGCATCCATGCAAGTCGTGTGATGTTAGTGTAGAGGATGATTCTTTGCTCTATTACATTTATAGAATTACTTGCTGTAGTGTATTCTCACCCTATAGCTCCCCCTATCCAATTCTGTGTGGTACAGTTGTAGGTGTCAGAAGTGATAATCTCATGTGTGTTCACTACCTTGTTTGAAAACACAATATAAAACCTTGGGTGATTGATATTATTGCAAACAAGAGTAAAATAAAATGCAGGAGGTCTTGTCAAGTTATTGCTTGATGCTAATGAAGGCTGCATTTACCCTGAAAGGGCATGGGGGGGGGGGGGCATAATCTGCTCCCCCTCAACGTTTCACGCTATAATTCTGTAATGCGAGAAGGCCTCGTCGTGAGGCTTCTTGACTTTGTTTGTTCAAGTCTCGCGCAACTTTTGAGACCAAATTTGCAACGTCCGTGCATACTTTTGCGAAGCCACGCCCATTTTTGTAATGGAATGTCACCCCCAAACGGGCACAATTTTGTGATTTTGTGTACATTTCCTATGGAAAACAGTGCTCTGTCATGAAAGTCATAAAAACCTGATTATTTTTACAATTAATCACAATTATGGTAGAAAAGTGGTCATTGACAATTTCCGCTGAAAAAACAAAGAAAAAACAAAAGTTGAAAAACAATGAAATACATAAATTCTGAAAACAATAAAATACATAAGAATTGAAATGAGTTTTGGAAGTTTTTGTGATGTGCAATTGTTGAATATGCTAAAACACATTTACAGATCAAAAATTAGACTCTCAATGCTTTTAATTAGGCTAAAATATGATCTTGAGCTTAATTTGCATAATTAATTAATTAGAATTAGAAATTGATTGTTTCAAAAAATCTTATGACACAATCTTGAAGATTATGACGTGGGTCTCACGCATGCAAAATTTCATCGCGATCACATCACTGATGGCTGAGATCTCGGGGGGGGGGGGGGGGGGGGCAGAATCCATCCAACCCCCCAACCCCCACTCTGAGCATAGCCAAAAAAGCCCGGCCCTTTTAGGGTTAACTCAAATTATATGCTGTGTGAATTTCTAATCATACAGCTGAGAATAAAAGGGGGACTAGAAATAATAACCTGTACATATCCTTTGCAACAAATGTTAAACACTATTATACAGATATTGACTGGTATGGGATGAATTGTAACATTCTTTGGACCGCCAGGGAGTTATTTTCCTGAAGGATCACATGTAGTAAAGTTTGTAAAGTAAGACATCTTTACAGCTGATTGAATGTACCTTGATTAATCCTCTCTATACCATAATAGTCCCAAGACAGGTCACCAACTTGCGAGATACACAGCGTACGACAACGTCCATTCAACTGGCGTGGATGCCTGCCACAGGGAACGTGGATAGCTACCTGCTCACATACCGCTATACTGATCCCCTCTCGGGGCCCATGAATATGAATGTACCCATCGAGAGTGATCAGGACAGTGTGACGCTCCCAGACCTCATGCCAGCTACGGAGTATTCCATCAATTTTGTGACTGTTGCTGGGAGCGGTGATAACGCAGAGCAGAGCGAGGGCATCGAGTTGACCTTATCAACACGTGAGTCAGAGGTTGATCACTGGCAATGTTAGATGGATCAAAAGGGGTGTTTTGGAGGGATTTCCCCATCCCCCCCCCAACCATCCCTCTTTCAAATATGAAAATAGATTTAGAGTGTTAATTGTTGGAAAAGATTCCATTTTATTAATTCTTTCAAAATTGATAAAATGAATATAGCACAATGTAAGTAAATCATTAATATACCTGGAATATTAAAGCAAACAGAATGTAGTGTAATTCATTGCCTGCATACAATAAGTTGTAAGCCTGGTGTGTTGTGAACTAAGTTTCAGAGGAATACCATAATCTAAAATACACGAAGTTAGTGTAAAACCAGATATTTTCATATGCGTGAAATTTGTGCAAATTTTGCAAGGAGCCAAGATTCACAAAATTAAAATGTAAGCAAAAGTTTTCTTCATTATATGCATTGAATGCCACTGGCACCTTGCAAAAATCTCATGCTGTGAATATTTCTTGTTTTACAGTTTATAGATTTTATAATGTTGCAAAATTGTCATGTTGTGAATTTTAGGAGCAAAACAGCTCTAAAGTTTTCAGTTTTTAGCTCACCTGAGCCGAAGGCGATCGCTCTTCGTCCGGCGTGCGTCATCCGTCGTGCGTCGTCCGTCGTGCGTAAACTTTTACATTTTCATCTTTTTGAGAACCCCTTGACCGATTTTCACCAAACTTAGAAGGTAGCATTCCTAGGAGGATAGGATCTCAATTTGTTCAAGTGGGCACCATACCCCACCTGGGGGCCCCCAGAGGGGCCCAAACCCCCCAAAATTAAGGAATCTTAAAAAATCTTCTTCTCTAGAACCAGAAGTGATAGAGCTAAGTTAATACTATGAATTAGTACATTGATGACTGCAGTTTCAAGTTTGTTCATGGCGGAATCAGGGGTGCCCCCCTTGGGACCCAGGGGAGGGGAGTGGGGAGGGGTCCTAATGGGGCCCAAATTGTGCAATCTTTTTCTTGAAAATGCCATAATGAATTTTCACCAAAGTTGGCAGGTAGTATCCCTAGGGAGAAAGAATCTCATTCCCATCAAATGGGCACCATGCCCCACCTGGGGGGCCTCAGGGGGCCTAAATTTGGACCAAAATTGTAGATTTTCATCTTTTTCTTGAAAACTCTATCACTAATTTTCACCAAACTTGGCAGGTAGCATCCCTAGGGGGATAGAATCTCAATTCCATCAAATGGGCACCATGCCCCACCTGGGGGGGGGCCCAGGGGCCCCATCCCCCCTCCTGTAAGGAATCTTTACAGATTTTCTCTAGACATGACGCAAATCTCTCGTTTGAAGAGGCTACACCCCCGTAAATAATGCCAGTGTATATCTTGGCAATCAATGACTTAAAAACCAAAGATGTAAAACACCTGTTTCTTGACCCTGGCCTAATCTAAGCATCAGTCATCGCCACAGCGCCACAGAGGGGGGGGGGGGGGGGGGGGGGGGGGGGGGCACCGCGAGAGGAGGAGATTGTTTTGGTTTTGGCATGGGCCATGTAGCTCCATGGTGCGTGTGTGTACGTGTGCATTACACATTGTCAGCACCGGCAAACTGGCAATGCTCTCCTTCTTATTCCTGTATTTTCGTTATTTACGGGTCAATTTTTTTCGTTCGAAATGTAAAATGGATGACCATAGAAGTTCTCAATAGAATATAAAATTGAAAACTTTAGAAAGGATAGAGAAAATTGAGTTCACTTTGAATGGTCTGCCACAGGCAGATATCCTTATCATGCTCTTACGTAATACGACAGCTGCTGTAGTCATTAAACCCTGGCTTGGCCTCCAGGTTTGTCACGCCTGAGCAAAAAGTTAATTTGCAATGGACAAATACTTCGACTCCCAACTCCCAAACGAAAGATCTTTAGCGAGGTATACTGGAAGTGATTGAGCTAAGTTAATACAGTGAGTCAGTATATTGATGACTGTTGTTTCAAGCTTGTTCATGGGAGAATCAGGGGTGCCCTCCCCCCCCCCCCCCCCACCCCCCATCCCCTTGGGAAACAAGGAAGCAGGATGGGATGGGGGGGGGGGTCCAAATGCTGGCCTAAATTTCCATCTTCTAGCTGAAAACAACAATGGATTTTCACCAAACTTGTCAAATAGCATTCCCATAGGGATAAGATCTCAAAGTGTTTGAATGGGCACCATGCTTTCATTGGGGACCCGAGGGGGCCCAAACCTCCTAAATTAATGAATATTCAATCATATTTTTCTCTAGTTCTAATCAAAAGTGATAGGGCTTTTAGTCTTTTTTCCCAAGCTGCATAATCCAACTTTCTATAAAGTATTGGCAGGTATTTTTACCAGTGTGATGGAATATGTAATGGACACCATGCCCCCGTTCTCAAAGCTACCCCCACCATAAGTTTCCAATGTTCTCAGTTAAGAATCTGCAAGAATGCATGGAAGGTGAACTTGCGATACTCAGGTGAGCGCATGACCCTCGGGTCTCTTGTTTCCTTATTTCTTCTTTTCTGATTGCCTACAGATGCTAATAAGTCTTAATTCTTGTAACTAATGAGATGGAAAAGTCAGGAATCGCTTTTGATCAGTAGACTACTCCATTGGTGAGATAGGTGTAGACATGAGCCAAGCGTCTATTAGTGTAATAGTCGTTAGCCTGCGTCACTTGACTTGAGAATAAGTAGAGTCTCATGACCATCCTCATCTCTCTTGTAGGATCTGCTGATTTGACGTACGAGTACAACGCCCAAGCCAGGACCGTCACCCTCCAGTGGGATGCAGAGACTGGCCCCGTGCAGGGCTACCTCATCTTGTACAACTCCAGCAATGACGACCAGGTCACCATGGTCCAGACCGGTAGTCCAGGACCAATCGTCCTCCAAGGCCTGGAACCTGGAAACCAGTACTACTTCCAGCTTAGGACAATCACCTCTCCCACTGCCAACTTCCTGTCCAGTGATCTGACTTTTGTAACAGGTGTGTGACATGTCATGTGCACACATTACAATATACAGTACTCTCCGCATAATCGGGTAGGCTCGGGCAGAGTGTTTCTTACCCGATTAAGCGGAGTACCCGATTAACAGAAGAACCCGGCTCATTCACAATGGACACACACAATGTGTATGTACATGACTGTACATGCATTGTACACTGCACTAAACACTTGTCTGTCTATGCAATTGTGAGTGTCAGCTACATGTGTAATGTTCGTTTACGTGTGACAAGTCGGTACGTGTACATGTGCTTTCATGTTTAATCACTCCCCAAATGATTGGTCTGCTTTGCAAAATTAAGCAGAGAATGCGATTAGCCGTGGAAAATTTGACATTCGTGATTTCTTTAAGTGTTATATATGCAATGAAATGTGGGTAGAAATGAGATAAGAATAAGATTATTTACCCATTTATGCGGAGAGGCAACCCGATTATCAGGTAATTTTAATGTGCATTGGAACTGATTCTGACATTACTACCCAACTAAACGGAGTACCCGTTTAAGCGATACCCGATTACGCGGAGAGTACTGTACTGCATGTAAGCCATTATGTTCACCTAGAAATATTTTCGCACAAGAGGAGGTCACAGACTTTTTCACAAGATTTGTTGTTGTTGTTGTTGTTGTTTGTGTGATTGTAAGTGTACATTGTAAGTGTTACGACATCTGTAATTTCCCCTTGCATTTGGCTAGGATTTTAAAGGGGATGGCTATTAACTGATCAGTGGGAATCGGTGGAAATGCTGGGGATGATTGTTCCAATCCTTGTGGGATTCATTTAAGAGTACATTATATATTATCTATTGTCGTGTGAAAATTATTTGCTTCAGAATGGTCTCATATTCAAGTAATGTGCAGTTCAATGTTTCCAGGTTAGCATGCCTGTACAGTGTCGGGGTGATCGTTAACGGCCCTGAATATGAGACCATTCTGAAGCAAATAATTTCCCACAACAATTGATATATAATGTACTCTTACATGAATCCCACAAGGATTGGAACAATCATCTCCCAGCATTCCCACTGATTCCCACTGATCAGTACTAGCCATCCCATTTAAAGGGATGACATGTACAGTTTGTTTCGTAAATGCAAGATGTGATGACGTTCTTATAGCACAATACAGTATCATTATTATTTTTTGTTTTGTTTTTGTCGTGTTGTGATGCATTAAGTAGAATTATGAACATGATTAATATGCACAACACGTGAAGATTGATTATGAAGTACAATAGGTCTTGTATTTCCGGAATGTATAATCAAGGGAAAATTTCATCTAGTATTTTGTCAATGATTTTCCTCAACAAATTTGCTTCCAGCCAATCAGATACAAGGATTTTGGTTGCTTAAAGTGGTTGTCAGTGACTGACAAGTTTTGTGAAACACTGCTCTGAGCTTTACATGCGATATATTGTACTTCTAGCACTCTAAACCTTTGTGTACTACATGCAATCTCTCTTTCCAACATTCTCCAGCTCCACTGCCGCCACAAGATATGGCCGTCACTGATGCAAGCAGGTCCACCGTCACGATCACTTGGTCCCCGCCCGCCGAGGGCCAGTACTTTGGCTACGTCCTGGAGTATGCGGGGACAGGACTGACCCCCGAGATTGGCCGCACCCCTGCACGCAGTGAGCTGCCCCGCCACCAGAGATCCATGACCCTCAAGGGGCTGACGCCTGCAGTGAGCTATGCGATCAGCTTGACCTCGTTCGTGGAATATGATGGCATGCAGACTGAAAGCATTATGAGCACTGTGCAGGGAACAACAGGTGAAATTTTGTCTCTTTATTTTTCTCACAACCATGCCGGATCACCCCACCCCCCCCCCCCATTTCCCCCTACTCCAAAACCCTTTTCCTCTTCCTACTCCTTTGTCTTGAATACACGGCTTTATCGTGCTCAAAGAGAAAAAGCCCAGTTTATAGAACCGATGAGATATTACAGCAGATGTTCTTCATCGATTGCACCAAATATGACCTCTGGTACCATCTAGTAAAAAAAATCCTTCAATGATTGTCATGTTTCTTCCACTCAAGCATAGGAGTTAGGCTCTAGCTGTGACCACAATGTGCAATGTGTCAAGGCAATCGTATACTGTAAAAGTGGATATTTTTGCGTGACTAATTTTTCGCGCTTGGCCGGGTCAGAAGAGTTTCGCATGTTTTTAATTCTGCGGAATCAAGACATCACGCACAGGCACATATGGCAAGCAGAAATATTCGCGTGCTTTTATTTTCGCGCTAGTTTCTGGTTGCGCGAAATTCGCGAAAATTTGAACACCGCGAAAATTTCAACTTTTACAGTATGCATTGTTCCATGATATGAAAAAAAAAAAAAAAAAATCTTTGATATTTCTTTAGTAGGCATCCTTCAGTTTCGGGGGAATATGTATGTCACATAGTGACCTAGCACCTTGTCACTCTGTGGTTTTATTTTTTTTTAGACCTGCTAGTTCATCTACTAATAGCAATAATAACTACCGTTATCGCTATACAGCCACACTAAAACTTAATAGGCCCATGATGTAAACACGATTGAATTCACGTGCACACAAATCAATGTTTGACTGACCGTTTAACACCACTTTGTTTATTTACTCATGTGTAAATTCTACAACAGGGTAATGATGCCTTGTGAAGGAGCTTGGCATTAAGTCTATGCAATCACATAAAAATTATCATTAGTGTAAGCACTCAACTTAGATACTGTAGTCGACGTCTGCATTGGCTATACCAATACACGCAGCCTCTAATACACCACACGTCCAATACAGCACTGTCTGTGTTCGCAAGATGTCCCCACAAAACGTCTCGACATCGTCCGTCCTTCCCCAGCCGGATCCAGATCGTCGACCTCCACTGCTAAACCCTCAGCACAGCACGACGAGCGTCACGATCATTGTCTTCGATGAGAGCTCACCGACCTCCACTGGTAAACCGTTAGCACAACGAGCGTCACGGTCATTGTCCATGATGAGAGCTGACTTGCCTATCGTGGTCGTCCATGCTTCCTGCTTATCCTCTCCCCTCCGCTCTATCTATCCCGCACGTCTACCTTACCAATCTCCCGACTATAAAATGCATAACCTCCCATACCGAATGTACGACACTACAGTACGTCCTATACAGACCACGGCGCACGGAATGTGGTCGCGTGTCAGCTGTTTACCTATGGTCTACTGATTTGCATACGATAAACAAACAACTACGCAAATTTTCAAACCCACCATATCTTGGCTATTATACTTCCATTGATCTAAGCTTACACTGTTCTCTGTAATAAAAAAAAAAACAAATATCGTGATCTATCAATACATGCTTGGAAACCTAAGGAAATACATGTTTCATCCTGACAATATCCCCCACCTTAAGATATAATTCAAGGGGAAATCTTAATTATATCAACAACAACAACAACAAAAATGTATTTTCCTTATAAAACACTGGCATATACATGTACAGTATAACAGTTATGTTCTACACAAAGAAAAACCTAGCAACTAAAAATCACCTTTATTAAACTATAACAAAAACCAACCATATACCCTACAATTATATGCAACCCTGTGCATCAAGCAATTACACCTTGTACATACCAGTTCTAATTCCTTTCTGAAACATTACCTAATGACAAACAATGATTTCACTACTACTGACTAAGCAAACAATAAGCTTGCATAAAATTTGCTCTCTATGTACTTCGCATGTGTAGCACATAATTCTAATTGGTTTCACCTAAAACTGATGTAATTGATAAACACTTGCAACATACACTGATCACCACTGTGCCTATCGTTTCAAATCAGTCACATTATATGCACTTGTGTAGATGTTTAATAAACCACCAGAAACTCTCAAATATCACAACTTCTCTTTAATCAATGCCAAAATTATTAAAACTACAATAAAACTTTCCAAAACAAACAAAACCAATTTCCCTTTTTTTTTTTTTGTAATAAAAGAGTGACACATTCCAAGTTCAAACAGAATATTAAACTTACATAATAATCATAAAACAATTCTACGAACAGCATGATTTTTTTTTTCACACTGCACATCATGCTTTGCGTGAATGTATGCATACATAAGTTTGAGATTTGGATAATACATGTATGTGTGTGAATGATGCCCCATAGAATTACAGAGTATCAATGCTAACCTTGCAACCTCTCGACTGTCTGAAGATCTGGTGTCTAAGGAGAGACATTAAACCTGTCTCACTCCTCAACTCTGAATTATCACCTATATGATCCTGTATAGTAGTATCCAGTAATAGTTGGATAATAACTCAAGCTATATAATTAAACATTACATATGCAATAACAACTCAAACTACAATCTGTACATGTACATAATTACACACTACAACGCGATTGCCCTACACCTAATCAATAGCGACGTTGATGTAGTGCGGGTGTAGTCTTGTCGCGACGCTGAAAGAAATCACAGAAATAAAAACAAGCATCATATTCTTTGCTTCGCGCATTTTGTTCTTAGCAAACAAAACATGTACAAAGGAGTTACTGAACTTATTGAATTTTCTGCATGTATATGTCCATATTAACACCTGTCTACAGCCAACCATGTTGCCTGTACATTTAAAGTAGACTTCCATAATAATGCATCTTTGTAACATGAAGAAAAATCGTATAATACTGTACTGATGCCAAATATATGCAATAAACACTGTATATAAAAAAAAATGGTTTGTCAGAATTTGTTATTTTGGCTTTACTATGTTCCATTTGAATTTGACCGTCTACTCTGTGTTGTAGGTTCACACTAGGCGGCTCATGGCATCTGCAGCCACATTGTCTTTGCCCTTTACAGAGACGAGCCTGAACCTGTGCTCCTGTAGGCTCATGCACCATCGCACGATTCTTTTGTTGTGCATTTTCTTCGCCTGTATGTACGTTAACGGCTTGTGATCTGTGTGGACTTCGAAAGACCGGCCACACAGATAGAACTCAAACTTGCGAATGGCCCACACAATAATCGTCTGATCTGCTCTTGTTTCACCTCGTCTAGGGAAACATCCAGCTGTACATCCTCAACGAACTCTCTCTGAGTCGGACAAGGCATTTCTGGTATCTCAGTGACCACATCATCGTTGTTTTCCATGCCTTCGTCACTCCACAACTCATCTACACCACCATCATGGCACACCTCGAAACAACTTCCAGCAGTTTCTTCCTCTGCTACCCTGCTGAAGTATCGCTTGAGCATGTTTATGTGGAATGTCTTTTTCACGCCATCTACATCCACTACGTAGTCATAGTCATACTTGGCACCGACCACCTCATATGGCCCTTTCCATTTGACCAAGAGCTTGTTTTGCTCCGTCGGCAGTAACACCAAGACTTTGTCTCCGATCTTCAACTTCCGTTTCTTCGCACCTTGATCATAGTAGGTCTTGTACCGCTTTGCCGACTGCTTCAAATTTTCCTGTGCCATCTGCCATGACTCAACAAGTCTCTTTCTCAACTCGATGACATACTCATACTCACTCTTTCTTTCTGGCTCGACAGCATCGTTTGTCAACAGCTCTCTCAAAACCTCCATGGGTCCTCTCACATGCCGACCGTATAGTAATTCAAATGGAGAAAAACCCAGGCTTGAGCTTGGTGCCTCTCGCAAAGCAAACAAAAGGGCAGGAAGATACCTATCCCATTGGCGTGGCTCCTCTGTGCACAACCGCTTCAAAGACGATTTCACCACAGCATTATACCGTTCCACTAGCCCGTTGCACATGGGATGGTATCGGGAACTCGTCAACTGCTTGATTGACAATAACCGGCAGACTTCTTTCATCAAGTCAGAGACAAATTGGGGTCCTAGGTCAGACATAACCTCTTGCGGTATACCCACTCGACTGTACACTGTCACCAGTGCTTCTGCGACATCGACTGTCGTTATTGACTTCAACGGAATCGCTTCCGTATACCTCGTGGCATAATCTACAATTGTCAATATGTAGGTGTGACCACGTTCAGAGGGAGTGAACGGCCCCATCAAATCGATGGCGATACGCTGAAATGGTACCTCGATTGTTGGTAGTCTACCTAACTCCACCTTTGGCACTTTGCCTTTGCTGATGGTCTTCTGACATACATCACATGATCGGCAGAAATTGGCAATGTCTTCATACATGCCCGGCCAAAAGAACTGTGTCTTTACCTTTGACAATGTGTTGTTGATCCCTAAGTGACCGCCAAACAATGACTCATGTGCCAAATGCATGATATCAGCACGATATGCCTTTGGCACCACAACAAGTTTTGGGCCAATCCCCTCTGTCGGGTTTTCCGGATCTCTTTCCTGCCTCAATAGGCACCCCTGATCTACCCGGAACAGATACCTGGAATTATCAGTCACACCAACCTTATTCCACGATGCTCGAAGAGTGGGGTCATCTTTCTGTTTCTGACGAAACTCTGGCGGATCTGCGACTTTGACCGAATCGACCACAACTAACCCCTTCTTGGGTTTTGCACTGCGTGCTTTTTGGGCCCGTGTCTCC
Organism: Diadema antillarum; assembly: GCF_040938485.1. Lineage (NCBI taxonomy): Eukaryota > Metazoa > Echinodermata > Echinoidea > Diadematoida > Diadematidae > Diadema > Diadema antillarum. The sequence goes on along the minus strand of NW_027272080.1, from coordinate 130,836 downwards.
ACAGCCATGACAGCTGGCACTCCACTGTCATCATTCCTGACTGAACACTCTGTCTCGCCCAACACCTGGTCTTCCTTCTGAGATCGGGTTTCGACTGCCATCACCTGTGGATCATCTTCTTTCACCTCAGAAAGATTGTCAACCTCTTCCTCGTCAACGCCATCAACCTTGGTATCTACAGTTTGCTCAACATCTCCAATGATGTATCTACCACCATCATCCTCCTGATCAGCATCGTCACTCAATGCTTTGCCCCCTCTGGGCACCCACTTCAAATCTGGATCATTGGGCTCACGTGCACCAGTGACATTCCCAACAATCACTTCACACAAGCAATCCGGCATACACAATGCTTCAATCTCACCTGAAAAATATGGAGAGTCTAACTCTACCTTGGCGACTGGAAATTGCTTGACTGTTCCATCAATCAACCTCACTGTTTGACACTTCCCAGTCAGCTGATGTCTCTCAACCAGTCTGGACTTAACAACACATGTACTGCATCCTGTGTCACGGAGTACTGAAATTGGAACTTCACCAGGATATAACCTGCCTGAAACAACTGGCATACGATTCATCATCGCACTTACTTGTCCGTAAGCCATTCCCAGCTTTTCAACTTTCTGATACCCGTCCAAGGGCACATGATTTCCAACAGGCATGCACGCAGCTGATTGCCCTGTTGCCTGTGGCTGTTTGCCACCCCCGTCATTTGACCTCAAACTACCTATTGAGTTTCCTGGACTGCCAGCTGACGGCGTGCTAGCATCCATGTTTGACCGTGTCATTTCTGATCCTTCAGTTAGCACCTCTGTACCAACCATTGCTTGAGCTGATTTCACACGCACCATGGGACAATCCCTCTTCAAATGTGTAGGACTCCCACACTGATAACAACCCCTCGGGCCATCTCCGCGCCCAGCCCCATACTGGGTCTTCTTACCCTGTGATGGCTGATTCCTTCCCCTCACTTCAAATGGGTGCTGTGGGGGTTTCGGACTGCCTGGTGTGTTTTTCACACCACCTTGTGAGGGCTTTGAACCTCCCCATTTCTGATTCTGATCAGATGTCTTTGATTGCTGTCCAAATGTGTGCACACCATGTGCATTTACATACACATCAGCATTCTTACTGACCGCCTCCATTGAATCACAGTCCCTTTCTTTCAAAAATGCCACCACTTCCTTTGAACAATTATTCAAAAATTGTTCCCGTAGGACTAGATCAAACAACTTATCATACTCTTCATCGATCCCTGACAACTCAATCCACTGCACCAGATACCCTCTGAGCCTCGTCGCAAAATGATGTGGCCTTTCTCCTTTCTCTGGCCGTGCAGTCCTAAACTTCCTGCGATACCCTTCTTCAGTCAACTGAAAATGCACCATCAACTCCTGTTTGACTCTTGCATAATCATCTCTATCAGCAGGCTCCATTCTGTTCACCACTTCAAGGGCTTTGCCACTCAGATTTGAAATCAGATATAAGGCCTTGAATTCAGTAGGGATCTTCTGACTGTCAGCAAACAACTCAAACTTGTTGATATAGGCATCGAACCTATCCCGATTCTCGTCAAACTTGCCTATTTTCAAGTGCAAACCACTCAAATCCACATGCGTACTGGAATTTGTCGATCTCATTTCAGCCATTTTCATTTCATGTTCCCGGACCTTGGCTCTTTCCTCAGCCCGCATTTTCTCTGCAGCCTCATCACAACGAGCATTCACGAAACTATTCAACTCTCCACCGGAGTAACCAAGTTCCCTACCAAGGGTGGCAAAGTCTCTAATTTGTTCTGGAGTTGCCATCGTATCATCCAACAACAGCCAACCAAAAGAACATCAACCAGGAGAAAAATCCACTCCCAATTCACAACAATTCACTGAATACTCCGCTCAGACTTTTAACTGCGAATTCGACACAACCTCAACCAGGTCTACTCTTAACCAGTACACACCTCAATGGTTACATGCATACACTGCATACAATACCATGCTCAACTACATGGCACCTTAAATCAACCACATGATAAGGAAGCCTTTAATTTTCTTTACCAGCCTATGGCTGTGTCTTACACCACCTAACATAGATCTAACGTTAGCAGGTCTCGGTGGGACCTCCAAAATTGTCACATAGTGACCTAGCACCTTGTCACTCTGTGGTTTTATTTTTTTTTAGACCTGCTAGTTCATCTACTAATAGCAATAATAACTACCGTTATCGCTATACAGCCACACTAAAACTTAATAGGCCCATGATGTAAACACGATTGAATTCACGTGCACACAAATCAATGTTTGACTGACCGTTTAACACCACTTTGTTTATTTACTCATGTGTAAATTCTACAACAGGGTAATGATGCCTTGTGAAGGAGCTTGGCATTAAGTCTATGCAATCACATAAAAATTATCATTAGTGTAAGCACTCAACTTAGATACTGTAGTCGACGTCTGCATTGGCTATACCAATACACGCAGCCTCTAATACACCACACGTCCAATACAGCACTGTCTGTGTTCGCAAGATGTCCCCACAAAACGTCTCGACATCGTCCGTCCTTCCCCAGCCGGATCCAGATCGTCGACCTCCACTGCTAAACCCTCAGCACAGCACGACGAGCGTCACGATCATTGTCTTCGATGAGAGCTCACCGACCTCCACTGGTAAACCGTTAGCACAACGAGCGTCACGGTCATTGTCCATGATGAGAGCTGACTTGCCTATCGTGGTCGTCCATGCTTCCTGCTTATCCTCTCCCCTCCGCTCTATCTATCCCGCACGTCTACCTTACCAATCTCCCGACTATAAAATGCATAACCTCCCATACCGAATGTACGACACTACAGTACGTCCTATACAGACCACGGCGCACGGAATGTGGTCGCGTGTCAGCTGTTTACCTATGGTCTACTGATTTGCATACGATAAACAAACAACTACGCAAATTTTCAAACCCACCATATCTTGGCTATTATACTTCCATTGATCTAAGCTTACACTGTTCTCTGTAATAAAAAAAAAAACAAATATCGTGATCTATCAATACATGCTTGGAAACCTAAGGAAATACATGTTTCATCCTGACAATGTAGTTTGTACAATGCTGGTTGAGTGTCGTGGATCAGCATCGAGTGTTGCTAGTCAGGCTGATATTATACAATTGATATGAATTGATTAATTTTTATGCCTCCGCCAACGAAGTGGCCGGAGGCATTGTGTTTTCGGGTCGTCCGTCCGTTCGTCCGTTTTGTTTTTGTCGATATCTCAAGAACCGTGTGGTGGTTTTACATCAAACTTGGTATCAGGGTATATCCTGGGGGGATAATACTTTGTTTGAATTTTAGGGTCACAGGGTCAAAGGTCAAAGGTCGCAGGTTATTTTGTGAAAAAAAAAGTTTGAAAATTCATGTTTTTCTCCATATCTCGCAAATGGTTAAAGGTATCTTCATGGAACTTAGTATATATGCTTGCTCCAATGGGCAGTGATTATCTAGGGAAGTTGGGGAGTCATGGTTCAAAGGTCAGGGGGGTCAAAGGTCAAGGTCAACTCCTCAAATTATCACTACTTTCCTTATATTTATGCAATACCTGAAGGGTTTTTTTTTTTTAAACTTGATGTATGCATGTATTACCCAATATATATTCTGTGGGAAGTTTCTTGCCAAAAGGTCAAAGGTCAAAGGTCAAGTGAAAGTGCTGAATTGCACTTTTTCCTCCATATCTCAAAAGTAACTCAAGGTATCATCATGAAACTTACATATTTATGCATGTTCAACCTAACAGTGATTCTCTTTGGAACTGTGAGGTCAAAGGTCAAAGGCCAGGTTTAGATAATGCTATTTTCCCATTTGATACTGAAATTATACTTTTTCTCAATACCTTGAAAATTACTCAATGCATAAACTTATAAAAGGGTCAAAAGTCAAGTAAAAATCATCAGTTTCCCAAATACCTGCACTCTGACATTTTAATCATTCATCCAATTGAACCTAGTTCTAGGAAAGTGAACATTCAGCACATTTGTGGCAAACCTGTCATTTTAATATTTTGCCAATTGTGTGAAACTGTCATCACACATTGTCAAGACATTGTGCTATAGACGTATTAGGAGAACCATGCATTATGGCAGAGGCATATCAGTCGCCGTAGCGATATATCTACTTATTCTTCTTGTAATCTCTTACAGTTATTAGCGTTAAGGTTTACTGACAGTCTTCAGCATTCAAATCCAAAGGATACATTCTACCATAATTCAGACAGATCACTGTTTCAATACTCCTCGACCTTGAGTGGGTCAATCATCATGTCTTTCTATTCTGTTGTAACTCTATTGTATATATCATTAGTTATGAGTGTGAGTGTACTGATTGTATGTGTATGTCTTACTGTTTTTTGACAAGTGTAAAAAGTGACTGTATTCCTCTTGTCCTATGTTCAATGCAGAAAACTCTAAATAGACATTTTGAATTTGAAATGTAACAAATGTGAATTTAAAATGACTCTTTTTAGACAGTGCAATCAAAGCAACATGAAATGTTTTGCATGGAAGTTTGAAGTATTTCTTCCTTGAATCATTCATTCAAACTAGATCGCACCACTTCACTGGACATTGTTGCCAACTTTGTCAATCAGACCTCTATCAGAATCAGCTGGCAGCCTACTGTGGGAGCCCAGAGCTACCGGACAAGGGTTAGTTTCAGAAGGGTCCTTAGTCCTTTCCTCATTCTTGTAAAACACATTTTGCAAGGTTGTATACAAATTTTTGTTTTCATCTTTGTTATTGCTCTGAAGAGATGCACTTACAGTCTCATTTGCATGTGCGATTTGGTGTGATCTTTTAATCTGTAGTGAAATCTATTCGTCATGAATTTATATTTGTAGCATGATACAATGCTTATCACCATGTCATATACAATGTATGCAGTAGCATACCAAGTGTCAAATCTTTGCATGAAGTGATTCAATGTGATTAAGAACTGAAGAGTTATGTGCAAGTAAATTGACTAGAGTTCAAGTTTAGAGGTCAAAGGTAAACAGAGGTATGTGGTACACAAACTGAAGACTTCTTTTAATGAGATTCAGTGAAATTTGGTTACAAATGCCACAACAGGAGCAGTCATCAAGATTTCAAAAGCAGTTTGCAAATATATGTTTTCATTGTATTAATTATTTTACAAATATAATAAAACATGGTTTAAAGATCCACTATGACAGCAAAACAAGGTGGATGTGTCAAATGTAAATTATGTAAGACTCAGGGTGGAATTCAAATACATCAATCAAACTTTGGTGAAAAGGAGGAAATCAAGATAAATTTCTGTTGTTTCAAAATTACAAATGAAGGATATAAAAACGTGATGCTGTAACATCTACATGTAGATCAGTGAAAAGAGTCAGACATCAATGATATAGGACACTTAGAATGAGGTTCATTTGATAGGAAAGCAATAAGTGATGCCTGATGGGAATAAGCTGTTGCTGGATGTCTAGTCTTGCCAAAGCCTATCAACACTATGTGAGACGAATCATCATTCTTTTAACTTGAGGCATTGCTGTAAATTGGCCATCAAAACAACTTGGCGAACTAATGCCCATTTATACACCCGAGACCATGATAAAGCCAGAATGTTTGTATATTACAAGATAGCATCATCGCAGATTGATTTTTGTTATGGATTTGTTTTGTTTTTGTAGGTTACAGATGCAGTTACTGGACTGAATTTGCAAGAAGTTGTCTTCATTGACAATGTCAATTCCCTGGAACTTCATGGCTTGGTTCCTGGGAGGCCATACATCTTTTATGTTGAAGCCGAGGCTGTTCCCATAAATGATACCTTGACACAAAGAACAGGTAAAGTGATTTTTTTTTTTTTTTTTTTTTTTTTTGGGGGGGGGGGGGTTGTTTGTGAGAGTGTGTCTGCATCTTTGTTCATCTGTCTCCTTAGGTTTGATGCCGTAAGGGAAGTCATTTTCACTCTGATACATAAAACAAAGAGCCAAACATTTGTCTAGAATTAATGGTGAGAAATTTAAGGAATGAGCCACAGTGTTTTTTAACCTGTTGAGGACGGCTTGATTTTGCTACAGCACACATTTCTCATAGACCCCTGCCCTAGTGTACTCTGGACTCATCCTCAATGGGTTAACCACACAAACACCAAGTAAAGTGCACCATACTATTGCACCAGAGTACATGTGGGTCAAAATATTCCTGCCAGTTTGTATTATGCCTTCATACTTGCCAAAGTCGATGATTAAGATGTAGCTTTGATGCATAGCCTTGAAATTTATGTTGAGTTTAAGCTAAGGTAATCCTCCACCATATGATATCCCCCCACCCATTATTGGTAAGGAATATAATATTGAATTATATTTATATATACCATGTAATATTTCCTCCTCCCAGTTAAGGCTATAAGTTAAAATTTCACCATGTAATGTTTTCTCACACTCCAGTACCCATGGCACCTACTGATATCACCATTAGTGCAGATGCTGTCTCCTTGACGTTGGAATGGGAGCCAGTAGGCGGCGACGTGAGTGGTTACTTTGTCACGTTCCAGGAAAGCAGTGATCTGACCCAAATATCTGATCCAGTAACTGTCACAGATACTTCAGACCCGATGGTAAGTCTGATTCTGCCGTTCATGTCCTCTCATTTTTCTTATGGTCGTTTTAGCCCAATTTTAATCGGGCCAACGCACCTGTGTAAACAAACACCCAAGTGGACCAGCACCGTTTGCGCACACACGCCGACAGACAACTCTTCAAACAATTGCTCTTCATTAGCAAGCAATGAAAAAAACATAGACAAGTTATGTATCATTTGAAAGAGGAAAACAATCTCTTTAATATGGTATATAACATGCTGCCATTCAATGCATAATACAGGGCATAGTACTCAGCGGAAGTGAATGACGTCGTTCATATGTCATATCATTCACTACGGGATATTCCGTATGTGGCCCTTGCGGCATTCGGACGAACTACCTTTGGTGATGTTTCTACTGTGTCATCATTCATCTAATTTCAGTCACAACCTCACTGTTCGTGAACTTGAATATATAACCTCACTTAATTTTTTTTTTTTTACAATTTGAACAAAGTGTACAAATGTTCCTTGCCTTCCCAGTTTATATTCCAAATATACATTGTAAATCTCAACTTTTTTATTCAAAACAGAGACAGTTAGACAAATCACAGTTAAAAGAAAAGAAGTATGGAAAAGTGTTCTAGGACAATTAATTGATAAACTTTGGAACACATGAATGTTACTGTCACGCCCATCTCCTGGTATATGTATTTGTGTGAGCAAACTGTGATATAATTCCCTCACATGTCAGCTTTGTAGAATAAGCTGTAAAGAACACTGTATGTCTTTGTTCTATATTTGAAGCCTTCTATGTGATTTACTAATCAAAATTACTCAGCTGAATTTATGAGTACCGGTATATGTTTTTGATTATGCAATGATGTGTCCGCTTGTATTAACACATTGCTCTATGTATTTAACAGTAATACTTTTTTTTCTGCAAAGCATATATATTTATACATTATCAATACATGACCGATCAGATCTGTCATGTATGTTTATCACTTGAAATGATAGAGATTTCTTCACGGCCTTAAAAGTCCACCAGTGCTCAAACATTCAAATGTTTTTCAACCTATATAAGCAACTGACCATCACTTGTTTCCATTTATTGGACAAGCAGAGCTGCCAGATCTTTTTGATTCTGCAGAAGGCTTCTTGAAAACTTTACTATAATGTCATCATGTCTGAATAAGAGAATATAAAAATCTTCCTACTTCCGGAATTATTTTTATCAGTTGAGATGCATGACCAATTGAAACGCACATTACAGGGATGGTATGGTATTGGAAGAGATGAGGATTGAGCTTTTAACTTTTTGTTAGATACTAAACCACATATGAAATGTTACATAGGGTAGGATTCCCAAAAGAATTGAAAGTTAATTTCTGATAAAAATCAGTTTTGAAATGGCCGAGATATCCAAAGACAAAAGTGAAACAAAGAGAGCCTACACACTATACATGTAGCAAAAGATGGGGTTTTTACATGTAGTACCACTTTGTCTCGGATGCTATGCCATTTCAAAACTAGTTTTCATCGAATAAACTTCTTCTTCTTAGAAGTGTATGCTTTTGACCATTTTACAAAGTGAATTCCAGGTATCTTGCAAGAAGATGAAAGCCGGTTCCTTACCTCAACCGATATTTTACCATTTTTAGCTCACCTGAGCCAAAGGCTCAAGTGAGCTATTGCGATCGCCCTTCGTCCGGCGTCCGTCGTGCGTCGTGCGTCGTGCGTCGTCCGTCGTCCGTCGTCCGTCGTCCGTCGTCCGTCGTCCGTCGTCCGTCGTCCGTCGTGCGTCGTGCGTAAACTTTTTCCATTTTCATCTTCTTCTTGAAAACCCCAGGGCCCTGTTTCATAAAGCTGTTCGTAAAGTTACGAACAACTTACGAGCGACTGGTGATCAGTTCTGATGTGCTATACTTATCAGAATTTCCATAATTCAGCACAAGAACTGATCACCAGTCGCTTGTAAGTTGTTCGTAACTTTACGAGCAGCTTTATGAAACACCCCCCAGGACCGATTTTCATCAAACTTGGCAGGTAGCATCCCTAGGGGGTTAGGAACTCAATTTGTTAAAATGGGCACCATGCCCCACCCAGGGGGCCCCCCAGGGGGGCCCAAACCCCCCAAAATTAAGGAATCTGTAAAAATCTTCTTCTCTAGAACCAGAAGTGATAGAGCTAAGTTAATACTATGAGTTAGTACATTGATGACTGTAGTTTCAAGTTTGTTCATGGCAGAATCGGGGATGCCCCCCTTTGGGACCCAGGGGAGGGGGGTGGGGAAGGGTTCTAATGGGGCCTAAATTGTACATTTTCATCTTCTTCTTGAGAACCCCATGACCCATTTTCACCAAACTTGGCAGGTAGCATCCCTAGGGGGTTAGGATCTCAATTTGTTAAAATGGGCACCATGCCCCACCCAGGGGGCCCCAGGGGGGCCCAAACCCCCCAAAATGAAGGAATCCGCAAAAATCTTCTTCTCTAGAACCAGAAGTGATAGAGCTAAGTTAATACTATGAGTTAGTACATTGATGACTGTAGTTTCAAGTTTGTTCATGGCAGAATCGGAGGTGCCCCCTTGGGACCCAGGGGAGGGGGTGAGGAGGGGTCCTAATGGGGCCTAAATTGTACATTTTTATCTTCTTCTTGAGAACCCCATGACCCATTTTCACCAAACTTGGCAGGTAGCATCCCTAGGGGGTTAGGATCTCAATTTGTTAAAATGGGCACCATGCCACACCCAGGGGGCCCCCAGGGGTCCCAAACCCCCCAAATGAAGGAATCTTTATAAATCTTCTCTAGAATCAAAAGTTATAGAGCTGAGATAATACTACAAGTTTGTTCATAGGAGATCCAGGGGTGCCCCTCTTGGGTAGGGGGGGGGGGGGGGGGGAGGGGGGGTGGTTGGAAGGGTCCAAATGGGGGCCTGAATTGTACATTTTCATCTTCTTCCTGAAAACCTCATGATGGATTTTTGTCAAACTTGGCAGGTAGCATCCCTAGGGGTCAATATCTCAATTTATCAAAATGGGCACCATGCCCCACCCAGAGGGCCCCAGGGGGCCCCAATCCCCCCAAATTAAGGAATCTTTAAAAAATGGGCCCTTGATATTGTACATTTTCATCTTCTACTTGAGAATGCCTGGTCAAATTTTGGTAGAGCTGTGAATGATTTAGATTAGTGACTGCGTGAAAGGTGAACTTGCGATACTCAGGTGAGCGCTAGACCCGCGGGTCTCTTGTTAAATTACCTCCCTGATTGCTCTTAGTCTGAAGAATCTCTCTGATTTGGATGATTGCGTTAATGTTGTTAGCTCTGGGCTAGATGAATTGTATATATTATATTGAAAAAAAAAAATTGCATCTAATTTCAGCTCACTGTAACCATGTGTGTCAACTCAAAGGACATTAGACATGAACTAGTAATTTTATGTTGAGATAATGGGAGTAAGTAGTGATTGTATTCTCCTGTCATGCTCCTTGGCTTCTCAGGTAGAGCTCACAGGCTTGGACCCACTGACGAACTACATCATCTATGTCACCTCTTTCTCTGGAGTAGGCAGTGAGCAAGAAACAAGCACCACCACTGTGGAGGGCATGACAGGTACATATCTCAGTCGTACATGACATCACTTGATCCACTACTGGCTTATACTGTATGTGCCCTATATTTCGCAAGTCTAAATTTTCGCGAATCGGGAATTCCTGACAATTTTGCGAGTGGTTAAATGGGTGATCATGGAGTTTGGTACTGAACAGAGAAGTGTTTAGATGCGTGCATCACATTCACATTTAGGGATCATAGTCAATATTTTCGCATGTCTTTAATTTCGCGAATAGCATCTAATCGAGAAATTCGCGAAAATATAAACTTTGTGAAATATTTGCCGTATACAGTATTTGTGCAAAGTCCTGAAAAGGCAATATTTCTGCACAAAAATTATTTTATAGCAGATCATTGTTTACAGTAATTTTAGATTTTAAAAATGTGATGCTCATATAAACAATAAAATTTGTTACTTATCAGTTTATATCTTGTGATACTAGAAGAAACACATATTATAAAGTCATAACCTCTTCGAGAAAAAATACTTGAATTGTTCTTGTTACTCGTTTCCTCTGTTTTAGACCATTTTGCTGAATATATGATCTGCCACGAATGCGAGGATTTACCATCCTTTTTTTCCTTGTTCGTTTTAAACCAGTCAACTACCGTGCAGCCCAAGTTGTCATTGAGGGAACAACCACTACCACTTTGATGGCCTCATGGGGTGCCACAACAAACGCCTTTGCCTCAAGTTACCTGATCCAGCTCCTGCGAGGTGTGTCTGTCGTGCAATCCTTCAACCGTGCCCTCTCTGCCGCGAATGCCGTCACCTTCAACAGCCTCGTGCCGGGCACTCTGTACACCGTCAGTGTCTCGGTTGTGGGCACCAACGAGCAGGGTTCTGCGTCAGCCCTCACGAGTAAGTTGATTAGATCGGGTAGTTTGTTACACTGAATCACATTTCTCCATTTTCCAGCACAATTCCTTTTAACATGTTGACGATGTATTTAACCTACCACGTTTGCATTCCCGAGTTCAACAAAAGACCATACCCTGCAAACAAAAGGAAAATAGATTAGTAAATTTGAAGTCATACATTGAAAAGTACCTGCTTTTAGAATATGAATCCCTAATCTCAAAAGTCTGATAGCTATGATGTGAAATTTGAGAGAAAAGACAAGGAGAGGCATGGGGGATAACAGACAGACAGCAGCAACACAGCATTCAAGAGATACAAAGAGATGGACATGTGACATAGCTACATCAGTGTTCAGAGATTGCAGTGTATGTCAAGTTGTTTTGAGTGCTGGCAGAATATATGGTAGGGTAGTGGAGAATCAGAACGTAAATTTCGGGAGATTTTGAATGCAATTATTAATTTCATAGACCTCGGATCTCTATGCCAAGTATGCATACTTGCACTTTAGGTGGGATGAATTTTTGACTATACTCAAACAGAAAGCAAAAGGAGTATGGGCTGTGTTTATCTGCCTTGTACACTTTTTTAAAAATTCCTCTTTACAGGGCCTTCATCTCCAATTGACCTCAGCGTAGATTCCATCTCACAGTCCATAGCGACAGTGTCATGGTCAGCGGGCGATGGTGAGGTTGACACATATGAAATTTACCTGACAGAAAACAGTGGAGAGCCAACACTGGTTGCCACTAACTCCCGTAACGAGGTGACAGAAACTCTTGACACCCTCTCACCTCAGACCACTTATACCATCTCAGTGGTTTCTGTGGTAACTGCAGGAGATCTCCGTGAAACAAGTGAGGCGGCCACGGTTGACTTTACCACAGGTAATAGCAATGCTGACTTCCCTTGCACGAAATATTTATATATACTGTTAAAAGTTTCATGGTGTTGAAATTTTCACATATATTGTATATTATAGCGTGAAAATAAAAGCATGCTTGCCATGTGTTCCAGTAGTTGATGTCTTAATTCTGCGGAATTAAAAACATGCGAAAATTCTTCTTACCTGGCCGAGCAGGTAAAATTAGTTGCGCGAAAATATCCACTTTTACAGTAGTTAAAATGTCAACAGTGTCCTGTGTATGGAAGATATATTAAAGAGAATTTGACTCTTCAGGCAATAAATGTTGTATCTCCCTCGAGTTTTATGTTTGTTCCAAAGTTAGGCCATCTGACTGGGGAGCCTGATTTAGCTTCAGCTGAGACTGGTAACCTTCCGTTAAACACAAAGATGTTTTGATGACCATATTTCATGCAAAATCACTGTTGATGTATCTGCACGCTTGTAAATATTTACAGTTGTATCTCCTTACGAACAAGATCATTGATTCATTCCAGATGTCATTCATGAATTATATCATTTTAACTTGCATACATCTGTATACATATGTGCTTGGTTGCTGTCCAATGTGCAAGAATGATGCAAGACATGTTTAGAAAATTGAAAGAAGAAAGATATTTCCATCATAAAATTATGTCCTGTTGTTCTAACAGTATGTTGGAGATTTGCATGAAATTGTTTGTAATATTTGCTTATTTGTTACTTAGTAACATTTTTTTTTTCTTAGCAACATTTTTTTTTCCCTCCATTTGTTTTCTGTCATTTCAGAACCTGCGGTCATCACTGCGATTGAAGATGGCACGGCTCTGAATGTATCCTGGAATTCAGTCAATCGGGATATTATCAATTACCAGCTGGCGTACTCCTCCAGTGAGACTGGTGCAACATCTAGGTATCTCTTTGTAAATCCAGGACAGGGCGTCATTTCTGGACGCATAGAGGACTTAACTCTTGGCCAGAAATACACTCTAGTACTTGCTGCAGTAGAAATGGCAGGAGATCGCTCTGAGCTTGGATCACGGACATACACCCTGAGTAAGTTTCCCTTATTAAAAATTCTTTTTTTTCTCTTTTTTTTTAGTTTCATCGTGGTTAATCTTCGTACACACACAGAACTAAGGAATAGTGACTGTCATAATGTATGTCACTGACTTGTGTACAACAAAATTAAAAGAGTGATGAAAAGTTTCACTTCATGTTTACACTAGGCATGCAAGTTCATATCATATTTATTATTTTAACCCTAATCAAACCAAGTTTTTTATGGCTATGCTAGATTTGAGGGGGAGGGGGGGGGGGGGGAGGGGATTCAGCTCCCCCCCCCCCAAAAAAAAAAAATCCTAGCATTACACTGTCAATAGATATTGTGATATGAAATTCTATATATTGAATAATACCAACCATGTTCTCAGTGAAGCACTTTGAAACATTTTGGTTTTGGCCAAAATGCTATAATGTTTGCTCATTCAAACATGTTTGCCCTTTTGACAAGGAGATACAGTAATACAGCAGTGGACCAAATAGAATTAAGTTGATGCAATTTACTATGCATGGAGTAACCACATGGTTATGTTGAACAAGGAAGCTGAACCACCTGTTTGACATTCACGTGGCCTACATTGCTCTTTGTCTGTTTATTTGTTTTTGTCTGTCTGTCTCTTTTAAAAACATTTGGTCTTTTCAGTGGGCAGCTGGTTTGATGCATGAGTTGTTTTCTTTTTGTTTTGCTGTTGAAATATGACACTTGTAATTTATCCAAAGTTATTTCATGCGGCTGTTATATCTGGAAGTATCTAAAACTATTTCTTCACAACAAATGTATAAACTTTTGTCATGTACACATATAACATTTTCTTATTTCATAACTGTAAAGGGAGATAACTTATTACACAATGCTAGGGATTCATTTTAGAATCTAAAAATTATATGCAGAAAACATCTCATATACAGTTGAACCTCTATTATCCGGCCTCCCTTTATCCGGATCTCTCTATTATACGGACGCAATCTCGCCGTGATTTTTTTTTTTATAATTACGGGAGAAAGGGGGATTCTCAACTCCTTGAGAACTCCTATACAAACACACATGAATTACATATTACTTCCAACATGGTTAACATACATTACATCAAATTTCCTTCCAAATTGCTTACCTTCAGACATTTTAACATCCCCAAACATCCCCAAATGTAACAATAAAAAGGTTGCAGTATACTGAAGTACACATCTACATGTGGTACTACAATGGGATACATCAGTACATGTGTATGTACATTGTATGTACATGTATAAAGCATTGAGTCTCCCGTATCCGGCCAAATCCCTTATCCGGATGAGCCCCGGTCCCGACTTGTCCGGATACGAGAGGTTCAACTGTACCTGAAATACAAACTGCAGAATGATCCTCACATTGGGCCGGATGCATAAACGCTAGCAATTGCTTGTGCTAGCCTTTTACTCGAATCCGTATGCATAAAAACAAGCAATTGCTTGCGAGCAGAAGCTCTTGCTAGCAAGTACAAGCAATTGCTTGCTGTCCGCATTCAAGCAATTGCTTAGAGACCAAGCATTTGCTTAAAAACGTATGCATAAAACATACCTTTTGCTAGTTCTTGCTAGCAATTGCTTACGATTTTCCAAGCTCTGTAAAATGAGCTTGAGCTTTTGCTTATCTGGGACGTTCCCTTTTAAGTATCATTTTCATATTCATGGAAGAAAGACAACAATTGTGAAGGAGTGGTATAAATCTACAAGAAATTACTCTTAAGTAGAGTAAGAAATTTTTCATTTCAACAACGGGAATGTCCAGTGGTTAGCACGCAAAATTTGATGAAAAACAGGTAGGATGTCTCACTTCGGTGGAGAGCAAGGAGACGTCTCTCCACGTGCGATCTGGCAGATGCGGGCTATTGTAAGCAGTGGTGGGAATCAGCCAGTAATACGAGTGTGTGTATAGTTGTGTGAGTGTGTGTATAGTTGTGTGTGTGTGCGTCTGTGTGTGCATTTATGAGTGTCATTTCATAGCTCTTCTGCTATGTCAGGAAATGTTTCCGCACACACATGCCCTTTCAAATGCATGCTGCCACACTCGCCTTTGTTCTTGTGTTCGCACAGGCGTGACGCTATTGTTCGAACCCTAAGCAATTGCTTGCTGAATGCAAGCAAAAGGTATGTGCACAAGCAAAAGATTATGCATATGTATTTTAATAAGATATTGCTTGAGCTACACCTTTTACTAGACGAGCTTGTGCTTTTGCTTGAAGCAATTGCTTACAAGCAATTGCTTGTTTTATGCATTCGGCCCATTGGCTATTTGAGTGCCAGCCTAATCATTTATGTGTATTTCTTTGTCCTTTTTTACAATCTTCATTGCAGAACCTGCCACCCCAACAATATCTGTGCTTGCTGGCACACTGAATCCAAATGCTGTGTCACTTGCAGTCCAGCTGGTCAACGGAATCCTAAGCAGCCTTGCAGTCATGCTGTCTACAGCAGCCAGTGGTTTAGGTACTGGCACACCCATTGGAATTGACGTTACCATCCCTGTAGATGCTTGCCCAGAGATTGAGCTGGCTGGGCTGATACCCAACACAGACTATATAGTGACGGTCACAGCACAGTCGGGTGTTGCATCCAGTGTTTCAATGCCCATCCAATTTACAACGCGTAAGTACAAGAGAGCACTGAGTAATCGGTACTAAGATAGCATGATGATAACACATGCATACTAATTGCCTTGGCAGCATCTGTAGATCTTTAAAAACCAGATTCCAGTTGCTACATGGCACTGGGTGTGATTTGCAATATGCTATCATTACAATGTCTTTCTAAAATCAGGCTCCGATTTTGAGTGCTTTTATGTTTTTCATATGTGACTCCTCACAATGGAAGTTGCTGAACATTGAGGTTTTAATCCATTCGGTACGGGAACCTGGTAGCCTGTGTATTAAGTCCATGGGCATTTCAGAATTCATTATGGAAAGGGTTAAAGGCTCCAGTAATGAAAAAAAAAAAAGAAATTGTCCCACGACTTTTTTTTCTCCATACACCAACCACAAAGTTGGTTAGATAGCCAGCCAAAAATAGGTATAATTCTTACAAAAAGAGATTTGAATTCTAGATTTACTCTGAAGAGTATGAGATTAATTTTTTTTAAAGGGAAATGTTATTCCATATTTTACATGTAGTTCATTAATTACCAGAGCTTAAATTTTTTTTAAAGGAAAGAATGGCACACATTGAATATGAACTAAAGGACTTATGGATTTTTACTATTTTCTATGCTCAATGAAACACTAATGAATGTCGATCCCCATCAAATGTTGATAAAATGATGAAGTCATCCCCACATATGTATCGTATTGACCTGCGCAGAAATCTTTACATGATTTGTTTTGTTTTGCTGTGCTTTTCAAGTGAATTCAGAGGAAAGTAAGTAGGTTTTCAGTCAAACCTATCGATAGCGGCCATCAAAGGGAAATGAAATAATGGCTGTTGTAGACAGGTGGCTGCTATAGACAGGAGCTTTAACGTGACTTTTCTCTCGAGGGGAGATCTTTTGAGTGGCCATATTTTGCAGGTGGCTGCTATAGACAGATGGTTACTAAGGCAGGTTTGATTGCTATCCATTGCATTATCTGATGTCATGATGAGAGACTACACAGTACAACTTGTAAGGGAGGAGTTGCAGATGCTACATGTAAATTATAGATTGATGATTATGATTTTGTGATGCTCTTTCATCACATGTTTCCTAACTGACTGAACCCTATCACATCTGCTGGACACTTTTCCTTTCCACAGCAATGCCAACTATGCAGGGAGAACTCTCATTTGGAGACATCACGACATCTGGTTTCACAGTATATTGGCCTCCCTTCGGCAGTGAAGCATACAGACTGACCGTTGGTGGTGCGACCGTTGTTGTCCCGCGAACAGCAGATCCCGTACAATCGTACACCGTGACTGGTCTCTCGTCTGCCACCCAGGTCTCAGTCTCGTTGATGGATGGGGGAAGTGGCCAGATAACAACTCGTGAGCCATCATACGATTATGAAGCATTACTGTAAAAGTGGAAATTTTCACGGTGTGGTAATTTCTGCCTGTTTCATGCAATCAGATGCTAGGGGGAAAATCAAAGCATGCACATATTCTATTGCATGTCATATGTTCCCAATAGTTAATGTCCTGATTCCACTGAATTAAAAACACAAGAAATTCATCTTACCCGGCTAGAGCAAAAAATTGATTATGTGAAAACATCCACTTTTTCAGTAGCACGGATTAAACAGCTTCACATTCTGAATTTTGTAATGTAGACTTGCAAATAAGATGGAGGAACGTGATCAAAGAAGTATTTTCTGTTATGTAATAGAAATATATAGGAACGTACAGTGTAACATTGAAAATCAGTTTAGCATTGTCAATGCTGAGCAGTGGCAGCAAGGTTGATTTTTATCTTGTATCATGTACAATGTAATTCCAGCAACCCAGGCACTCATGTAGTACACATTATTGCTCTTCTTTCAATTTCACAAATATTGTTTATTCTGAGGTCAGGTGTTACACATCTAATGGAGATAGCCTAATTATTTGATATATTCATTTATTGAATTACTTTATACGCTGTTATTATCGCGAGGGTTTTATTTTCCCGAATTTCGCGAGCTTTGGGCTGATCGCGAAATTAAAGACACGCGAAAATATTACCCCGTCATACCTTGTTTACAAATTGGTGACAAAATGCATCCAACGCTGGCCGGACCAGAACGCGGCTGGTACACCGGCCAGTAACGTACGTACACATACTATCCTACTAGTACGCTACGGTGCGACTGATTCTGGAAGTGCAGTACGATGATAAACATGCATTAAAATGTGCAATCTCTGCGCGTCCTACGTGAACGAACGAACACCGGCTCGACGTGGTTGGGTGAGGCCTAGGGATGCATGTAAAACTTTCGCTAGCGCTAGCGCAGCTCTGAAACTCTGTAGTCTACATCTATTTGTTGCAACATTCGGTAGGTACTTATGAATGCCGTGTGTGAGTGTCTCACTGCAAGTTCCCGTAATTATTGTTTCATTTTATAAATCTTCTACTGTGTCTTTTCTATATCGTCATGTTTGGGAAGCCACAATGCAAATGGAAAAACATTTCAAGTATGTTGGCTAGTGTTTGAACATGTTCCTCTGGCTTGGCAGTAGACCCGACTACCACTAGTATCAATCGCTAATTTAACCACACGCGAAAATGCCACCGATACCGTGATTCACGAAATATCTGTACACGAAAATATTGGTGTATACAGTATTTGCTTTATTTTCTTGTCAGTATATTGTGGGCTGAGAACCAGAAGGATGTTATTGCAGTTTTAGGGGTAGTGAGTTATTGGTTTTTATACAATACCTATTTAGAATGTAGCTATCCGATTGGTCGATTGCCCATCACGTGACATTTAGTGAAAGGTTCTATTGCACGCTCTGGCTGTCTCAGCGCGCAATTTTGGTTCGATCAAAATGTTCTATTGCACACGCTCTGATGTCACAATAAACAAACATGTGCCGCACGCACTCAACAACTACAAGCGTGCTTACAAGCGCGTACTTTTGTCACTCATTTTTTGTAAACAACTTCGTTTCGCATACGTACGTACACGTTAACATGTACATACATTGTGACTGCGATTGTGAGGCTACTCATTCGTCTTTCACGGAAAATGGTTGCCATTTCTGTGCTAAATTCAAGAATCTGTGAGTACCAAATCCGTTGACGTTCGAGGTGTTGTATAAAACAAATAGTGTATGGTCTTTACTCGTGCACTGGAACGAGATTTCGCACTCGGTGAAAAGATGAGGCGCACTATTCAACTCGGTTTTGCCTCGTTGAATAGAGCGCCTCTATCTTTCACCGAGTGCGAAATCTCGTACCATTGCACTCGTGACCATTCACTATTACTATAATATCACGTTGTACAGCTTGATCTCCTCTACTTTATTGTATCTATTTTGCATTAAATTCATTTAAAGTAAAATGTTCAAAATCAGAGCCACAAGGGCACTATTTTGCCCCATATTTGGAACAATGCTTGTACATCAACTCATTTTTGATTAAGTATGCTTTCTACACACATGTATTTCATGAAAATTAATTGTTGTGTTTTAATATATGTGCTCAAATCTTAGAATGCGATAGCGCCTTTCTGCTTCTCAGCTGAACATATTTGCTCTGTAATGTTGTTGTTGTTGCTTGTTTGTTTTTTCAAAAGGACCAAACCCGCCCGGAGAGCCCACTGCCCTGCCTTCAGACACTAGCATTGACCTTACATGGACTGCATCCCCAGATGTGAATAGCTATGAGGTATGTTATGCCATGATATGATAACAAGCCACTAGATGCATTTTCTCGTATGTTTGAATCAATCCATTTCTTCTTTATGTTTTAATCAATTTATTTCTTTTAGAGTCATCAAGATGCAGTTTTATATGCACTGTAGAACCAAAAATGTTCATGACATAAAATTTTCATGCACCACCACTGGCATTTAATTCATGTGTATGTGTAGTGCATGCAGTAGTAGTAGTAATAATAATTGTAATAATAATGATGATGATGATGATGATAATGATAATAATAATGATAATAATAGTAGTAATAATCCTAATGATGATGATGATGATGATGATGACGATGATGATAATGATGATAGTAATGATAATTATAGTAGTAATATTGATGATAAATGGAATTCATAAGGCGCCAGATTTATCTAATTGTCAAATGCTCCAGATGCAGTTTGTGCAATATATGAGTTACATAGTGTAGACAAGAACTTTGGCATGCATTTTAATTTGAATATCTTGACTTCTTGTGAATTTTTTTTTTAATGTCATGCATGTAAAATTTCTGGTTTAACATTTTTCCAGTTGATCGAGAACAATACTTGATGCAAATTTCTGTAGTTATTTTACTTCTTCTTTTTTTTTTTGACGTTCATCATTTTGCTCCACAAAGGAGAGGATGTTAAAGTTTTCTACAAGTGTTCAACCTTGCCAAGCAGGAGTTGGGATATTTTTTGTGCATTGTGTATCGAATGAGTGCATTCATCTTTCGAGAGACACATGTGTAATGGGACTATATTCTGCTGTGCACAGGTGTGTTACACCCCTCAAGATGGCTCCGCCTCTCCGTCCCTGATAGTGGGCACATCGCACACCATCACTGACTTGAACCCAGAGACAACCTACCTCATCAGCATTTCGGCCTCAGGCTCAGGGAAGAGTGAAAAGCGGACCATTTCTGTCACCACAAGTAAGCCACCCAATATGCTCCAAAGAGAGAGAGGGACACAAAAGGAGAGGGAGATAGAGAGCTAGGAGAGGGAGGGAATTTTAAGTTTGATAGTTTGCAGTCTGAATGCACCTGTTTTGCTCACATGTCGCTTTTTTCCATTACCATGTTGTTACGATAAACCTATACCAAAGTAGAGAAAGTATTTGAGAGGTATGAGTCTGCCCATAAACTAGCAATTGTATATAATATCTTTGGCCATAGTCACTGGCATTGCCTTGTATGTTACCACTGTCTCTGCCAGAGTTGTTTGATGTTGTTGTTGTTGTTGTTGTTGTTGTTGTTGTTGTTGTTGTTGTTGTTGTTGTTGTTGTTGTTGTTGTTGTTGTTGTTGTTGTTGTTGTTGTTGTTGTTGTTGTTGTTGTTGTTGTTGTTGTTGTTGTTGTTGTTGTTGTTGTTGTGGTGGTGGTGGTGGTTGCTGTTGCTATTGTTGTTGGGGTTTTTTTGCCGAGGTAGTTAGTTGTGTCATGACTTGTGTTATTTCGATAAGTCTGCAAGTCCCACTGGTACAGCAATGAGGAGATCGATGGAGCTTTCAAACTATTTCCCTGTATTTCAATGTTTGTGATGGTCCCCCAGTCGTACATAGTAGGTCCTAGAGTTTGTCAGTCCTAATGAATTATTGTATGATACAAAATGGCGATATGGATCCTAATTAAATGACTGGTGGAGAGCAATCATGTGACCTGTCTTTCATTTTGCCTGAACGTGCCCAGTGGGCATAATTTTTTTTCCCAAGGGTTGTAATACAAAGCCAGCCCATGATATGCATTGAAGTTGATTTCGTGTTGAAAACAAGAAATCAACTCTATTTTTGTTGTACTCAATTGCTCACTGCTTCAAACCTTTGTCTTGTTCTCCTGTCTGTCCAAACTTGCAGCGGAAGACACGGCTATCCCAGTGGCCACCAACTTCAGGGTGACCAACACGCGGGCGTCCGACCGCGAGATTACCCTGGAGTGGAACCTACCTGCCTCTGACTCATTTGACCGCTTTCAGCTCTCGTACAATCCAACATCAGGGTCCCCGGCGTCTCCAGTCTTGATTCCCAAGGATGTGTCCAGCCTGGTCCTCAGCAATGTCCTGGCGGATGTCCCCTATGACTTTTCCCTCGTCAGCGTCAGGGGAGCAGAGAGCAGTTCAGCCTTAGACATCGCAGACGTTGAAATTGGCAAGTTACTCATTACATGTGCAATTTGTTATATTCCCTTCCTTCATCAGTCACTGTGCAGGTGTTCTGTGTATTTGTCACATGTCAAATATTGTTAGAATTATGTAATTGAGGTGTATCATATTTTTTGTAGTCAAATCTGTACACTAAAATTTGTATATGGATCAAATCTTAGCGGTCAAAAGAAATGTTCCCTGACAGGACACAGCTCACATGTACAATGATTTTATGTCATATTTATATGTGACCCGCTACAACAAAATAGTCCTAAAGTCGGGTGAGGCCGATTATTTGAAAATTGCATGACACAATTCCCTAATCTTTCTGCTTTAAATTGATGTATAACACATCTTCTAAAAATAATCGGCTGTGGAGATATCGATGTTTAAAATAGAGCATGTAGAGACGTCTGGGAAATCACTGTTTCGAGAAAAGCGCCCTAAAAGATCTCCTTGCGACGCAATCACGATCAAGGGACACGCAAGTCAGTATTCACCTCCGGACAATAGAAGGTAAGCCCTAGCAACCCCCGAAATGCTCATTCAAACACAGCGTCGGCGGTCTCCTCACCGACCAATCAGTGACCAGGATGCCAGGAGAAGCGCCTGGGCATAGCGCACCCTGCCAGCACGCACCAGTCGACTGGGCAGTGTGCGAGCTTCACACTTCGGTTAGCGGCAAGCAGCAAACTGACCAATGAGATCACTCTGGTCGTTGTTAGGGGCGGAGCTTATCTGTGGCGCTCAATCCAAATGTTCGAACCCGTTTCTGCTTCGTTGAAACGCCAAAAAACATGGCCCAGAAAAACGCTATTTTTTGGTTTTTCCTTTCATCATTTTGCTTCAAAATTTCGACAGATGATAGAAGACATGTCAGACTCTAATAATATGTCAAATTCAGAAAATCGTAAGTTTTGACCAATTTTGATGCTCTGACTTCAAACTTGATTTTAACGGCTTTGACCGTGCGCGACTTTAGGACCATTTTGTTGTAGCGGGTCACATATGGTAGAAAATAAATGTATAGGCTAATGTGAACATGCATCTCCTGATGATACATGTATCTGTTGGACTTGAGCATTAATAAATTCTGATAGTGATCAAAGGTCACAAGATCACCTAATTTTTCTCTATTTCAATATTGTAGTATCCAGTACTTGGTCAATGATAATGTTATGACTGACTTATATATCATTTACATATCTGGCTTTCCATAACAGCCATGTGGCTCTCTGGCTACTCAGTACAACAGATTTGTGTATGACACACACAGAGTCTTATGATTGTATGACACAAGCAGAATGTACTGTGTATACACACATACAGTGTACTACTTTATATACACACACAAAAGGAGTAATGAATAAAGTCAAACAGAACACATGCAGAGAAAGCATGGACCACAGTCAGGTCTGCCAGTCTATTTATTTATCCATGTATCATCATAAATGCTACATTTGGCGACGAGCATGGTCTCTTTTCTTGCATTAGAAACGTCAAGGACCCCTTACAGGCAGTTTGTTGGGATGTCAATCTACAGACTGTGTTATTTCAGCTAGTTTAATTAGGCTAGTGGACCTTGCTGAGCTGAGTCAACATGAGTGCAGCACAATGCGGTGTGTATCCAGTGCTACTGTCATGAGCTTACGGTGTAGCTGCAGTGAGTACCCCATCGCAATCGGTACCAGTGAACTGTATCCTGTTTTGTAGCTGTGTGCAGTGTATGCCCAGCTCGTGCTCAACATCATGACATCTGATCATCTCCAAGTCTTTATCCAGCTGAGTGTGTAGACGAATAAGACCACCATTATGAATTTGCCACCATTTGAACGCTTTGCTGTGCATGAGGACATTGCAACTGTTGGTGTCAGGTGGGAACGGTACGTGAAACGGCTTGAGACCTTCTTCACAGCGTTTGCAATCAGTGATGACGCCCAGAAGCGAGCGTTACTTCTGCATTATTCCGGTCCCGATGTTACAGACATTTTTGAGTCCCTTCCAGACACTGGCACAACATATGCTGCTGCAAAAGGGGCACTGGCCAAACACTTCGTCCCTTCATTAAACATCGAATACGAACGCTATCTATTTCGACAGTCTAAACAGCTCCATGATGAGACGGTAGATCAGTATCATCTGCGTCTGCAGAAAGCAGCAACCTCTTGTAACTTTTCTGACAAGGATGCCGAAATCAAGTCTCAAATTATATTGGGATGCTGCTCACAGACACTCCGGCGTTATGCATTACGTGAGGCTGTCACGCTAGAGAAACTTCTCCACACCGCCCGTACATATGAACAGGCAGACAAACATGCCTTGGCGATGGAGAATTCATCATCATCTGCGGAATTAGCAGCTAGTATCACGCCTTTGACAAAGCCAAATAAGATGCAGGGCCAGCGATTTGGCTATACCAGTCATCACAGGGACAAGCAGAAAACAAAATGCAGAAACTGTGGGGGACAGTATCCCCACCCCGATCATCGACCGTGCCCAGCGAGAGGGGTTACATGTCATGCATGCGGAAAATTGAATCATTTCCAGAAACATTGTTTAAGCAAGTCCAAGCAAACCCCACGTCATACTGCAGTGAAAGCAGTGAACATTCAATCACCCGATCCAGTACATGCCCAGCATAGTCAGCAGGGACAGACGGCTCAAACCCAGCATGGTACCAGTCGCAGCGCTACCAATTTGTCAGGTGTTGCTGATTACGACTATGCATTTCACGTCAAGTCGACTCCAGCCAGAAAACCTATGGTCCAGGTTGCTGTCAATGCTTGTCCAGTTTCTGTGCTGATCGATACTGGGGCGTCCGTCATGATGATGGGTCATGACACGTTTCGATCTCTCAGTCCACAGCCGCAGTTGGTAACGCCTCCAGTCCCAGTGTATGCATATGGTAGCACAGTTCCTCTTGATGTTATTGGAACTTTCACCGCAGCTGTCTCATATGGGTCGGCATCTGTAACGACACAAGTCTTTGTTGCAACGCACAGTGGCGATACACTCTTGGATTTTGCCACTGCCTCAGCACTCGGACTGATTCACATAGCGTACAACCTTCAGCCTGAGCAGACATTCGCTGATCGTTTCGTCGGCATCGGTAAGCTGTCATCATTTGAATGCAAGCTTCATGTAGATGATGCAGTCCCACCTGTTGCAGTGCCACATAGACGCATTCCCTTTCATATGCGCCAACAAGTCGAGAAGGAGCTTGATCGCCTAGTAGAATTGGACGTCATAGAGCGTGTGAATCATCAGCCCACTCCTTGGGTTTCGCCAATAACTGTTGTGCAAAAACCTCATCAGCCTGGTGCGATCCGCCTATGTGTTGATATGCGGAATGTGAATCGAGCCATCAAACGCGAACGCCATCTCACACCTACAATAGATGACGTCATAGTTGCCCTGAACGGTGCCGCTGTCTTCAGCAAGCTAGATCTCAACTCCGGTTATCATCAAATTCCGCTAGCGCAGGAATCCAGACAATACACAGTGTTCTCAACTCATGCAGGCCTATTCCAGTATAAGCGTCTTAATTTTGGCCTCACATCGGCAGCTGAGATCTTCCAGAATGCCATTCAGTCGACACTTCAAGACATCCCTGGAGTCGTCAACATCAGCGACGATATCCTGGTTTTCGGCAGTACACCACAGGAACATGATGAACGTCTTCGAGCGTGTCTCTCCCGTCTACGCGAAGCCAATTTGACTCTGAATCGTGACAAATGCAAGTTTCGTGTCTCGCAAGTCACGTACTTCGGTCATGTCTTCTCCGCCTCAGGTGTTGCCCCAGATCCAGAGAAGATTCGTGACATCAATGCTGTTACTCCGCCCACTAGTGTCTCCGAACTTCGCAGCTTCCTTGGTATGGTCAACTACTGCAGTCGCTTTGTCCGTGACTTGGCATCCGTATCAGCACCACTACGCGAACTTACAAAAGCTGATGTTCCGTGGGAGTGGTCTTCCTCTCATGTGCACGCCTTTGATGAAATCAAGCGACGCCTTGCAACATGCTGTGCCATGGCCTATTTTGATCGCAACAGCACAACCGAGGTCATCGTTGATGCAAGTCCTGTTGGACTTGGTGCAATCTTGGTGCAACAAAACAGACAAGGTATCAGGTCAGTTGTCGCCTTGGCAAGCAGAGCGCTATCCGCGGTAGAACAGCGCTACTCGCAAACTGAGAGGGAAGCTCTTGCAATCACATGGGCGATTACTCACTTCCACCTGTATTTGTACGGATCTCCCTTCACCGTCGTCACCGACCACAAACCGCTCATCTCGCTGTTCAACAACGCCAACTCCAAGCCCCCACTTCGGCTCGAAAGGTGGATTTTGAAATTGCAGGCTTACGACTACACAGTGAAATATCAGCCTGGGAAGTACAACCCAGCTGATTACATGTCTCGTCATCCGCAGCATCGTGTCGATGTGTCCACTGAGCAGAGCTTAGCTGAGGCGCATGTACAGTTCGTCGCGTCTCATGCCGTCCCCAAACATGTGTCGCGTGATGACATTGCGCATGCTACGCAGTCTGATGATGTCCTCCAGTCTGTCATCCGCGCTGTTGCAACCAACAACTGGAATGAACTCGCTAGCAACACTGACGCATCAGCGAGAGCAGAAGTCCAAAGCCTCTACAATGTTTGCGATGAGTTAACCACGTCGCAAGATCGCGATATTCTTCTCCGCGACCATCGCATAGTTATACCGCAGACGCTACGAAAGCGCATTGTCGACATTGCGCATGAAGGCCACCAGGGCGTCACAAAGACGAAAGCGCTTCTGAGGGAGAAAGTGTGGTTTCCATCCATTGACCGCATAGTTGAAGCCACCATTCGCGATTGTCTCGCATGTCAAGCCAATGTTGTCGAGCACGTCAAAGAACCGTTAACCATGAGCCCACTTCCTCGCAAACCTTGGTCCCAAGTTAGCGTCGATTTCGCGGATCTACCCAATGGCGAACACCTCTTGGTAGTCATGGATGACTACTCACGGTTTCCTGATGTCGAGATAGTCACGTCTACGTCAGCTTCCCAAGTCATCCCAAAGTTAGATCGCATATTTTCCACGTTCGGAGTACCTGAGATTGTTCGATCTGATAACGGACCACCATTCAATAGCAGCGAGTTTGCTCAATTCGCGAAGTACTTGGGGTTTGAGCATCGCAGAATTACCCCGCGCTGGCCACAAGCCAATGGAGAAGTGGAACGCTTCATGAGCTCACTGAAAAAGGTGTATCGCGCTGCCAACACCGAAGCAAAGTCATGGAAACAGGAGTTATACAAATTTCTCCGCAATTATCGTGCCACACCTCATTCCACGACAGGTTCTCCACCAGCGACTGTGCTGTTTGGCTGCCCAGTTCGCACGCGTCTTCCTCAGCCTGAGCTCGACCACCAGGACGACTCAGCAATTCGCAAACGTGACGAGAAAAAGAAAGAGGCGATGAAGAAGTATGCAGATCATCATGGTTCTGTACGTACGAAAGCAATCGCAGTCGGTGACAAAGTCCTAGTTCGTCGTGATGGACATGTTCCGAAACACATGTCACCATATATGCCGGTACCTTTCACAGTCGTGAGCAAACGCGGTTCGCAAATCACAGTCGAGCATGACTCACATCGCATCACCAGAAATATCTCGCGTTTGAAACGATTCACTGGCATGCCATCTCGCCACACACACGCGGATGATGACATGGACATCGATGGTCCAATGCAAGCTGAACCACCCACACAGCAAAATAATGTGCCACAAAGTCGCTACCCACAAAGGAACCGACAGCGACCTCGCTACTTGAGGGACTATGAAACTTAGAACACTTGAACATTTGAAAAGGTGTTATCATTGCATGTATATAAATTACTTGCATGATTTTGTCAGTTGACAACTTGCATTGTAAGAGTTCACTTTTATGGTCTTTTTCACAATGTGCCAGAGTGGCAAAGCTGATAGTTGTTCAAGATTCTGCGATAGTGAAATTGTTCTGACTATAGGGTACGTGTGAGGAAATTGCAACGTGTGAACAGTTGTTGGAAATATGGTATGATGCAACACACACGTATGTTTGTAAAGTGGTTCAAAATGAACAATGTTATGAGTTCGTTGGATGTGCTGTGCACTATGATGCAACACACACGTATGTTTGTAAAGTGGTTCAAAATGAACAATGTTATGAGTTTGTTGGATGTGCTGTGCACTAAACAAAATGTTAGGTAAGCTGGAACGATAGCATGAAGAAATTTATTTGATGATTGCCGAAAAGGATACTGTGTAATTATTTGACACCAAATGGCAACATACTTCAGGTGACAGTTTTGTTTGTATCTGATTGTTATGAATTGCACACAAGTGATACAAATACCCGGACATTTGAGGATAGACAAACGCTGCAAATACAAAGTTATATGTATTCAAGTCACAGAACTTCATTAGTATGTCATCCATTACCAAGTGTTGTATGAGTGAGCATATTATCGAAATTCCTTTTGAATTTATGATCTTTATAACACAGGCATATTAGATCATTGTTCAGACAATAGCTGATGTATGATAGAAAAAGTGGTATTGAAAGTGAAAAGCCAATAAGGGTGTAAACGTTATACATCTGGTTAATTCCTTGATATGATGTACATAGAACATTGTCGTGAATTTGTGAAGAGAAGACAGTTGATTGGTTATACTGGTTTCTTGTTGAAGTATATTTTGGTTCAGGATATATCAAATGTGAAAAGTCTCACATATGTTTACAAAAAAAAAAAAGTTCTAAGTTAGTTGGATTTTGATTGCAGTGGTTGTTTTACAAAAGGCCAGTAATACAGTTGTACCGAATGATCATAGTTCTCATCATAGTCACTTTAGATTTGCACCTTTAAACTCCAACATTCCGTAAGCATTGCATGCTATCATACCCATAGCTAATGGTACTACAGGACACATTATGAATCGTGATACTGAACGCATCACATAATTAGAATAATCAGCACATACTGGTTATGGTCCTATCCGAGGTAGGAAGGAATGTAGTATCCAGTACTTGGTCAATGATAATGTTATGACTGACTTATATATCATTTACATATCTGGCTTTCCATAACAGCCATGTGGCTCTCTGGCTACTCAGTACAACAGATTTGTGTATGACACACACAGAGTCTTATGATTGTATGACACAAGCAGAATGTACTGTGTATACACACATACAGTGTACTACTTTATATACACACACAAAAGGAGTAATGAATAAAGTCAAACAGAACACATGCAGAGAAAGCATGGACCACAGTCAGGTCTGCCAGTCTATTTATTTATCCATGTATCATCATAAATGCTACAAATATGTGGTAGCCATGTCTGTTTATGAATTCAGTATGTTTCCATGATAGCCACCAAAGGTAATGCACTAGCATCATCAGCCAGAGATGGTAGTGACCACTGTTGGTGTACATATATCATCACATTCGAATTGATGTTAATGACATTGTTCTTGAGGTAACAGGTGGCTTTCTCAATAAAAATGCTGTGCACAGATCAGACTCCCTGTTCGATTATGTATTCCACAGCTTATAGCGAAGGCTAGCTGGGGCTAGTGTATGCATGACATTTTGGTATCTTATTTAGTCGCTACATGACATTCAGCAGCATTTTTTTTTTACTACCTATTTATTGTACTTTCGCTTTATTGCTGTTCATATAAAAAACAAAACTTCCAGAATGAATACCTTTGCCCCTGTTTGAAGAAGTCAACATGTGCTTTATGAGCTATTCCAAGATAATCCAGTAGTTAATATACAAGTGTGCCATTTATATACCATGTACAACATAGATTTAACTCCTTTGTTTTAATCTTGCCTGTAAAATGTGTCATTTTTAACAATACTGACTATCTTATTTGAAAGTAACATATTATTCAGAGGGGTGAAGGTTCAGATGTGAGTTTCATCAACCTGGGGTAGCCTGTTGATATTGTCATTGCCCGGAAAGCAGTAGATGACAGGTTCAAGTCTCACTGGTTCCTTTTTTATGCCTCCGCCACGAAGTGGTGCCGGAGGCATTATGTTTTCGGGTTGTCCGTCCGTCCGTACATCCGTACGTCTGTACGTCCGTAAGTCCGTACGTCCGTCCGCTTTCGTTTACACGATAACTTGAGTAATATTGACTGGAATTTTACCAAACTTGGTCCAAGTATAAAGTATGATGGGGCAATTATTTGATTAGATTTTGGGTGAAATCGGCCGAAGGTCAAAGGTCAAAGGTCAAGGTCAAATCATGAAATTGATCTGTTTACATGATAACTCAAAACTGGAACGAGCAAATTTCACCAAACTTTGTCGGAGGATGATATATGATGGGGCAATTACTTGATTAGTTTCTTAGTGAAATCGGACAGAGGTCAAAGGTCAAAGATCAAGGTCAAATCCTAGAATTTATCTGTTTACATGATAACTCAAAACTGGATGAAGCAGCTTTCACCAAACTTGGTCCAAGGATGATGTATGATAGGGCAATTAGTTAAGTAGATTTTAGTGACATTGGCAAGAGGTCAAAGGTCAAAAGGTCATGGTCAAATGCTAAAAATGTTGCTATTTCTCCCATATCTATGCAGTGCCCAAAGGTATTTTCTTGAAACTTATTGTAGACACGTACTACTGCGTAGAGATTCTCCAGAGAGTTTCATGTCATAAGGTCAAAGGTCAAGAGGTCAAAGGTTAGGTGAAAATGTTGCAACATCACTTTTCTCGCAAATGGTTCAATGTATCTTCATGGAACTTGGTACATACGCGTACTGACTGGCAGGGATTATCTAGGGAATTTAGGGGTCATGGGTCAATAGTCAGGGGTCAAATGTCAAGGTCAACTCCTCAAAATTTTACTATTTCCCTCATATACTAGTAAATGCAATGCTTGCATTATTAGTTTAAAAACTTATTATATACATGCATTACCTAATGGAGATTCTCCGGGAAATTTGCAGCCAGAAGGTCAAAGGTCAAAGATTAAGGGTCAAAGGCCAGGTTTCAATGCCCCCCAAAAAATCTATTTTGTACTGTAATTACATTCTTTCTTCATACCTTGGAAATTACTCAATGCATAAACTTATAAAAGGATGTGCAGAAGTCAAGTAAAAATTCTCAATTCCCTAGATATGTGTACCTGCACTCTTAGACAATTTTAGCAAACCCAGTTCAAGGAAAGTGAACATTCAAGATATTTCTGACAAACCTGTCATTTCAATATTTTGCCAGTTATGTGAAACTGTTACACACATTGTGAAGACATTGTACTATACACCTATTGGGAGAATCATGCATTATGGAGGAGGCATCAGTCGCCATAGCGACATTTCTAGTTATTCCCTGACATGATTGTATATTTATAGATCAGCAGTTGCGATCTTGACAAATTTGATTTGTAGAAGGAGACAAATTGAAGAAACTCACTCCTGAACTGACCATCTTGTCAGATAGTCATAGACACAATGTCTTTGCACAAAATTTCACATACCTCTGTTCTCTCTCCATACCAACAGTGGTCGGTAGCATAGATGCTACTATTGGCGAAAGAACGTCAACGAGTTTGGAAGTTCTATGGGGTCAACCTCAGGGTACCGTTAATGGGTACACAGTGAATGTTGGAGGAACTGCAGTCATTTTGCCAGCAGACTCAAGGAGTAGAGTATTTGATAACCTGGATCCTGGAACGGAGTACACCGTCATAGTTCAGGCCAATGGAGCTGGAGTGGTTCCTTCTGAGGACACCGTAACGGCAAGGACTTGTGAGTGTGATTTGATTTTACATACCTGGGATGGGCCCAATTTCATAAAAGATGTGATAATGGCAACTCCTGCTGGAATGACAACTTCCAGTAGCAACAGCTAATCAGGAAGCTGGATTATTGTCATTACCATGCCACTTCTAACAAGAGTTGCTGTCAGAGCAACCTTTTTTAATGAAATGGGGCCCAGCTAGGCTGTCAAGTGCACCACTTGTATGCCACATTTTAAATTCTTGATTCATTCATGCGAAATGCCTCACATGGAAAAATATGAAGTATCACAAAGGAGCCTCGTTCTGAGTGTGTGAAGAGATTTCCAACCTCATGTTGAACTGAGATATATTGGATCTGACTTTGACAAAGTGGGGCTTAATTACAATTCAATTTTTGTTTTGTTTTTCACATGGAGAAACTGATTTGATTACTCATTAAATGGAACCAATCAGCTAGGCTAGTGACAGTCACACCTTCCTTTCACAGTGCCAGAGTTAAACCGTCATATCTCTTGAGAACTTGTCATGCAATTTCATTCATCTCACATTCAGAATGGTGGCCTCTAATTGGCTGATTAGTGAGGCAGGAACAACTGTTAAAGTGTACCAGTACCCTGAAAATCAGATTGTTGTACAGCTAGAATACACACACACACACACACACACACACACACACACACACACACACACAAAATCAGCCAAAATTCACCTGAGAAAGCACCTGAAAGTATTCATATTTCAATAAATCTGATCATATCATATCATACCATAGTTTAGCACTTGTTCTCCACTCTTTTAAGTCTACTCTGTAAGTGCCAGTACTGATGTGTACACGCTGTAGCTATTAAATGGATACTGCATTTTTACGAATAATATCGAGATTCCTTGTTGATTGGTTTGCTGATCGCGCACACACATATATAGTGCATATGATAGTGCATATCACTATCATTCAAGATGTATACATCATTTTGGAAAAAAAATATTGATAGCGATATCCTATGATTGAAAGAATCAGTTGATTGACCAGCCTAGTTCAAGTCATTTTTATTTTTGTATACATTCTAAAATTTACATTTAAACCCCAATAAATCAAGATTTGAGTGAAAAAAAAAAAAAACTTTTTGCAGAGGTTATGTCTGAAGTATATTCTACAAATGTAGCAAACATTATGCTCAGGGCATTGGTACAATTTAATTACTTTAAAAAAAAGTAATGATAATTAAAGAATTGCTTGGAAAGACATAACAAGTTTGTATACCTATCTTTATTTTGCCAGTGTATGCTACCGAAGCACTAGTCGCACAAGTTGTGGACCAGGGTCCAACTGGTGTACGCCTTTCCTTGGCACCGCCTTTTGAAGACCCGGCACAATATGATGGCTACAACATCCGGGTTTTCCTGTCAAACAACATCCGGGTTTTCCTGTCAAGCAACAGCCCAGTGCTGCAGACCATTCCTGTTCCCAAGACGGCCTGTCCCGAATTGTGGATTTATGGATTGTATCCCGACACGCAATACTCTATTGAAGTGGCATGGACTCTTGGAATGGAGACCAGTGAACCTACTGCAGTTACCGCAAGGACAGGTAAAAAGACGGAAAGGGGATGCCTGAAAGTATCATTCTTCATTTATTCAAATCTCTGTTTCATGGCTTGAAGGGGTGTGTGAGCCATCATCCCCCCCCCAAAAAAAAAGAAAGAAAAGAAAAGAAAATGGCTTTGATATTCAGCTTTTATATGAAATTTCAGCGTGTGTTGTGGATTATCATTGGGATATGTTGTGCTATTAGCCTGTCTGATTGAGGTGAGATTACAGATTGTGTCTATAAGCTTCCGAGAAGATGCAACATGGCAACATTTTGGATGAAGAAAATACTCACTATATCATTATGATGAGTGTAGATGATAGAACCTGAACTTGTTTGATGGTGTGAATGGTCGACCAGATTTATCACTGTTGTATTGCGTAGAACATTTCGTTTCTCCACATTGTAAACTGAAAAAAAAAAGAAGATAAAAGTTCTCCCGAAGGAACAAAAATAATGAAAATATTCATCAAATTTTCAATGTATTTGAAGCTTATATACTGACATGAACTGTTGTCTCAGTATACTTGTCTATGAGATACTCTTTTTGTGAAATTTTTATGTTTTTGCAAAGGCTTAGGTCTCGAGACTAAAACTAGAGAGCGTAAGACTTGTGGAATGCAATCTGTTCCATGTTTAAGTTTCTTTGCTGTAATAGAAAACATTAAACAATACCAACAAATCAGTGAAAGTTCTATGAAAGTGTAGCCAAAATATGAAAATTATGAAATTTCAAATTTTTCCACATATTTGCAGATTACAAACTCTTGATATTTGTCAAGTTTGCACACTGCAAATACTGTGAGTTAAAGCTGTTGCACATTTCCCATTCAGTAGCATAGAATACCTTCACTTTACTTTCTCCTTTTTATGTGAGCTCAACAAGAAGAAAATCCTTCAGCATTTGATGTTTAACCTGACATACCTTAGCAGCATTCCTGCATGCTTGCATGCATAATTTCATTGGGTACAAAATGCTTTTAGATGCACTCGTAATCAGTGAACATCATGTCCCCTTGTACAGTCGCTGCTGCGCCACTTCAGATAAGCGTGGAGAGATTGGAGACCGATTCTATGACAGTCACGTGGCAAGAAGGGTCGGGTTCCTTCTCCAACTACCTTGTCAGCTACAGCCCGAATGGCCCCACCCCAGTCCTCGTGGCTCGTGGTGAGCCCAGGACTGCTACCTTCACGGGGCTGCAGTCAGGCACGGAGTATACCATCATGGTACAACAGCAGGGCGAGACCTCCGACTCTGAACAAATTATGCAGTACACGAGTAAGTCTCAGACATTACCTTGATTTCACACTCTGTATTCATGCAAACTCTTTAAGAAAAGTTTATCATAGTTCACCAATTATTTTGCTCCACTTTTAAACAGCATTTTTAATTTCAGACCATGGCAATTCAGCATATTGCACATCTTGATTGATTCAGTCAGTAAGTAAACGAAGACAATGTCTGTGTTATTGGGTTGGTTGTTTAAATTTGCAGTGGGCAATAGTCTCTAGTATCAAAAAACATTGCATATATTTTGTTTTTTATGTCTCTTTTCTTTCATGTCTCCAAAGTTTGTTCTTGATAATATGATAATGTGGAAGTAATATACAGTGTATGAGCCCTTATTTATATCTCTGTATAACCTACAGAAAGAAGATCTGTTCAAGTAGAGTCTTGATCGGTACATTTGACAAAACTTTGTATCTCTATTGAGAATTCAAGAAGCACATTAATGTACCTTCAATCAAGGTCAAGATTGTATTGCAGTGGTAACTACATGCTTTTTGAATTCACCGTTATGTTTATATGCTGCTTTTGTGTATGCGGTATTGGGTGAAGCCCAAACTATTAATACATGATGTCAAGTACCAACTTCATATGAAAATGTCTGGGAGGAGGAGGGGAGATGACAAAATTGCAATACAGACTGACCTCTGACCTCTGTTACATGTATCTGGCCATGTGGCCCCTCTGAATAAGAGATTTGGCCAATGTGGGACAAACAGTATATCCAGAAAGCTGCTGACCCAGTGGTACCTACGCTACATATGTAGATTGGTAGCGTACACTGCAATGGTTGTGTAATCTATGCTAGCCTACTTGAAATTATAGTATGTTAATTCATGGCAATATATGTAAATTCAGATTGGTAGCGTACACTGCAAGGGTTGTATAATCTATGCTAAGGTACCTGAGATTGTAGTATGTTATTTTATGGAAATGGGTAAATTCATAACATATTTCTGCTGATGATATCATTAGGCAAAGTGCATAAAGTTTTGTAGAAGTTTTAATGGAGGTTATAATATCTTTTTGTTGTTGGTCATCTTCCCACTGCTTGAACACGCCCTGATGATAGAGAAGTTTGGGTAAGATAGATAGCCGGATAATCAAGGTCGGACTGAATCTGAAAGTCTAAGGGTTAAGGTTGATTTGTGGATGCGCTCATTTCTCACATGTACCATACCTTACCCTTCTCACCCTCTGTGTTTCCACCCAGAACCGCAGCCAGTTAACACTCTTGAGCTGACTGCCTTAAAGGACAGCCTTGACATCTCCTGGCAGTCGCCAAATGGTGGAAGTTTTGATGCCTATCGTGTGTGCCATTTTCCCCGTGGAGATAGGGTTTGTAGAGATGCTATCCTTTTCAAGTAGGGATCACTTTCTTGTCAGCAAAAGATTAGAAACATGAATGGAAAGCCAAAGAAGCAAGCTACCTCTTTAAAGGACAATTTCACCTTCATTAACATAAGGATTAAGAGAATGCAGCAATATTAGTAGAACACATCAGTGAAAGTTTGAGGAAAATTGGACAATCGATGCAAAAGTCATGAATTTTAAAAACTTTTGTGTTGGAACCACTGGATGAGGAGACTACTAAGGCTCGTGATGTCATATGAGTACAACAGTATATAGAAAATGTGAAGAAAATTCAACATATTTTCACTTTTTTAGCATAATAAAAGAGCACTTGACTTGCCTCTTTCTAAAGGCAATGGGAATAATATTACCCATAACATATGTCAGTAACGAGTCAAGGGAATGTGTACTTTTTTCAAAAGATGAAATTTTGTGAAATTCTCTTTATATTTTCCTTATATTGTTGTACGCATGTGACATCATACACTGCAGTAGTCTTCTCATCCAGCGGTGACTGCACAAAATCTTCAAAAATTCATAACTTTTGAACGGATTGTCCGATTTTCCTCAAACTTTCAATGATGTGTTTTACTAATATTGCTACATTCTCTCATTCCTTATGTTAATGAAGGTGAACTTGTCCTTTAACTATTACAATATCATTGTCAATACCCAATTAAGACAGCTGACATGCATGGCTATGACTGCCGTCTCCTCCTCCTGTCCTTTTTTTTTTTTCAGTATTGCTCAAATTACTGTGAAATCATTTCGACAGCAATACCATTTTTCAAATTCATGACTTCTTTCATTGAAATGTTTTTATCGCAACTGATTGGCAAATTGCCCTTCGTCGACATAAATAGCACTGAATTGATAATTGCTCGAGTACATTCGCCCATGATTTCATCTATCATGGCTTCTACTAAACACGTTGATCAAGTCGGTGCTACCTGTATTTACGTCAATGTAGTGCAATTTGTCAGTCAGTTGCAGTTGTCATTTTTTCTACAGAATTGTCATTACAATTCCATACATCAACAGGAGATAGTGAGATGCTGTGTCATAAGATTTGTGTGTTGATATTTAGTTTTCATGAGTAGGCCTAAAGCTAATTTACAAATTTGTAAAGTGATATTAGTACAGGTAAGTTATTAAAAAAAATAATTTAAAAGTACTTAAAGGTTAGTATATATTTCTGACAGTCTCATATGAAATGCATTCTACAGGGTATTCTCTCTATAGACATTCTTATTTGTTCGATTCTTTTGATAGTATTTTAAGCACACCATTGTTGCAACCCTTCTGATTCAGGCTTCACCATTAGATGATGTCCTTACAAGATCCATCACCCTTGATGGGTTGGACAGCCAGACTCGATACCTGGTCTCTGTCTTCAGCAGCAGTGGGCCAGTTCTCAGTGCTGGTGTGCCCATGACTGAAGAAACATGTAAGTTGCTCACCCTTTTTATTTCCCATTCTTGTTAACAATACCTCAAGTTTTAAATTGCAGTTCGAGACATTATGAGGAGCCTGTACCACAGCTGTCATGAATCAAAGGACAAGTTCCCCTT
The DNA here is from genome assembly GCF_040938485.1 of Diadema antillarum. Lineage (NCBI taxonomy): Eukaryota > Metazoa > Echinodermata > Echinoidea > Diadematoida > Diadematidae > Diadema > Diadema antillarum. The sequence goes on along the minus strand of NW_027272080.1, from coordinate 93,771 downwards.
AACCTGTTGAGGATGAGTCCCGAGTATACTCGGGCAAGTGTCTATGGGAAATGCATGTTGTTACAAAATTAAACCGTCCTCAGTGGGTTAATATACATGTGGATTGAGAGATTGCAGCAAAACTAGCAAGACTGCATCAGTGAAAGTTTGAGGAAATTCGGACAATCCTTAAAAGTTATGAACTCTTTTCTTACATCGCTCTTCACATGTGGCACCATAAACTGCAGTAGTCTAGTCATCCAGCAGTGACTGCACAGAACCTTTATAAATTCCTAACTTTTTAATGGACTGTCCGATTTTCCTCAAACTTTTCCTGATGTGTTCTGCATTCACTCAATTCACATTAAGGTAAACTTGCTCTTTCAGTTTCTCTAATTCTGAAGGAGCTATGCTCCCTAAGACAGAACTTTCTCATCATATCCAGACAATAGAATGTACAAGTTTCCTGATTTTGGTATCATTTTGGTATATTTAGATGCATGTTCTTAATCTTAGTAATCTTGATTATTTCATATGAATGTAACATACTCTAGTCTGATTTCAGTTTGTTCTGTATCATGAAATATTGTTTCTAAAGTCTGTATACACTGAATTTCCAAATGTTTGTTACTATTCGTTAATATCTCCTGATGTATGTAACAAATGTAATTTGTGTGGAAACTTATGAATGAATGAATGAAATGAAATGGTAGACACACAAGTATCTCATGGATTGCACATTAGAATCTTCCTAACTTTGATGTGTGGATGTCGGCAACACTGTGGGCCATTTGATACTTGGCATACATGTACAAGGGAGTTTAGATATAAACTGAAAGGTTAAGATGTATCCATCTCTTTATGTGCTTCTGTTCGTAATTCTTGATTGTAAGGTATTCTCTTGCTTCAGCTTTCCTGTCATTTTATTCAAAAGGATAAAATGCTCTGGTAAAGAGATATACCTTGTATGTTTCTGCAATGGCGTTCGTTGGTATTCATGGAAAGTTTGTAGATTACAGTTTGTAGTATTGCTAGCTACAGGATCTTTTTCATGATTACACATCAAATACTTTTGTACTGAACTTATGTCAAGTGGTTATTGGCCTCAATTGACTTTTGTTTGACTGCAGGTGTTTATGAATGTTGCCTACCTCTGTTAAATGCTAAGTATAATTCACTCAAAACTTGTCTGCATATGTTAATTGATTAAAATTGTGCCAAATATATATATATATTTTTTTTTTTGGAGATATCCCTGAACATATTGCACAGACCTTACCTGATTCCTTGATCTGTAGTAGGCAATGCGTTTATTGTAGGAATCATGCTCTCTCAAAATACAGTGATTGGTGATCCAGGAGATATTAGGGTAGCGCCCTCGGATGTTGAAACCAACTCTATTCACATCACATGGATAGTCATCCCTGAAATCACAAGGTAAGTCCGTCAATCATATCCCAGTACTGTAAAACGAGGAATGTTCACATGCATTTTAATTTCGCAAATTGCGCAAGAGCCAAGATTCTCAGAATTAAAATGCATGTGAAAGTTCTTGTTTACACTATACGCATTGAATGTTAGAGGCAACTTGCGAAAATTTCATGCCGCGAAAAAGGCCGTCTGCTCCAATTCGCGAAAATTTCATGCCACGAAAATATTGTGTTTTACAGTATACAAATGTATGTGTATATCACTGCGAAGTGCTAAACTGAACTAAAAGTCATCAGACAGGTGCATACATGGATCAAATACTGAGCAAAGAGATTCTCATGTGTAAAATGATGTATGAGAGATAAAAATTGGCTCTTCCTATTACCCAAATGAAGTAAGACACAGCAATTCCACCAACTGCCAAAATAACAGGTAAGAAAATCTATGATGGAACAAAAGGGACTGAGTGAAATTATGTGTACTTGTAGTTCTTGTTGTCAAGTTAAAAGAATCATTATGGAATTAGTCCTTATCTATATTCTAATTACTGTAAAGCAAGAAATTTGTTTGAATTGGACCTCGCAACCTTTTTTGCGGCATGAAATTTCTGTGAATTGCCACTGACATTCAATGCATGTAGTGTAAACGAGAACGTCCGCATGCATTTTACTTTTGCCAATCTTGACTCTGACAAAATTTGTGAAATTAGAATGCCTTTATCGATGACAAATAAAGACACATCCTACCTCAAAGTGAGTGACTGCATGTTTACAGAATAATAATACTGCTGATTCCTACAGTTACACTGTTGGCTACACCAACGCGGATGGAACTGGGGGTGAAGAGGTGCCATCACAGAACAGTGCAGAGTACACTTTTAGTGGATTGGACCCTGGTACAGAATACATCTTCTATGTTGTACCAGAAGGGAGAAATCGACAGCAGAGGTCTCAGTTTACACGTGAGTCCTTTAAGTGTACCGATACTTGAGTATTATGTTAAGTTTGCTTTATTTGTAGAATATTCTTCAAACATGCCCTCTGCAAAATATTTCTATTTTTTGTCAATCTGGCTTTTATTTATTGGGGTTTAAATGTAAATTTCAAAGAGTATGAAAAAACGACTTGAAATAGACTAGTCAATCACCTGAATTTTTTTTTCATTCAAGCATTTGCACTGTTGATATATATTTTTGAAGTATTTAGCAAATACATCTTGAACAATAGTGATATGCAATGTGTGCACACAATCAACTAACTGATCAAAATGGAATCTTGATGTTATTTGTAAAATTGTATGCATATATGGCTAGAACATATACACATTAGTACCATCGCTTACGGAGCAGAACTTGAGCACACAGAGCACAAATGCCAAATTGTTATAGAGGTACAATTGTATGATCTGATTTATCAAAATATGTAAACTTTCAGGGTTTAGTACACTTTAATTCTTCTTAGGTCTAGTCTGTGTCTTGAATTGAAGGTTTCATAAAGTAAATTACTCTGTGTGTAGTACATTAAGAAGATGTTATCATATGTAAAATGTATATGTTCTATGAAAATTTGAATATAAGTAGTTAGCTGTCAATAGAATGACAAATGTTGGCCTTGAACCACATTTGTGGCAAAATAGTTTTGAATATCTCAATTAGAATTGCTGACTCAATTATTTACACTTTATGATGTCAAACCTTCTATAACAAATGGTGTGCTGCTGCCTCAAGTTAATGAATGATCATGCTGCAGTAAATCAGTTGATCAGTCTTGCCTTGCTCAGATTTATCTGATAGTAGTTTGCTATCTTGCCTAGAAAGCACTATGGTGCTATAGTGCTATGGTAGACAACAAAGAGAGTCACATGTACAAATTTTAGGATATGCCATGATGTGTAGTGTACACCCATTTGTCTGACACACTCAATACTTCTTTCCGTATTGCACATTTTATATGTAAAGCGTTCAACAATTTTTCACTCTTGTGCCCCAGGACCAGAGCCTCCTGTTGAGCTCACCTTTGACACGATCACTACCGATGAAATCAGCATATCGTGGCTTAGACCTGCCAATGGTGGGGTGGATCGCTACAGGATTGATTATACCCCTGGTGGTGGGGTACCACCGTCTGGGCATATCGTAGATCACCAGGATGGACTGACAGCACAAACCCTGACAGTCGCTGGGTTGACTGCCATGACAGAGTACACTTTCAGTATTTACTCGCTTATCGGTGATGAAAACCTGGCAAGCACAACAGCGTTGTCCCAAGATACTGGTGGGTATCAGTTTTCCATTATCCTATAATGAAGTGGTCAATGTATTTCAGTGGTGTTCATGAATGATTAGAATGAAGGAGCTTTCATATTCTTTCATATATAACCAGAGTCTTTGACGTATGCCCCTAGTCATTGATATAACTGCAGATTTATAAATCATATCCCACAGTGTCTGTCAATTAACATTGCAGCTTCAGAAAGGAAGGATATGCGTGCACTGTGTATCATGGCAGCAGGCACACAAGCTATCCTATTAATTGCTCAGTTGACTTTGTCTGATAGAGTACTTGCAATGCTGGCCATGGTTTACTACAGGCAACTACTGTTACAGTGAAGTCCTTGGGTCCGGCAATTTTTCTTTCATCATATTGAAATTCAGTCATCGTCAAACAGTAAAGTGTGTAAAGATATGCATGGAGATGATTGCATTTATTTCATGCCATAACATGTCTTTTTTGGATCACCAAAATTTCAGATCTAAAGATTTCAGTGGCGCAAAGTGGCTGCCAGACATAAAAAAATAAGTGTCGACGACAAGCCTTGTCACATCATCCACGTGATAGCACACTGTGTGGTCTGTCCTAAGACTATTTTGATGTACTCTATCTGAATGATGATAATGCAGTTTCCTGTCTTGTCAATCAAAATCTATATCATACTTGCCAACTAGTAAGATTTTATCAGATTCAGTAAGATTTTTTACGTTCAAAATAGCAAAATCAGATTTTCTGTCAGAGAAATCAGATTTTAAAAAAATATTTAGATATACCTTTCATGTGTATTTTCTGAAGATTTGACTGAAAGTAAGATTTTTAACTTCAATTTGCATATAAAATAAGATTTTTGCAATCCACGAGTAAGATATCTCATCTTGAAATGTTGGCAGGTATGCTATATACAATGTACATTCTTCTTGTCACCATTCCTCTCCCTTTAATACTCCAATCCAGGTACAACGATCAACCTTATGATTTCAGCAGTGACCACCAGCACCTCCTTCACCGTGTTATGGGACGTCTTGCCCCCAGGAGATTTCAACCAGTACCTTATAAGCTTCAGCCCTGACCACAATGACAGGCCCGGCTCGCAGCGATCACCACAAGTCATATCTGTCAGCTCCCTCGGTGACGATGCGCAGGGTTCGCTTCTCATTTACGGCCTCAGTCCTGGAGAGTTGTACACAGTTAACTTGAAAACACGCCTGAATGGAGTGGATACGGATGATGGTATCGGACGCATCTCGTACAGAACAGGTACTTTTGTATAAACAACAACAACAACAACAAAAATAGAATGTGATTGTTAAAGGAGATCTCTGGATGATTTTCAGACTACAACATTTGAACAACAGTTTAGACTTTTAATGATTTGGATGAGGAATATAAGAATGTTTCCAACATTTATAACAAATTGCAATGAACAAAGATGATGACATAGCAGCTTCACCATTAATCGTGCGTTCAGACAATCCCCCACTTTGCGGGGAATGTCCCATTTGCCAGGACTTTCCCTGGCAAGCCCATCATCTGAACGCTTGGCTGGGACATCATCCCCCGCTCCCCCGGCAAGCTTGTCAAGTCCGGCAACAAATTCTGGTGGGGGACTGACCTTGATCCTCTGGCGCAGCTGTTTTCCTCATAAGTGCGCATGCTTGGAATGTGGTGGTGAAGAACTACTACACACGTTTGTATTTGCAATTGCGCACCCTACAGCACCACGTACGGTGACCTAACACTCAGCTGAAACCACCAGCCGTGATTTTGTCTCTCTTTCAGTTGGGGGAATTCAGTGCATGTGTGGATAGTTGACCGAAAAAAAGTTACATTTCTCCTAACTTCCCCCGCATATAGCAGGGGATCGTCTGAACGCAGGAACAGAATGCATGAGTTTGGGCTCAAGGAAGCAGAACAAAAGAAAAAGGCATGCATAGATCCTCCAAAAGTGAACTTGTTATGCGAGTAATTTGTAATGGGACTGAACGGTTGTTGTTATTTTTTTTTTAATGCATGTATGTGACCCTCCTACGTCATCAACATTGTTTATTCGTAATTTATTTAAGATTTTTCAGACTATTGGTTCTTCTGCTCAAGGACCACAATGTATTCCACAAATCTATACATGGAGCTGTCAATTTATGAAGTCCATGATGTGAAATTATGAAAATCGTCTGGAGTGCCCCTTTAACAAAGACAGCAGTGATTACAATGGGTCATGTAATGGTGGTGATGATCATGATGGCTATGTTGACTGATGCCTTGAATGATTATGAAATTTATGTTGAATGGCAGCAGTGGATCATGACAGTATCCACATGAAACATTTCCCTAGATTTCTCCAGTTCGGTCTATATTGGCTTTCGGCAGTAGCTGCTCCTTAGTAGGGGGAGGTAGCTTGTCATGATGATGGTTGCTGCTGTGTCTCTCCTCCCATAGTCGACATCTGCCCACCTGTGGGGATTCAGTCAAGGGTTGGACCAAGTGAAGGAAGCTTGTCCTTGATTTGAGCTGTTTCTAGGCTAGTTGGGAGCCGTAGCATGAGTGGCGGCAGTCCCGACTTAATTTGTCTTCATGTCTTTTTGTACACTCCTGCATTGTCTGTCACTTTACTCTCCCGATAGTTACATCATGTCATCTGTTAGTAGGAGATCTATTCCTGTAACTTTGATTGAATTTGATATTGTCACCAACTCTTTTGTGTCGGTGGGGGGGAGGAGGGGAAGTGATTTTGACGCTACTTTGGTTTGCATAGTTGTTTCAGTGACTTGTATTTTCCTGCACATGCTTGTCATCCACAAGATCATCAACAAAATCATGGTCTTGCAGTGACTGTAAGAAGGTCCGTCATAAACCTCTCCTTCAATCTTCTGTTATCCACTATATTTTACTTAGCCCATCACAATGTTGAACAGTAGAATGTGAATAGATATATGGACTGAAATCTTATTGTGATAGATTTCTTTTTTTCGAGATTATCATAACATGAATACTAAGGTTCTGTTCTGCTTGAAATAGAATTAGACTGCAAAAATTCTGTTTAAGACTAATTTTGGTTATACCAAATTTAAAAAGTGCAAATGTCCTTGACTTTTGTTTGATGTACTAATTTTGATAATGACAGGTTGTGTTTAATGTAATATATAAGTCTTCATGCTTGTGTACAAGGTTGATATCATATGCCAAATGTGTTATCAAACTGTTATCAAACATGTATTGCGTATAATTATCAAGAAAAGAAAAAAAGCTGGCATGTGGTGTTGTTATTGTAGGTCATGTTATAAAAACAGAATCAGAAGCGCGATTGTAATCTTTCCAGTTTCCTTGTTCTTCCAGCACCTCTACCCGTCGGCGATGTGTCGGTCACAACCACTGAGACTACAGTCGCCCTCGACTGGGCTGATGTGGACCCTGTGCTGTATGGCTACGTAATTGAGCAGACTCCTATGGAAGGTAGCACACCTTCACCAGTGACCGCCTCACAGGTCACCGCCAGCAGCCTAGCACCGGGCAAGGAGTATGTCTTTAACATCTACACAGTGAGCGGCTACCCAGACAACTACGAAACGCGCAGTGATCCACAGACTGTTGTAGCATACACAAGTACGTATTCAACTTTCTGGTATTGTTCCACTTGCGCAGGGACATTTGACAATTTGAATTGCAACCAGAAATGTTCAGCAAAGTTAACTAGTAATACCATCACTACATGACTGTGTAGCTCTTTGTATCAATAGTATGTGTAAAGGTAGTGACCTGATGTAAAAAATCCTTTTCATCTCAAGCTGTACGTGAAGAAATTATACATCTTTAGGAAACAGATATGGAGTTACTATAGTGAAACCTTTTCATGTTCTTTAATATGCCTGCATTGATACAAGAAAGATGTGTACCATAAACGTTGAAAGCATGATTTCATTTTTTCTACCGAAAAATGACGGCAAGCTCCTCACACAACTTAGAACAAGAATTGTAACTGGATGGTTATTATACGTCATAGGAGTTTTGCTGTTTGTACATTGCGTGCCCAGCAAATCAACAAAATTGTTGCGCTAGCTGCATGTATGTAATATATCTGTGTGAAATGCTGTATCTATGTACTGCGATATCACTATCGCTACTATGAAACTTTATCATTATAGCTTAACACACTTGAGGACAGGTTGGTTTTGCTATAACATGCGTTTACCATAGACACCTGCTTGAGTATTCTCGGGGCTCGTTTTCAATGTGTTAAAGACTTGTTGTTAGGAGCAGAGTCTGTGGCTTCAGAATTTATGTGTTGTCATATCAATTAGAAGAAAAGCCTCAAAAGATATTATTCTATTTATGAAATCGTTTGCTTTGTAATTTAGTCAGAATGAAGTTAAATATTTGAAAACAAATAATATGTATACGGAAAACCAAGAAAACAAATGATTACTTCATAGATTTTTATTGGACTGTTTGTACACATAATTCTAAGAACTATACCCTTGGATATTTGACTACCCACTGCCGTTGTTTGCTTTTTCTAGATCCTCGGAGTCCACAGAATCTTGTTGTCTCGGATGTCAGGGATGATGAGTTCACACTGACATGGTCGCCCCCTGTCGAGGTCAATTATCCAATCGCATACTTCCTTCTTGATCTCATTCCTGATGAACCGTTCTTCCCTCTCAGTAAGTTTCACGCTCTATCGATGATGGACAAGAAATGTCTATCAATATAAAAACAATTTTTGATTTAATTTGTTAATGGGATCAGCCTCGAAAGGCCAATGGCCTATACTGCTGATTTCCACCACCATTTACTCAAATTGTTATGTCAATCTTCAACACGCACTTTTTAATTTTGACTATGTACTTACCTGAAGTAATTTTTGGTTTGTATATGTATATTTTGATTTTATTGATTGTCTATATGTTTGGTTTTTTATCTGAATTTGTGGAAATAAACTTGAATGGAATTGAATGTCAGTGTGAACATCTCAGAATTAAGATGCCTGTAATTTGACTTTGCTGGTTATACAACAAAGAATTTGTAAATCATTACTGGTAAATAGTTGCATCACAGGACAGAATATGACACTCTGCTGCATACACTTTATATGAATTCTTCCCTCTTAGTAAGACTTTTGCACACAAAACATTGAAATAAACTTAGAATTTACTCACAAATTTAGTAGGGAACACCGCTTGGTAGTCTATCACCTCATAAAATGCAAGCTACATGTGACAGGAATGGAATCACAAGAAACGCTTTCAATGTTCTCTGGCATTTGGCAATTTATCGATCGGTTTGGGCGGATGTGTGTGTTTGAGCCGAATGTGCGAACTTGGCATGCCATCAGTCGAATGATTCGGACGTGTGATGTGGCACATAAAGAGTTAATTTGCATCATGGCTATGATTATTTGAGATGTTGGTTTGTGTCACGTAACCAGGAATCAACAGCACCAGACAGGAATGGGAGATTCATGATGGGCTGACCTCAGGGAGAGAGTACAGAGTGGAATTGAGGTCTGTTCTTGAAGCTACAACTGGAAGCCTGATAGAGAGCACGCCTGCTGAATCGGACATATTCCTTCTAGGTAACATTCAAAGATCATCATGCTGAGTAAAATAGTGGGTCCTAGAAAATGGCTGCCTAGTCATGCACCTTTCAGCTTTTGTGTCTAGTTTTGTCTGCTAATTCTATCCATTTATTTGTTTTTCATTCATCAACTTTGCACCACTCTGCACTGAATTGCTTGGTTTAGGCCTGTGCATTGTGAAAGATTTACTGTAAAAATTGAAATTTTGCACAACATTTTTAAAGGCATTTATTCTCCTTATGTAGTGATGATGTTACATGGTTTTATGACAGTTTGCTATAAATCAAAGTTAATCAACTGCAAATAAGGAATCTCTGACTTTGAAAAACATATCCGTGTCATTCATTTTATTCTAAGTTCATTCATATTTTGTTAGGGTAAAACGTAGTGAAAGCAAACTGCTGTTACAGATTTCCTGTCCAGTAAATTTGGGCTTCACCATTAATCTGCCATAAAAACAATGTGAGTGTCAATATTGTCGCATCTAAGTAATGAACACTTAGTCTGTGCAAACATGATCCTTCAGTAAGGATTCCTAAGTTAAAGGGGTCATATAGTTTTGGTTGAGACCTATAATGTCAAGTTTATAAGATTTGTTTTTGTGAGATAATGAGAAATCTCTTATGAAATATGAAAGAGCATGTTGTTCCAAGGAGGATTCAACATTTATTTGATCAAAATTGGTCTTGAAATGGCTGAGATATAATCCAAAAAAGCGATCCTAATAAGATTGACTGGCCAAAAACCAGTACTGTACGGTTCTTTAAATTGTTAATTTTAAAGGCGTATGTAAAGATCTTGGTTTTTGTTTGTCTGTTCAGCTCCCAGACCACCTTCAGGTCTCAGCACACCATATGTAACCACCAATGAGACCAGAGTGGAATGGACTCTCTCCAACACTGACTATACTGGATTCCGAGTGAGACTTTTGAAGCACTTTTAATTCCGAATATATCGCACATAAGGATTTTTTTCTTTTTATTCACAAGTAATTTGAGACCACACTTAGTGTCAGAAAAAGAAAAAAAAAATTACTTAATGTGGGAAGTTCTTACAATCATTGGGCATGGAGATACACATATTTTGAATATGCACCGTCTCTCCGCTGACTGGATCTTTAATTTGCAACATTCTGCACAAACAAAGAAATCATGGCTTCTTTCGTGATGCTTTATTCTTCTGTTTAAAAGCAGTTGTAAAAATCCGTTGCTGAACAGTTCTAAAAGTTTGGCTGAAAATTTTCTTGTCTAAATTTCTCTGTTGTAAGTATGCATAAGCCTCTTCTGTATCATATGATATCAAGTATGAATAAAGCCTTGTCAAATGTATACCACATTCTTGTTCCAAAAACTGAACTGGTTCCAAAAACTGAACTGGATCTTAAAGAGAACTTATATTGGAACTGCTGCAAATTGAGTTTTCATGCTGTTTAGTGAATTTTATTATTTCCTCAATATCATGCCACAGGCGTGTCTGCATGAAAAAAATATTTGTTAATGTGCTATTCAAATGTTTATTCATTGTATGTATATTTCATGCACACTTTACAAGAAGTAGAATGAGATATTTGTTATTTGCATGTACATACTTGTTTCATTTTAACAAAATTGGTAATAAGCATATCTTTTTGTCAAACGTATATCACATCATGATTTTAACTAAGCACCTCATTGTACATCTTATTTTCTATCAAATTAAATGCATATCCTTGGAGCACACAGTTGGAGCACACATCTATTCTTGTAGCATACACATTTTCAGTAATAACAATTAATCAACAGTAACCAATGCCATATTTCCCCATCCATTTGCTAAAGGTTTCATATGGAGAGGATGTTTCCCAGAACGTCATTAGTGCCACGCCTGTGGAGCCGTTCATCTTGCTGACCAATCTATCACCAGCCACTGTGTACTCCTTTTCGGTCACTACTGTGTCCCGAGGCACTGAAAATCCATCACTGGTCAAAACCAGTGCCACTTCCTTGACCACTACAGTCAGTACAAGTGAGTTTGTTTGTTTGTTTGTTTGTTTGTTTGTTTGTTTGTTTGTTTGTTTGTTTGTTTGTTTGTTTGTTTGTTTGTTTTTCACAGTCATCTGTGAAAAATGAACAGCATTTCTCTACAAGAAGTGTACAATGTATGAAGTTTTTGTGTGCTACCCTAAAGCTCACTCTCATAATGCTTGCTTTATTCTCTGTTTTCATGCTTCTCCTCTTCAATTTATTACAGCACACAGGATTGTCTAAATAATTCTTGCAAGGCTATACATTGTCCATTCTATTGATTTGCTTTTGCATTTGATTTCAGATTGAAATGAAGAAGGAACCATTAGTTATTTCTTCTTTTCAGGTGTATACATTAGGGAAAATTCCATGCATGGAGATACATGTACAGCATAATGTCAGAATCTCATATACGGTATGTCCCCCAAAAAATTACAACAGGGCCCTCCGCAATGATATCTTTAAAAATAGTGAATCAATCTAAATACAAATTCAGGGTATGAAACTATAACTCATTGCCCACATCTTACAGACAACCCCATTCGATTTGCTTCAGTGGTCAAAGAGAAATGAGGAATTTTGTAGAGGATGTCGGGAATCTCTTCTGTCCAAATTCTGTCTATTATTCACACACAAGAGCATTGAATTGCTAAAACTGGAAGAATCAGACTCATGACATGCTTTACAACAATCAACATTTCTCTGTGACCGCTTAACCAAATTGAATGGAGTTTTCTGCAAAATAGAGCTAAGATGTTATATTTGAAGACCCTGAAGTAGCCCTTAGACAGGTTGATCATATGAGGTGTTATCAATTCGAAAATCTGATTGTAATTTTTGGGGCGACTTACTGCAGAAGGTCCCCAAAAAATTACAATCAGATATTCGCATTGATAATGCCCAATATGATTAATTTTTTTAATGCTACTTCAGGGTCCTAAAACATAACATTTTAGCTCTATTATGCAGAAATCCCCATTCGATTTGGTTAAGCGGTCACAGAGAAATGTGGATTGTTGTAAAGCATGTCATGAATCAGATTCTTCCAACTTTAGCATTTTGATGATCTTGTGTGTGAATAATAGACAGAACTTGGACAGAAGAGATTCCCGACATCCTCCACAAAATTCCATATTTCTCTTTGACCAATGAAGCAAATTGAGTGGGGTTTTCTGTCAGATGTGGGCAATGAGTTATAGTTTCATACCCTGAATTTGTATTTAGATTGATTCACTATTTTTTAAGATATCATTGCGGAGGGCCCTGTTGTAATTTTTTTTTGGGACATACTGTATACACTCCTTCCAGTGTAAATTCTTCATGCTTAACTCATTGTTCACAGCATTCCGTATTTCCAGTCATGTATGAGAAGTGGTAAAATGTGGTTGTAAAGGTCAGAGGTTTTGGAGAAGCTGCGTCACTGTTGCCCTTTTGTATGTTTTACTGCAAAACAGAGTCGGCCGTGCCACAGGACCTGGAGCCGTCCGCAGTGACCAGCACAACCATCACTGTGGTCTGGGTTGCCCCCGACAACGACGTGTCCCAATACCACATCGTTGCCAAGGATGAAGCTGGAAATGATGTCTCTGATACACTGGTGAGTGCAAGTAAAATATTAAAATGATAGTAAAAGGATTAATCGATTGAAAATTGATACAATACAGTACAATACAATACAATACAATTGGATCATTTATATACACACAAACCTGTCTATAGCGGCCACCCAAGGGAGACGGAAAAGGTGGCCGTTATAGACAGGTGGCCGCTATAGACAGGTAATCCAAATTTGTGTGCATTGCTTACATGTACATGTATCACCGTTGTATCCTTACATGTACATAGGTGTTACAGTGTATGTGTGTACGTATGCATACACCGTGTGTTTCATGCATTAAACCATGCCGGTGTATGTGAAATTGTTGCACAGTAGCATGTTTATTGTCGTGAAGAATCGTGCATTATTATGGCTGAATAAGGGATGAATGCAGCAGTGGCGATCACTGAACGTTGCTCGCACGGCTACCAAACAGAAAAATACGCTGAATTATCGGCTTGGCTACGGCTCCATTGGGTCTTTGGCCGCTATAGACAGGTTAATATCTCCCGCGGGAAACAAAATTTGTGGCCGCTGGCCGCGTTAGAGAGGTGGCCGCTATACACAGGGTCTTTAACAGGGCTTTTCTCTCGGGGGGATTTTGCAGTGGCCGCTATAGACAGGTGGCCGCTATAGACAGGTGGCCGCTAAGGCAGGTTTGACTGTATATCGCTCTTACACAGTCAATGACTGGTTTCACTGCATTTCACAACAAAATTCAGTCACAGACTAGCATTAAAAAGAAAAGTCTTAAGATTCTTCTTGAAGACATCAAGGGATGAGGAAATGCGGACTAACCGTGATAGATTGTTCCACAATCGCGGTGCAGCCGTCCCAAAAGCATTGTCTCCCGCTCTGCTGTTGATGAATATCTATCTCTTTATATCAAATATAATTGTATAGAAAGCACCAACTGACATACATTTCATCACCATCATTTTGTCATTTATTGGCAATCAGGCAAATCAAGGGGCCACAAGTGAGTTGCAAGCAAGCAGGAATTGTCATATAGCAGAAATACCTCAGTGTGAATTCATATGGGAGGAGACAGCTTTATTCGATGAATGCAATGAAATTGAGTAGAACAGATTAATCTACCTTAACCCATTGAGGATGGGTTGATTTTCTGTAAGATATGCATTTAGCTTAATAGACACCTGCCCATGTATAGTCGGGAATGGTCTTTATTGCGTTAAGCAAAATTGACAAACTACAAAGTAGTTATGACCATTTGATTGTCATTTAAGGAGCTAATTTCCCATTCGTCTTTGTCATGGCATGTGGATTTCTTTCATATTTGTTATTTACAAAATATGTTTACATGTCAAAAAACATTGACTTCACACTGTGGCTTTAAAATAGGTGTGTAAAGCTGTACAATCTTGTTTTAGTTTTTTTTTTTCTATGTATTTCAGGGACCTTTTAACTTCTAACACACAGGAAGATACCTATATGGAAACTGAGTAAAGTGTAAGCAATGTTGTAAGCATGAGACCAAGAATGGTATTTTCTAAGCTGATCAAAGGATACAATACCAATTTGTAAAATTGAAATCATCAAATGACTTCATGATGTGTAAAAACTTTATATTTTCAGGCTTTGTTTTTTTTTCTGTTTAATTCATGAGCTGTCCTTCCTTTCATGAGAATATTTGTAGGAAACAACGTTTTGTTTAAGCTTTCAAAACTTAACCCTAACTAGGCCGGGCTATTTAGGTAGATCAAAGAGCCGGGGGGGCCTCCCAGGCCCCCCCTCCAGATCTCGGCCGTCGACCGCGCAATCGTGACGAAAATTTGCACACACATTGCCTATGACGTAATCTAAAGTACCACAAAGTTAGATTTTTAAAAGATTATCATTTATGCTTAATTATACTAATTTATGCATAATGATGCATGAAATCAGACAATTTGGTATAAATCACTAAATAAAGCTCGAAATGGGCGCATTTTTTGTGTAAATATTCTTTTTAGTGTCCTGAGCAAATGTATAAGAAAAAAATTGTGCCATCTGAAAAAATTTCTTATGTATTTTATTGTTTTTTGAATTTCTTATGTATTTCCTTGTTTTTTTTACTTTATGTTTTTCATTGTTTTTTCGATGAAACTTGTCTGTGACATTGTTCCGAACAAGAAAATACATTATTAATTGATTTTAATCACTAAAACCCCAAAATAATCATGCTTTAATGAAATTTGCCTGTAAGGACAGTTTGCATTGAAATTGTACATGAATTCACGTTTTTGAGCAATTTTTGGTCTGACATGCACATACATATTTATGCGCAACTTCGGAATCACGCGCCCGGGCATCGCAAATTTGGTGTCAAAAGATGCGGGAGACTCGAAAGAAAAAAGTCATGAAACGTCGCGGCGTTAGCTTTTCGCGTTAGTGATACATCGCGCGTAATGTCGAGGGGGGGGCCTCGGAGGCCCCCCCCCCCCAGCCTAGTTAGGGTTAATCATCATTTTATGGTAGATGTAAGAGAATAAGTGTTGATTTTTAGCCTAGAAAAGATGGAAACATGAGAATAAGTATGTATAATTTTTACGGCGTTTTAAGAATAAATGCTTTAAACACAGATTGTGTCATCATCATAAACAGTGAGTCACCTCAGCATTACATCAAATGTCACGCTCATCTCTTGTTTGCAGATTCCAGGCGATCAGACCAGCTACACAGTCGAAGGGCTGACGCCGTTTTCGCAATACACCATCACAGTAGCTGCACGGTTTAATGGGCAGGACAGTGATACCGTGGAACGGACGCA
Source organism: Diadema antillarum (assembly GCF_040938485.1). Lineage (NCBI taxonomy): Eukaryota > Metazoa > Echinodermata > Echinoidea > Diadematoida > Diadematidae > Diadema > Diadema antillarum. The sequence goes on along the minus strand of NW_027272080.1, from coordinate 78,149 downwards.
GAGAACATTCCCAGGAAGTATGTTCATTGTCCTTTCATTGCCCATGTATTCTGTGATTTTCAGTTGCTCTCTTTCTTCTCAATAAGCAACTTCAGGGGCTGATCCTCCATGCTTGAAGCATACAAGTCAATTCGTCCCATAGACTCCACTTGAAGCTGTTCATCACAATATTTCGAAATTGTAACACTCTTATGCTTTGAAGCAAAGGAGAACTCTGGATGATTTTCAGACTTTTAATTTTGAACAACTATGAATTGATTATACTGGGTACAGAGTTTCAGAATTGATAGTGATTGGAATAATGGATAAGAATGCTTTCAAAATTTATAACACATCACAGTGAACAAGGATGATGAGATAGCAGCTCCACCATATAAAGAATGCATGAGTAGGGACTCAAGGAATCAGAACAAAAGAAGAAAATATGCATAAATTCTACACAGGTGACCTTTTTAAGCAAATGGGACGTATTAGGCATTTTCACATCAGCCCGATAAAAATCCAAGCTCGAGATATTTTTTAATTTCCCAAGTCAGAAAATAGCGTGCTATTTCAAAACATCGCGCTGATGCGAAAACGCCTATTGTAATAGAATTACATTGCTACATTTCTGAAATATGTGAGCCTTCTACTCCTGCATTCTTATGGTGAAGTCGCTATGTCATCATCTTTGTTCAGTGTAATTTGTTTCGGGTTTTTCAAAGTATCGGTTTCCCTGCTCAAGGACCACAATAAATTCTACTACTCTACACATGGAGCTGTCTTAATATTTTGTAAAAAGCTGAGGAAATACAGGCACCTGATGGTTGTGTCTCTCATTTATTGCCTGTGCAAGAATATCCCCACTTGATATATCGTAATTGCTTTTACCATAGATATAGGCATTTGCATGCAAAATGATACAAATCATAAAGACATATTATTGACATTGAGCCTTTCAATAGCATAATCTTCTTTTTATATGTCACTTTATCATGTGTACATGTACCTTTTCACTTTGTTTTGATGTTCTATGAATGACCCCCTCGATAGTGAAGATTGTGTTTGATACGTTTCTAGCGCCATCACAAGTGGTGAACCCACAATCCAGTGTGACGTCTCCAAACTCTGTCCAGCTGAGTTGGTCTCCTCCTGTGTCAGCCAATGGTATCCTTGAGGCATACATTATTCAAGTCCTTGGAACCAGCCTCTCCAGTGGTGATAACGTAAGACCGAATTATCAATCGACATAGTGGATAAGACTCCCGACTCCCAAGCGGAGAACCTGACTTCGAATCCACTCAGTGCTTACAATCTTGGACAAGATGTTTTTACCCACTATGTCCCTCTCGACCCAGGTCTATAAATGGGTATCTGGTAACTCTGGGGTAATAATAATGACAGGGCCCTCTGGTAGAGCAGTGGCAACACTGAAGAGGCTATCCACGATAAATAAGACCTTATCATTATTATTCTTATTATTATGCAAATCTAATAGTCATATCTATTAATCTGAGCAGCTAATAATATCATGTAATATCATGGATGCACCACAGACGGAAGTTTTTCATTCACATTTCTGATGTGACTGTAAAGAAGTGATTCTGTGACTATTGCACAAAAGAATATCAAAAAAATATTTGTTTCTGTAATTGACTCACACCATTTCCTGCAGACTGACGTCATGAGAACATACAGCTACCCGTCGACCCGCTTAGGTGAAACCATTACAGGCCTGCCAACAGGATTCAGCTACACCTTTGCCATCAGTGTGAACAACAGCGTAGCGACCAGTGACCCAGTAGTTGCCGGTCCTGTTCAACTTCCTCATTCTGGTGAGTTCGTCACATTTCATGAAATTGACTCCAATTAGTAACTGCTTGCCTGTAAAGAGCATCTTCCTACAATCTTGCTTAATTCCGCAGATTGCTTTGAGATTATGTATTAAATCGTTGAAGATGAGTCCTGAGTATACTCGAGCAGGTGTCTATGGGAAATGTGTGTCATATAGCAACATCAGGGAGTCTCGATGGGTTAAGCGACTGTCCTCAAGGATTGTGACCATCATCCGCACAACCTCTTTGTTTAATATATTCAAATTCCAAATCTGAAAGATTTTGCATCTAGTGTTTCCCCTGCTAAAATGGACTTTGCTGTCGGCAAAACGGGTGATCACTGTATATCATGGTACGAATGTTCCTTCGGGCAGTCAGAAACTGTTTATCAGGAGAGACACTTTTGTAAAGTAACCTGTGATTTGCATAAATTATGTAGCTTAGCTCTCAAGAGTAAATATTATTTTTAATTGCCAGATTTTGGAATAATGCATTTCTTTAAATATTTCAAACCTGGAGCAAAATAGATTCTCCTTAGTCCAGGATGAAATAAACACAACAAAAATGTAATTCTCCATCAATGTCTATTTAAAGTTAATGAAGAAATAATGAAATTTGTAAAATGGTATATGTCTATGTGATACCAAAATCTGGGGCCATAAAAAGAATTTGTGAATTTTAAGAGCTGTAGGAATAGTCATTTCCATTGAAAGATCTATACACTCTACATGAAGAACCTCTTCTGAACATAATGAAAATCATTCATAGATAAGGAACTATTTAAAGTATATACCTCTTTTGCACAATACTTCCTCAGAAAGAGTAATGGGAAAGTATGATAGTTTATCAGGGGCCTGTTTCATAAAGAGTTACAATTGATCTTGCGCTCAATTTATTGAGTATAACTCAGTGAATTGAACGTAAGATCAATATTGATTGTACGTGTATTTCATAAAGATACTTACGTTTGATTTAAAGCACAGATTTGGTAGCAGACTGAGTGTAACTTTTTTGAATCACATCAATCGTATGGTCAATCCTGCAATCAATCTTTATTAAATGGGCCTAGGAACTTGTTAAAGGTAATGATTAAACTATGATTGTCACATATTTTCTCTTTGATATCCGTACAAAGCTCCACCAAGCCCCTTAAGCAGTGCGCTGGTGAGGCATGTCTCCAGCTCAGGGTCTACCGTCAGGGTCTCCTTCGATAAAAGCTTCTTCAGTGAGGAGTACGGTCCAGTCGCCAGATACGCCATTCTTGTGGCGGAGAGTAATGAAGGTCAGTGAATAACATGAAAATCATTTCAAGCTCCCTTCAGAGATGATTGTCAACTGTTGACTTTTTTTAAAGTAATTCGTCTGTTTAGTTTTCATTGGGGGGTTTTTTGCCAAAAATAGGTTTCATGGAAAGTAGATTTACAGTAGTTCAAAATTGTATTGCTACACCTGTCTATTGAAAAGAGACTGAAAATGTTTTTCAAAAAGAAAAAATGCATCTTTTCAGCCCTCAAAATATTGCAATACTGTTTACAAGGGTGGCATCCCTGTTCCTTCTTTTATTCTTTTCATCTACCTATCATTCATTTTACTGTTTTCTCTAGAAAAGAAATTAAAGAAAATGAACATTTTATTTTTCATTTTTAAACATCAATTTAGGTACATGTAGTTGCTATATCATCAACAACAAAAAAAGGGAGACAAGAGATATTAAGTAGGCTACTTTGGCTTTGCAAGCATGAAATGAAACAATGCACTGGTATTCCGACAGAACTGATACCAGTTTAGTGGAAGCAGGTGTATTAGATTTAAAAAAAAAAATTATATTCTGAGTATATATCACCAAACCACCTATGTATTTACAAGCAGAATTCTACAATGATACGGTGTAGATGGTAATGGTTACATTAATATCCTGTGCTTTCTCTTTTCCAAAGTAAAATAGATTGATTACATGGTTGTATGCAGTGGAGATAAAGATTGATTTCCTTTCCACATTTTCTTCTTATCCCAGACAACACGCCCCAAAGCCCCGTAGACCCACCTCCCTCCTGGCAATCAAGAGATGGTGTTAACACCTTCGGCTATGCCTATCAGGCCACACCCAGCGACTACCAACCATTCGATACCAACACGAGGGCGCTCTATACTGTGGGCTCCAATAACAGTTGCACCATTGAGTCAACTGGCTACTGCAATGGACCCCTCAGTTCCATTACCTTGTACAGGTGAGTTTGCAGCCATTTCCATGTGAAACAGATCTCTTTGGCTTTAATTAGTCCAAGCAAAGTAGGAAAAATCTTTCGGTTGCGCAGGAGTTGAAAAATTATCAATTCTTTACCTACTTTTCCTACATTTCTGACATTAAATGCAGTTACCATGGCTTAATCTGGATGCCTTGACAGCTCTCTTGTTCCACTCAGTGTATAAGCTGTTATTTTTGTGAGGGTTTAATTTTCACGAATTCGCGATATACTATTGGACTGCGAATTTAACAGCACGCGAATATATCTCAAACTGACAGGCATTAGTGCACTTATGATAGCGTCAGTGTCAAAATCTTGAAAACAGACATCTTACGAAAATGTCCTTTAATTACCTCCTCATTCACGAAAATATTTGTACGCAAAAATAACAGCTTATACATTAAGTGAATGTTGAAATGAAAAGGAAGCAGAACTGATTCATCCCACAAATTCAAACAAGTGGGCTCATTCATCATGCCACAGTTTGCACACGCTGTAATATCACTAACGAGCTCAGAATACGTACATGTACTAATGTACATGTACGTATTATGTACTTGTGTGAATTTACATAAAACAATTTTGGGTGGACTATAGGTCATATCAACTCATGTGCAGGGTCACCTAGAGTCAAAGGAAAAACAGACTGAGGTAGAGTAACGGTATGCAGTGAAAAAAGGGACTCATTGTTTTTTGATATACTGTGTGCTACAATGTAGGGCAATTTGTCAATCAGTTGCAGTGACAGGGTCCTTTTCATTAGAAGTTGCATCATAAAGATTGGTTTTTGCGTGCATCTTCTTTGATGTTTTCTCTTTTAAGATTTGCTATTCGAGCCTATGGAAGTGATGGCAAGTACACGGACACACAATGGTCTCCTCCATACTCAACAGGTGAGCCTTATACTTGTATCAGTATCCTACCGAGCAGTTGATGTGGGCTTGTAAATCAGAGAAGCTTACCAGGAAGAAAGAGGTTCCTGTAGTTTGCCCATCTGGGGCCCGTTTCATAAAGCTTATCATCAGTGACAACTGCCACATTTCTATGACAAATTTACTCTCAGCCAATCAGATGCAAGGATTTCAGTAGCTTGTCACATCTATGACAACTTGTCACGATGACAAGTTTTATGAAATGGGCCCCTGGTGGGCTGATTGAGGCCCTAATAAATCTTTGCTTGCATTCACAAAGGATCTTGTGTACCATGGTAAAGTGTAAGTATCTGTAATATTCTTGTCTTTAGTCTTCTTTTTGGAAGTTGTTCGGACAGATTTCAAGAGTAGGGATATCTTCCAGAGAAGTACCGGTATAAGACAGGTTTGCTGGTGTGGCATTCCTGCTGGTAGCATGTATATATAAACCATATGCTTGATGTTCTTGTTTCTATTCAGCATCGGACACTGTGTGGTTTGTCATTCCCGTCATCGTCCTCATTGTTATTACGCTGGTGCTCCTTCTCATCATGCTGCTGATCTGGAGGGAGTGGTGAGTTTTGCTCCTTCTTGCTCACATAGGAATGTAAAGGTGTAGATAGGAAATACTTTCGTATCAATCCTTGACAGATTGCTAGGTGTCTAATGATGGGGGGGGGGGGGGGGGGGGGGGTATCAGCTTTCTTGTCACTTTGTATGGTATTTTCCCTACTAAAATTTGAATATGAATCACTTTATATCCTTTGCAATACATATCATTTCATCATTATATTGGAAAATCATTTCCTGATCTGGATTGATTGAACTTGTCATTGCCCAACTTAAGCTACACTTATGAGTGTGTACTCCCTCAAAACAACAAATAAAAAACAATAAGCAAACATATGCCTACTCCTAATGTTGGCAGGTGAGCAATAATGTCTCTGTTACATGTATATTCAATATGTGGACAATGACATGTAAAGTTGCCATGCATTAATGCAGTTTTCCAGGTTGACAATTATCTCAAATTTCTTCATATTGTAGTCGCAAGGGATGTGACGGTTGCGTCAAACAGGCCAAACTGTTCTTACCAGCCCCCTATTCTGAGCTATCCTGAACTTGAATGTGTTTAGATATGATGAACATGTTTGCTTGAGTGCAATAGCTTTAGGACATTCAACAATAAACATATAATCAGGTTCTTGTCGATGGAATGTATTGTATGCACTTAGTAGATGTGATGAACTGTGTGGAATGTTTTATTTTGAACAGCTGTGGTCCAGCAGGTACTGCAATGTATGAGAGCCGCAACGGTCAGGCTATGCCCCTTGTGGAGGCATCGTACCCATCGGACAGGAGTGTCCCGCCCATCCCCTTCAAGGCACCCCTCCCTGATGACACGCCCTCATTCAGTGCATTAGAGTCATCCCATTCAGTGAGGACCAACCCCTATGCCTCCATCCGACCAAACAGACCTCAGCCCCCACCAGTCGTAGAGGATCCAGTCAGACCTTCCTCCTCCACTCTTCGTCTGACTAAGTATGTTTTAAGGGAACTACACTGTATATAATGCAAATGTGTGTTGACTTGTGCTGATTCATAATGCCCATAACATCACCTGTGTGACCAAATGAATATTTGATGGGCGTATTTGGCCCCTCCTGGTCTCAGCCATCAATTGCAAGATAATAACGAAGATTGGCTCGCATGTTGCCCATCACGTAATCTCCAAGAATGAATCATGAATTTTTCCCCAAACATGGTCGTTTTCTTGAAATTCTGCTAATTATTCTAACGTACATTGTATGCATAATATATTGTTTTGTGCATCAGCTTTTAAGCTCTAAATCCCTAAATAAAACTTGTGGGCTAATTTTCCTTTAGATATTCTTCGTACTAGTGCACCTACAAATTTACAATGAAAAAATGGCTTTGTCAAAATGAATATCTTGTGTATTTCATCTTTTTTTGATTTCGCATGTATTTCTATGTTTTAATTTGTTATGTATCTCCTTGATTTTTTGTATTGTTTCTCTTTATGTAGAATAGTTGATGATAACTAAAAAAGATGCTATCAGAGAATAACAATGAAAGTACACTTTTTATAAAACTCAAACATTGTACAAAGAAAAGCCATTGGAAGCTGCCATGGTGATAATGGTGATATTGTTGATTTGGTGATAATGGTCACTAAAATGTGCTATATCGTGGCAAGCGTACTCCAATATTCACAAATAGGGTCTCAAGATGTGTACCAGATGTGAATGAAATTTCAGTGGAAAAAAAATTGTTTTGTTTTCCAATTATTGCGAAAAATGTCAATGGGGGACTTATTTAACCTCCACCCTTTGCTACATAAGGTTAAAAGTGCTCCAAACGCTCCTTTCAATTGCAAACATTCTTTTTATTCCACCTCCCTTCCCCCCCCCCCCCTCCTGCCTTCCCTGCTTGTCATCATCTACATACTCTCCACAGGAAAATTTCAATTCATAAGTAAAGTAAAATAAAGCATGCCAATGTGGAAAATAAATGTGCATATCCATACCTCTTCCACAGACCCGTTCAGATCAAGAAATTCCCTGAGCATGTCCGCCAGCTGAGTGCTGACAACAATGCTGGCTTCGCTGATGAGTATCACGTAAGTACTGGTATCTCCTTATAGTCCTATACATTGCATCGATTGTTCTCCAGGTCTGTAGAAGGAGATAAAAACTTATAATGGAGATAAAATTTGTATGCATGGTGATGCTCATTGTAGATTGTCACAAACTCACAAAAGCAGCAGTGTGTGCTGGAGATGATGCTCTCTCTGTTGAGGTTGTCAGATACTCAAGAACCTTGCAGATTCAACATTTAAAGAATTCAATTCCTGCAATCACAATGACTGGACCTCATCTCTGTTAATCAGTGCAGATATGTATAAGCATATAAGTGTGAGGTGTTCCAACATTTTCTCTTCTATGCATGTTGGACATTTTTGCTATAGGTGAATGAATGAATTGCGATATATGCAATGATGTGACTTGCAGGGTTGTCTGTGATGGTTTATTACTTATAGGGCCTACCTACGTTGATGTCTAAACACCGAAAAGCTACGCACAGGCTGAGAAAGGCCCAAAGCTTGCCAAACTGAAAAGTGTAGGAAAGCCTTGCTATCTAACGAACCTTCTAGTATTCACTCACTTACACATGAGTGTTTTTGGAGCATAGAAACCAGGGTGTAGGCAGAGTAATACATTTAGGTCAGTTAACTTTCACTTTCTAATTAATAATATTTGCTCAACTATTTGAGCCAACAATTTTCTAGTCAATGATATTCACTTGATGCTAGCTACAATTGTACATGTACAAAGTATATTCTTCCTATCAAATAATTTGCATTTAACTGAAGAATCTTTTTTAACCATTTGCTTAAGAAAAAAAAAACAGTCTCCATGCATTTGGTTAAGAAAAATATCCATCGGCCTCTGACATTTTGATCCTTGAAAATATGCCATTACAGGAAAAATTGGCATGATGATATATATAACCCCTTGGATATTGTTTATCTCAATCTGGTATGGCTAGATTGCATGAGATGGATGAGTAGGAGTTTCACATCAGCTGAAGATAAACATGGGTGAAATAAAAGAACTTGGTCTTTCAACACCAGTCGGGCAAAATTTAGTAAAAATTGTGTCCTGTTTCTTGTTCCTGAATTGATTTTAGCCAAGATGACATGGCATGTAGAGTATATAATACCAACAATACAGTAGCTGTGTAATGAACCCCAATGTCACCCTAATCTTGAAGATTTGATGTAGTGTAGTGTAGCAGTCAACTCAAAGGCATTTTGGAACTTATGGTATAAAAGAGATTTTATCTGAATGTTGAAATGTGTAAATGTTTACATTTTTTTACTTAGTTGTGTCAAGTATCAGTTAGGCCAGTGTTGAATCATAATGCATTGGATTTGCAAACCAGGATCTAGCAGATGTGATACTAGATATAGTAGCTGGATGGGTAAGAATTTCACATCAGGCGAAGATAAACATGGGAGGGGAGGGACTCAAGTAAGCTTGTGGATTTATTTTCATCGTCCAACCAATTATGCAGTATGCATCATCTCTGAATATGTATCACTGTGACAAAAAAAAAAAGGATAAAGAAAACAATCACAAGCTCCATAACAAACAAAACAACAATGTCTCAAAACCTCTCATATCATCCGTAAATCAAAACAGGCAAATTTGATTTGTTAGGAGTGATGCATGTGTACATTATATACCTATAACTTGTATGAAGCATGAACATTTTCATGATCTGTGTAACAATATCAGAGAGAGGCACTCACTATTTCACATGGTTGCATATCCATATATTTAAAAAAGAAAGAGTTACCCCCTCCCCCCCCCCAAAAAAAAAAAATGAAAAGAAAAACAACAACAAGTATTTCTCTTTCTGCAGTGGCATTTGTAACAATATGTTTTGTGATATTGCCTGGCAAATATGTAATATAAGTGTGCTTTGTCTTCTATGTCAATACAGTCTCTCGGCAACATTGGAAAAGACAAGAGTACTGACAAGGCCCGGCTCCCCGTCAATACCTCCAAGAATCGATACAGAAACATCCTACCATGTAAGTCTCTCTTTGAGATATATGCTTTCATACATTGATTCATGTTGTTCCTTCACTGTTGTTTTTCAACGGGCATTGGTTTCATGATTGTAATTTACACACACTTCATGCTTCAGGCACGAGGGTAGCTGATGATTAAACACACATTTCCATGTTATGTTTGGAATCTAATTCTTTCATTAGTTGTTGTGTAAAGCAGAGCATTACACTCATCTTGTGTATAAGTGTCCATGTCTTTTTACATCCTATAGGCCAGTGCATTCATAGTACAATATGTCTTACTAGATGCATTGAAGAAAGAACCCATAGTGAAAATAGGGCATCATGTGAATGTTAATGCAAGTTTATGTTGGATACAGAAACTTCCTGTCATTAAGCCTCTTCTGTTGTGTTTACATAACTTTTCATGTATTGTTAAGATTTTGTCTTTTTTACATCCTAGACCCCGTTTACAGTGAGTGAATAGGCCGGGCTCGGCCGCGGCCAAGCCCGGCCTTCATTTCACTGTAAACGCCAAAAAGGCCAAATGCGGTACCAAAATCCATTTGGCCAAGCTCTGGAGGTAGTATCAGCGTATCAGGCCACGGCCGAGCCCGGCCTTTTCTCACTGTAAGCGCAAACTGGGCCAAATGCGGTACCAAATCGCGATCAGCGCGCTCCCAACAATAGTCGTTTATTTACAAGCAGAGCGCCACTATGACAAAATATTGAAAAGTTTGAATTAAAAGCCCGGGCCAAACCCGGCACTGTAAATGGACAAAATTGTGGGGCCGAGTACCGCAATGAGGCCGGGCTCGGCCGCGGCTCGGCCCGGCCCTGCACTGTAAATGGGGTCCTACAGTTCAGTACATTGAAAGCACAATGTGTCCTACTAGAGGCATTACAAAAAAAAAAAAAAAAAACATATTGAAGAGATCATCACATTACTGTTAAATGCAAAGTTCATGCTCCACTTACATTTCATCAAGAGTAAAGATTATTGACACTGCATTCAACTGTATACACATCGTATGAAAAAAAAAACAGAAACACATACACACACACACACACACACACACACACACAAATAGATACATTCTTGTCTATCCAGATACCTATCCATTCGCGCCTACCATACTGTACACTCTCTCTAGAGTGAAAATGATGATGATCTTTACATTTCTCAATAGTTGATGACACGGCTGTCCACCTGCAGGACCTGGAGGAAGGGCAGACAAGTGATTACATCAATGCTAACTACCTTTCGGTAAGTTCTGCTAAATACAACCCTCAATTCACTTTAAAATGGGTGAAAATCATGTGCGTATGCTCATACATATTTATATGCATGCATATATAAAGATAAATGTAGCGTAAGCATTATGATATGTAGTTTTCCACTTTCAGTTGTTACTTTGTTTGATCATGTAATGTATTTGTTAAGTGCTTTAAGAACCTATTTTGCGTTGAATCATGCTACATAAAAACATTACATTGTTATTATTATTATTACGATAGTGAAAAATGCTGTAGGAACCACTGTTCTCTGTCATTCATCAGTCAGCATGAAATTCTCCCATCACGGCAGAGTATCAAAATACCTTGTTTCAACTGAAACAAATAACAATTCAGATCAATTTGACTAAAGCATGAATTACTAAGGGAAATGCAATACCTGAATTGATCATTAAAATTGGGTAAGCTAAAATGTTCATTGATATTCAGCGAATATATTCCAATTTGATTTGAAGAAGAAAAAAAACATATTAAGTGTAATGATGATAGAGTGATAAAGTATGACATGAGCAGCTGCTCATCCACATTTCTATACTAGTATAAAATTTTTGCATCATGAAATGGAAATTTTTTTAGTAGGGTTCTTCTACCTTCTAATATTTCTACTGATTCTTTTAAATTCACATCTTGAACCCATCGGTGCACTTGCACATATAATGTACAGGTCCTGTCAGATATCATTCTGCATATTTTTTTAAAATCTATTTGTGCAGGGTGCTTATTCCAACAAGGACTACATCGCCACTCAGGGACCTGTTCCTGACTCCGTCAATGACTTCTGGGAGATGGTGTTTGAGAACAAGAGTACGACCATCGTGATGATAACAGGCCTTGTCGAAGGGGGCAAGGTGAGGTCATAATGACATGAGATTACCATGGGAATGAATGAAAAGTGTACTGTAAAAGTGCAAATTTGGTACGGCATGAAACTAGCACGAGCCTATAAAAAGGGGTAGCAGTTGCCGTCACTTTGAATTTTGATTCTGCGAAAATAAAAACATGCAAATTCTTGGTACCATGGTAAGCACAAAAAAAAAAAAATTACTCATGTAAAATGTCCAGTTATAGTATAGGGCATTACTGAAATTTAATTTATTGCATACATGCAAACAGGTTGATGTGTAGACGGAATAATAATCAGAGAGAGAGAATAGAATCAAACACCCAAGATTTGTCGGTTCTACAAATTATGGCATATGTTCTGCTTGCTTGAAAACTTCAAATCAAGTAAAGGAAATTTCATGGTACATTTAAGTGTAATCATGCAAAAATTGAGTGCTTGTAGCCAAGTTTCATGTGAAAGGATCAAAGTGTCTTATTATGGAATCCATTTGATAGAATTCAGTCAATGTTGGTGCAAGAATGTATTCAGCAAGGCAGTTTGACTCTCGATTAAAAAAGTTACAAAATAGTGTACTATCTTGGGAAAGAATAATCTAATAATCTAGTTTTAGTGTCAGATTGCTGAAATAAAAGCTGTATCAAGCAAAGTAACGAAGAGTAATAAGATAACAAAACAAACTCATGTGAAGTATACATATTACATTGTACAGGGGCGGATCCAGGAATTTCGTTAAGTGGGGGCACCTTTACAAAATAAAAGGGGTGCGCACACACCCCTCCCCCATTTTTTTTTCTTTTTGTTTCTTTTGTATTAGCAACAAAAAAAACAAAAAACAAAGGGGGAGCGCACACCTGGTGTGCTTCGCCCTGGATCCGCCACTGTTGTATCTTTGGAAATCTGGATCTCCCAAATTTTCTGTTATCCACTTAATATCCTTATTCCTGTTTTTGCTTTCAAAGTCTGATAGTTTAGATGAAAATCTGTTCTTTTGTTAGACCAAATGTGAGCACTATTGGCCTGATGACGAGGGTCCGGTCAACTATGGCAGCGTGATCGTCACCATGGTCAACCAACAGGAGATGGACCACTGGGTTGTCCGTTCCTTTGTTCTGGAGAAGGTCAGTCTCTGTCCACTTGTATGACATTCTTAATACGTCTCCAATCCGGACATGTTGGGACCGGCGCTAATCCCGGATAAGGGGTTTGGCCGGATATGGGAGACTCAATGTTTGATACATGCAGCTGCAGAATGATCGCCTGTACTGTGCCCTGATTTGAATAAAAAGACGTTTTCTGTCCATGTTCTTCAAGTGATTTTGGGGTAATGAATGTCTGAATGCATGTTATTAGATCAAAATTAGATGTCAATGTATGATAATTATGTTGAGAATAATATGTAATTCATGTCAGTTTGTGTAAGAGTATTGTTTAAGTTTGAAATCCCCCTTTTGCCCGCAATTATTAGATTTAAAAAAAAATCATTTAGAGATCGCATTTGGATAATAGAGAAATCCTCATAAAGGGAAGCTGGATAGGAGAGGTCGGACTGTAGTCCCAAAGGGTGTTTGTTCTTGCAGGGTTGGTGCACGTCGTAGGTCATAACATCATACTTGTGAAATGAAATTCGTAAGTATGTGTACATATACCCGAACAGTGCACTACCATTGATGATAATGATAGTAGTTACAATTCATATTGCATCATTTCCATTAATGAAATGCTCAAGGTGCTCTCATAGATAAAAACATGAAGATAAGACGAAGAAATGAGAAAAGTTCAAATATCATAAAACAAATACATCTCTGTCTCATATTTGACATTCCTTATGTTCTTCCGCAGCATAATATTCTGATGTTTTCAGGATTTTGCCATAAGATTTGCAGCGTGTCAATCACAAATTTTACGACTTGTGAAACTGTGTAGTGCAATACAGTTACTCCAATTTTGGTAAGACCTTCATGAAATGTGTGACCTTTCACCCCTGACACTATATAGGGCAACAGACAGCTTGAAACAACGCATTATGCGTTCAAGGGCTGGGTGGACCACGATGTCCCCAGTACACCGCGGCCCATGATTGACTTCATCAGGACCATTCAGATGGCGCATGATCGCAGCATGGGACCCATGACAGTTCATTGCAGGTAGGCGAATGGGGAAAGTTATGAAAGTTTGCTGCCTCTACAGTTGCAAGTCTTGTGTCTTCAGTATAAAGATCTCGACTTCGGAATTGAATTAGCCAGTTTACAGTTCCACTTTGTGCATGAGCAGAAAAAGGTCATTTGTACCAACAGGCATTTTGGTTTGTTAATTCACTGAGATTAGCATCCATGATGTAATAATTATTCATGTAACCCTTGTAAATGGTGCTTACTAGCACATCCACCTGACAGCAAGCCTGGTATTTTAATGTTGGTAGAAAGACTTTGTTTATGCATTCAACACGAAACTATGCAATGAATGCCTGCCGAAGTGTCAATTGACAGACCATTCTTGTCACCTGCCCTGTGCAAGTTCATTGTTTGTTTGAACATGAATTCCATAAATTGTGGGCAGCTCACACATCTTGCTGCTTTGAAAATGAGTGAAGTAAGTGCCTAACCAATTGAGAAAAAAGAAAGGTCATTTGTACCAATAGGCGTTTTCACATCAGCCCGATAAAATCCAAGCTCGAGATATTTTACACGATCGCAAATTAGCGCGCTATTTCATTTTCTATTCACATCAGCCTGAACATTATCAAATAGCTCACTAGTTCGCATTAATCCCTAGTTGGACTCGAGAAATTTTCTCGATCAATTAGCACGCTAATTTGTATTCACAATATCAAATAGCGCGCTATTTTGTGATCAGGTTAATTTCCCAAGTCAGAAAATAGCGCGCTATTTCGAAACATCGGGCTAATGTGAAAACGTCTATTGTGCCCTTGAGCTAAATGTGAACTGGCTTATTGAATAAAGGGATCTATATTTTATGTGATTGGTTACCTATTAATGATGCCTTTTGCATTACCAGCTTGATATGCACTTTAAAGTAAATTTGTGATGTACATGTACTTCAAATTGTTCACTTTGGGATATGTCTTTTATTCTGTGCTGCCTAGTCATGAAGGGTTACTGACTTTCCATCTGTTTTTCCATCAGTAAAAGCTAGGGAAATAAAAGGAATGAAAATTGTAGCCACAATAGCATGCAAATGCTTTGACACATCTTGATGAACTCTGTAGAAGTATATGATGGCTGATTGTGTCGTTAAGTTATAGACAATTCCCTACCGTTACATTCTGCATGTCACAAATTGAATTGATCTGAGAAAGGTATTATGGCATGACACATTTTAGTTTCTCAAATGATCTAATAATGGTTCAAAGTTCAGGTTTAAGTTTGGAATTTCTGAATTTGTACAGCAACTCAATAAGTACACTCGCATGACAGTTTAATTCTATGGTATGTTGCAAAAACATGAACAAAGACAGAACAATATGGAGAGATATTTCTGCTATTTTTATTTCATTTTGGGTTTGTTTGGTTTTCGTTTTGAGCAAGGCCATTATGCTATTGTCATATTGCTGGGTGACACTGATCATTTCCATCCAGGCAATATTCCAGAAACATGGGACAAATTAGCTTTATCTTGGATGCATGGTATCTCAGGTGACAGTAGTGTAAAAGACACATGTGACATTTTGCTAATAATAGGATAATTGTTCAGTGGAGTACATGTAGTACACACATACTGACTCTATTTTGATACTACAAGATACTGACTCTATTTTGATACAAGATGATTCTCTAATTATAAATTGTTCACAAAAAAAAAGAAAAAGAAATCAAGATTAGCAGATAACGTAATGTTCTAGAATCAAGGACATTGACACTTTAAGGTCAACTTTGAGTTCCATTTAAACCTATTGATAATTGCAAAGTACTGCAAAGAAAAAAAAATGTGACATAATCACTATGATTATATTATCATTCTTTGTGAGTCAACTTTAGATACCAGATGTTGTAGTAGACAAAATCAGAATGTTATGAATGAGCCATGACAAACAATAATTTTGCTGTCCATAACATTACAGCGCTGGCATTGGACGAACTGGAGTGTTCATAGCTCTAGACCAGCTGATTACTGTGGTGGATACCAGCAAGCCGAGCGGGACAATCGATGTGTACGGAACAGTGGCTCGGATGAGGCAACAGCGCTTCTCGATGGTCCAAACAGTGGTATGTTTTCATACTGATCTCAAGGAAAACCCATTTGCATCTCATTATTCTTTGTATTACATTGCTAGTTGCTATTGGCTTTCAAAAGATATGCCTGTCTGAAATTCAATGTAGGAATCTCTTTTTGTTGTTTTAAAATTCAAAAGTGAATTTTCAACATGTTGAAATTCTTACCTATAAGTCTTAAAGAGAATATGGGTCTAAAAATCTTGATAACTGGAGGACATATTGCTAAGACTGCAGTTCTTTTTGAATAGTGGGTTGAGTTGTAGATTAAACAGACACAGAACTTGTGAATAGATTCAGCTTTATATTATGACATATCAGAGCTAATAAGTAAAGTACAATGACATGGAAGAGTACCTGTTTCCTAACTGTGGCCAAATCTTGCAGTACTACCTAATTTCTCTTTCATTTTCATTGAAAGATCAGGAATGGCACACAAGTGTTGATGTGTGAATTAGAGTATGTGCATATAGGAGCACAGTACAACAGAAGATGCATTATGCTCGTAAGTAATACAGTAGATAACTGCAAGACTACAAAAACAAGGAAAACACAACAAAGAGCAGAATATAAGCAATGAACTCACCCAATAACATACTATTTTTTTTCATCTGTTGGATGGTTAGCCTGTCATATCTTGTAAGAGAACTGATGTTGTTGATTTGACATAATGTACATTGTACATTGTGCCAACAGAATTAAGCTGACATAGGTGACCAAGTAACAAAAAAAAAAAAAATTAGGAAAAATCCCATTTACCATTGTATCCTCTCTCCTTCCACCTTTTAGAAACAATACATGTTCATCCATACCAGCTTGCTGCCTCTGGTGCGCCAGTAGGACAGACACCTCTGGGATAGCGGCCATGTGTCACATGACAGGTAGGAGCCATGTTGTCTCCAATAGGTAATACTCTATAACCACTAACTCTTTGTATGCCACTGTTTTAAACCCTGTGTGCCACATTGTTCTGAGACTACAATGTACGAGTTCTTTTGGAAGAACAAAATGTTTGTCAAAGCCGTGTACCTTCATGGAAGCATTTATGTTTGAAATGCAGCAACAGCAAAGTTGTATTGAAAATTCTAAGCTTTGATGTGATGTCAAATTCAGTGACAAAGCCATGACTATGCCACTTTCAATTCACTTTGTCATATTGCCACCTATCAAGCAGTTTGTTCACAGTTGTGTGCTTGATCAAGTTTACGAAGTTGGCAAGCAATCAACTGATTTGGGAATGTAAATTGGGCACGCAAAGAGTTAAGAGTTTAAAGGGGCAGATGTGATATGCCACTGGTGCAAGGTGAATTCCAATTCCTCTTGGTATCAAATTGTTTGAATCATTCTTTGCCATCATAGATGATTTATGATGACACATGCAAAACTGATCGGAATTCATATATTTACCAATCTTGATTGAATGGTCACAATCAAATTTACAAGCAAATGCCTTGTTTACTTATGAAAAAAAAGTAGTTATTTGTTGCTTTGATGATAAATTTATCTTCAAAGAAATTGTGCATAAAACTCTATTTTCATGAATGGTTCATTGCACAGATTTCCATTTGTTTGTTGTTGGTGCTTGCTTTTCCTTGCTTATGCTGAAATGTTTACATCAGTAAATGTGGCTTCAAATCATTGGCCTGCAGACATATTTGGGTTTGTTCAAGATGTGTCAAATAGCTAGCTTGAGATGGACCTTGATATAATTGTTATGGCAATATAATGTATATGGCAATGTACTTGTAAATGTATGCATGGTGACCACATGATTATGGCACAGTATTTTTTTACTGTGTTTATCCGTTTGTATCAGCATTATATTTATCTATTTTTATTTATTTATTTATTTTTTTGCCATTTGATATCAGTAGGACTGTCTTCTTCCTACTCATTGTATTTTCTTTGTCATCTGTGTTTTACAGGAAATATTACAGCATTAGGTGCATCCATCTGAAATGAAGTTTTGTGGACTTGTGGAGCCTGGAAACCTTTGAACCTCACATACTGTACAGCCCCACGATGACATCTTGTGAATGAATAATGTATATAATACAACAAGGTGTACAGCTGTACCTAATGAGCTGGTACAATTCCTGTTGTCTCATTCAAGAATTGATGTTGATATCAAGTCTTGATTTTTGACAGCCTTAAATGACTTTAAAGAATACTCTCTTTTACATAGCTAGGCAGAAATATAGTCCAAATCTTATGGAACAAGTTCTAAAAAATGTATAGCTTTGCTTTTATATGGTATTGCATAATAACAATATTAAGTTTGTTTATGGTAGGGTGTATCTTATACAAGATAGTATGAATGGCAGGTGTAAAATTTTTCACTCCATTTTGAGTGATATATGTATTACCATTTCATCATGAGCAAATACATTTTTACCATCACCCTACAGATGTATGTGATCTGGCATAATAGGTTGATCTATCAGCTGCAATAATAATCTTAACAGCTCAAAAATATGATTTGGCATCGGAAAGTTGATTGTGTGAATGATTAGATGTTGTGTTGTTCAGTGTATGAAATATGTGCATACTTGTACACATGTACATGTATGCTGTACACATGAAATGTCTGAGAACCTGTCTATAAAGGCTACTCTTTGTCTCCTCTGGATGGCTGCTATAGACAGGTTTGACTTAACACAGAAACACTCGTTATGGTTGGGCGAGAAAAATTTACTCCAATAAATAAGAGTTTTGTTACATCATTGTTGCTTGTAAAACAAGTCCACTGTTTCTATGTAGGCTTATACATTGTGAAGTCCCATGTCACACAGAACATATTACGTTTGTTTTCATGCAACTACTTTTGGGTGTAAAAACCAGAGGCAAAGATTAACTTGTTAGGTAGTATTGACCACAATTGCGATGTGTGATGTGATGTATTAATATTCATGATAATGTATTACAATGATCATGGTAATGCTGTAATGTATGTGTCCCTTCTGGATACCAATCCTCAATATTTCAGGTATAATGAATTTATTTACTCAGCATGCTTTACTCAGAGATGATGTACCGGTATGCATCAGACTTTTGCTTTACTCATTTACAACACATTAAGCTTATGTTTTGATAAATATGCTTTGATTTTCAAGGTTGTGATGAACTGTTTGTTGTGTTTACAGATTGTGCAACTCTTATGCTGTCTCACTGAAGTCTTTCATTGGGAAATTGTTAATTTTTTTCTTACGTTAATTTTGGCTTATGAATAATGGATTTCACCTTAATGTTTTCCTCCTTTTTTTGTTCTGTTTATGTTGATCACAATATATATACAAAATCTACTTTTGAGGAACACCTCATATCGTGCCGAAGAAATGTTTCATTTCGTGGGTGTTCAGTGCCATATAGCAGTACTAGGATGGGTTACCTTTAGTTTGATCAGTTGCTTTTACTTTGTGGTGTGCATGAAAACCATGGCAGGTATTTACACAATAGTCCATCTTACATTGTTTCTAACTTGGTATTTTGTTTTGGACTCTAAAAAAAAAAAAAATAATAATAATAATAATATCCTCGAGAAGCTAACAACTTGAAGAAGTCGACTGCTATCATGGTTCTGGAGTGATGCCAACCTCTAGCTGAGCTCAGAGAAATTGAATTGTCATGAATGAAATATATAATTATAGTAATCCCAAATGCTTTTGCTTTGCATACACTGTATCTGTACTCTAGACTTAAGACAAGAAGAAATAGACATAGACTTCTATAAATATGCTTTTAAAACATTTGTAAACTTTCTTTTATCATAATGTAATTTTTTTTTCAGCTTTTTCATTTTTGTGTGATAAAGAATTGAGATGATAAAAGGTTACCACACTATTGACTTTTTATCATCTCAAAGTATTTTGAATCCTGTGTGACGGTTTTCTTTCTAAGGTGAATAGATCACTTCACTCTCTGCATACAAGCAGAAAACCAGTCCCAAAGATTGAGTGTATTGGTGGTGGTGGTGCAAGGAAGTTATTATTTTTTCAATGCAATGTCATCATAACCAAGACACTTTTGAGGACACTGTAATTAAAAATACCTGTATCTGGAATTTTGGAGACTCCTTTCCAATAAATATTGACTTAAGTTGAATGTAATCTATTCACAATACAGGAAGATATTTTGTCTTTGTAGCAATCCTGTCCTTGAAATGATATAAATAAAAGTGGTTACTTGGGTACATGCTTTGACAAGTTTTGTATGTTTTTGTGAGATGTCAGTAAAATCCACACAGGACTGTATGACAGGTGAACTGAAGATGGTCACAATTGAACTGATGTGAACACATACTGGACAACCGATCATACACTCCCAAACATTCCTGTAACATACTGAGGCACTATTGACTAAAAATCTCTCATGGGAGTTTCAAGCATGCTAACGTCAAATTTCCATGCCTGTGAACTGGTATTCTTAGCAGCACTACCTTGGAAAGCTCAGTATTATCAAACCAGTGAGCGCAATAGTATCGATCGAGGAGGTGCTGTTCATTTGCTTCTGTACTTCATGCACACAATAGGGGGGTTCACACGTACACCAATAAGCGGGATACAAAGCTCGAGATTTGCATTGCGATCGGTATCTCAAGTTTTTTGCACGTGTGGACAGAAAAAACCCAACAATTAGCGCGATAAGCATCGCAATGCTAATCCCAAGAAATTTTGCGCTACTTCATCAATTAGCGGGATAATTCGCCCCGCGCCGGTACGTGTGAACGGTTGGGTTTAGAATCTCGAGTTTTTATATCCCATCTTGCAATGTGCACATCACAACAGCAAGGCCTCTGTGAAGAGGTTCTTAACCTCTTTGGCGCACCACAACAACAGCGCGTGAACCACACCACCGACGCGCAAAAAACAATGGGCAAAGAGAAGCGCGCGCAGGCAGTGATAGAGAAGGGCGCTGCGTGACCCAGTTTGCAGGCTTTGCTGTTACCTCGATCGGCAATTAGCGGGATAATTCTGTACGTGTGGACGGTTGCAAAAAACTCGAGATTCCGAGCGCGATCGCTATCCCGCTAATTTGTAGCGTGTGAACGGTTGCAAAAAATTTCGAGATATGGAGCGCGATCGTCATCCCGCTATTTTGTACGTGTGAACCCCGCTATTGTAACTATCACTTCCCTAAAACATCAGAATGCTTCCACATAACTTCGCAGGAAGTATACGGGTGAAAACAATCCATTTTTACAGGAAGCATACAAGAGAAAACAATCGACACAAACACAAACAAACTGACAACTGAGAAAAAGCACTTCCAAGAATATGACAATCTTTTATGCACATGTGAAGTGAACAACTGTGGTGGCATCTACTCTCCCAATTAGCTGTATCAACAAAGCATGAGAAATATTTCATATATTACACGTAATAACTGTATATATAGATATAACAATGATAGATATGAACAAAAATATATACTCTGTAGATAAGGTAAAACAATAACACACATCTGTTCTCCCTGTCAGGAATGGAACCCATTTTTTTTTTTCTTTGCAATGACAGGAAACATCCCAAGCACATGTATTTACCTGATACCATCTCTTGGAAAAAATAAACCAATTATCAGTCTGTAAATAGGCAGTAACACTCCCATTCCACAGAGATTTTTTTGTAAGTGGTCGCTTGTCAAAAGCAAAGTTTGTTGCTTCCAGCCACCCACAGAAGTGCATTAGATCGCAGTCTGATGAATCTGACTTATGTTGGTCGACCATCAGGTCAGTGTCAGACATATCTCACATGATCCTCATCAGACAATCTTGCCTCATCTGATCACGCCCGACATGCCCGATGAGTAACTGATGAGAAAAAAAAAAATTGATGTGGAACGGGGTATAACTGGGTGAAACTGGGTGTAAGAAGTCCAAGTCCCCATAATATCACACTGCATGACATTACCTGTACTTATAGCACTGATATCCATGGAATTGGTGTTCTCACTTCAGCATTAAAATTTGCCGCCAATATTATTGCTGTACTCATGACTTTTACACATGAAAATATGTCAATTTTACATTCATTTCAAAGAACACGAAGTACAATCATATGCTATGTCCACTCTGACATACAGTAGCTTGAATACATCTTTTTGCTTTATGTATTAGCACGACTTTTCAATGACATACAGTTAACCCTGTCTTGGTAAAAATCAAAGGAACCAGAAAAGTCTTTTGACTTCACATGAATTTTGACTTCAACAATAGAGTTATATCCACCCTGGGTAGAATTTTGCCTTCGATTTAGTAAATTCTTCAACTTGTGTGAGGTCGACTTTAGGTTCACTGTATGTCAATAAATGCTCTGTATGACATTTTGACCATACGTTGTACATTCCAATTATTGGTCCACTAGGGGGTCCCTGTTGCACCATCATGGACATCAAAGTAAACAAGGTGCCACAGTCACGTGAAATGATACCATTTTTATGTATGTTCTCCAAACAATCTGTCATAACAAGTGGCAGGTCTCCCAGCAAAAACCATGGATAAAGTTGAATGGTGGTGGCATAGTGCACATTAAATTGAATCACTCTTTTGTTCATGATGGTCTTATTCTATCGGTTGCAAGATTTTCTGTGGAAATCAAACTTGACTGATGACCATGAGCACAGTTTGTTCGCAATAATCGCTGTAACTCCTATGTCTCTTAATTGATCTCATGGTTTGTTTGGTAGCAGAAGAGCAAGCTGGTATTCTGGATCTAGTGAAAAGGTATATCACATGACATTTCTCAATTTTAGCAGCTTACTGTGGCAAGTCAGAGTCAAGTTCCCACTAAGCGTCTGAGCACCGCATGGTGTACTTACTCATGGCCATAATGTATAGTGCACAAACACTAAATTAATTCTGAATGACAAGAATACAAGACCTTCAGATATAATTGTAGGCATCATGAAAACAAACACACATACATATAGTGAAATATACTTCACTTTCATAAACTTGCCATATATTTAAGATGTGATACATGGGCATAATTAATGCAACCATCGATCACTGACAAATTCATGTTTAATAGGTAGAGTGTATTTCCTCATTTTTTTCAAGAATCAACATCCAAGTCAAAACCTAAATTTCATATCTCAGAGTTTTAGTGTAAAGTTCTGAAAACGATGTGCTAATGAAAAGTGACGAACCTGAATGCAACCAAGAAAAATGAAAAGATCATACATTTTGTCCTCGCCATCCTCCAACAGAAATAGAGAGAAATCAGAGATAAAACATATGCACAGCTTTTAAATCTACAATCCGGCATTAGAGAGAGAGTACCGGTAATAATATTACAGCATGGTATTCAAATATTTTCTCACGAGTGCAGGGAATTTTATACCATGTTTTTCTCTCAAAAAAGAAAATATTATGGCAAATATTAGGATAGGACAGCTTTCGGTTGGCAATGAATGTGTTTATGTCTAGAACCCAACTATGTATTTTCCAGAAAAAGGACATGAAGTCTAAACCGGGTTGGCATCAAATAACTACATTATTATCATTTATGCTTTCATATCACTGTAAAAGTGGAAACTTTTTCAACTTTTCTTTTTTCTTTTTCTTTTTTTTTAATGCGAGGGCTCACATATCACTTACAATTTGGGAGATGTGTGTTTATATAACTATCATTGTAGAATCAACCATATCAGGCCATAGCCCCTAAATGATCCAAACATAAAATCATAATTTTACAAATAGTTCTGCATATCAGTGAAAACTACACTGAAGTGCACACACACAAATGTCATGTACATGTATTATACATTCTATGTGTTGGTGGTGGTGGCATGTGTGTGTGTGTGTGTGTGGGGGGGGGGGGGGGGGGGGGGGGGGGGGTAACCAACAAATTGTCCATAGTGAAAAATTCCAATACAGAAGAGAGGTTGAAGATGATGAAGAATGATTTAACATCGATTGTACAGTCTACATTTGGCATAGATTGTGAGGTTACATGGACCCTGGTCACATAATTTCATTGGCAAGACAAAGTTTGACACACTAACAACTGGGGAGTTGTAGAACACGTCTCACTATCAAACTGTAAAGCTCACATGGCTGAAATTACACATGTATACCAGTATTACTATTTCTTCTTCAGTTGCTATGATGGAGGTGACAGTGCTTCATAGGAATAACACAGATTATTTTCATCCATTCAATCTGGGACAAAATAATTTGACTTGTTTCAATGATTGTCCTCACACGACTAGTGCCAATGCTGATTAGGATTATGCCGGAAGCCCGGCTGGCCTCCACACAGTGAAAAAAACAGGAAATAGCACTGTATATAATTGAAGGTCCTGAAATGGCACGACATAGTGCTCATCAATACTATGACCTTGGATGTGACAAATCTGCCTGCAGCAAATTTGACACACACTTTCAAAGCAAATGCACATAGAGGTGTCAAAGGCAATGATGTTTGCATGGAATGACAGTAAAGAGATAAAAAGGGAAGACTTTAGGGGTGGGGTGCAAACAACAGGTGCATGTGTGAACAAATATCACACACTGTAGGGTGTATCAAGGTATCTACAAATTACAAAATGCAAGGTACTATATGCAGAAATACACCATCACCTACATGTACATGCATGACGACACTTACAGTTTGCAATAAAAATGAAATGCAGGCAACAATCGGTCTGCATGGGTTGGCAATGGGAGGGCAATGGGAGGGCTATGAATGGTCCAGGCTACTTCTGAAGCATTATCCTAAAGACACCAGACAGAATGTGGAACCTGCCCCCACATTACACTGGTCAAGAACACTGCCACCTATTAAAGGCGAGTTGGCGGTAAACAAGAAATTCTGCTTTTGCTGCACAACTGGATAGTCAACCTTCAACCAGTTAAAATCTCAGTCTACAGATATTCTAAAATAACAAACTTTTTGGATGTTACACAGCATTACTATTAAAAGTGATATGAGTTGACCTGGTGTTTCTTTAAAACCTGATTTCCTGAACACTTTGCTACCATCTCTTCTTTCACACTAATCTCCTAAAACTGGACCCCCCCCCCCCCCCCCCCCCCCCCCCCCCCGGCTCTATGATCTACAATCTGTACCTAAATAGCCTGGCCTAGTTAGGGTTAAATCGAAAAAAAGAAGATATCTATGTTCAGTTACTCTATCAAGCCTTTCGGTGATAGATCCTACATTGTAGATGACATTTCAAGACATTGATGCATACCATGACTAACTTTTACTTTAAAGGACAAGTTCACCTTCATAAACATAAGGATTGAGAGAATGCAACAATAATAGTAGAACACATCAGTGAAAGTTTGAGGAAAATTGGACAATCGATGCAAAAGTTATGAATTTTTAAAATTTTTGTGTTGGAACCGCTGGATGAGGAGACTACTACAGCTTGTGAGTCATATGCGTACAACAGTATAAAGAAAATGTAAAAGAAAATTCAACATATTTTCACTTTTTTCGTGTAATGAAAGAGCACCTGACTTGCCTCTTTCTAAAGGCGGGGGGAATAATATTACCCATAACATTTGTCGGTAACGAATCAGGGGAATGTGTACTTTTTTCAAAAGATGGAATTTTGTGAAATTCTCTTTATATCTTCCTTATATTGTTGTACGCATGTGACATCTAAGTTATACATACACTGCAGTAGTCTTCTCATCCAGCGGTTACTGCATGAAAACTTCAAAAATTCATAACTTTTGAACGGATTGTCTGATTTTCCTCAGACTTTCACAGATGTGTTCTACTAATATTGCTACATTCTCTCAATCCTTATGTTTATGAAGGTGAACTTGTCCTTTAATACACAAAGTTGCAAATTCCACTTCTCTGTAATGTTCAATGACTTGCTCCTGATTCCTTTCTTTAAAAAAAAATTCAAAAGGAATTCTGATTTATTGTCTAATTATTCATAATAACATGATCTCATGTTTTCAACAAAAACTCTTATCAGAGTAGCTACATGGAAGACAGTGATTCATCATGAATGTGCACACCACCCAATTACTAGCTTAAAAGAAGTAGGTAAGTTTGAATAAAACCTGAATCGTAATGTTGTTTATAAGACGTCCAGTATCACTCCCCCAGTGCTCCAGCTGATGAGGAAACCACTGGAAACTCTAGGCCCTACTTGTGATACTCTTATGATGTATGTTGCACATCTACAATTGTAGTAGCCTATTACTGACTGCCTATGCGCTTCCAGCAAGAAAGGTCAACTGATTAATAGCATTTCTCACTTTGTGTCCCCCTGGCAACAACCAACTGAATAATGGTCATATCTCCATAGGTAACATTTATACATATTTCCATGCATTAATCATTGCCTTGCAGATCCACGGTTTTGACAGAATTATACATAATAAATGACACATTTTCATGCAAAATTTAGATATACATTTCAGATCTACTCATGAACATGTTAAACATGTAACTGTGCAAAAATGACTGATGTATATAAATTTAATGTAAATCTATGAAGAAAAAACTGAACAGGTGTATGATACAGAATACAGCATAGCATCATTTCTGGAGTATTTTAACAGCATTGTCATATTGACACCACATATTTTAATCCACAATCATATCTTAAACACATTTCAGACTTTTTTTTTTAAATCCCAATTGCTGGAAATGTCATTTGTCACATATAGCCAACTTACTTCATTGAAAAGAAGAATATGAAACATTTTTGGGTTGCTTTCAACAACACTTGAAGAACGTAGACAGGCATTGACAGTTTTCAGGCAGCAAGGTCACACTACACAAAAAGATATTTGTCCAAACAATTTGAAACATGAACCCTCATATGCAGGATTTGAGTTTGCTGTACATTGCCAATACAGCTTAGAATACTGCTTAGACTTTAAAGACAAGAGGGATCTCACCAGATTGTCTGACATGCTACCTGTATGAATCATTGACATTGTTGCTGAGTTATTTCTACAAATATCATAACATTCTTCATCATCATCATCATCACCATCATCATCATCATCACCACTATCAATCCGTGTTACATTAGACTTGACAATGTCAACATAAAACTTTTATGCTTTTCCTACTAAAATCATTTGTAAGTGTCACACTACCCCTAAAATACTAGGGGGAATTAGAGTTGGCAAAATATTGCTGGAGTTCTGAAATCATATCCAGTTTCTTTGTCATAATTCTGACATACAGAGCAAAAGTAAATGAAGTGCGTAAATAAAAACACAAACAAACAGACACTCCACATGTATCTTCAGGACTACACGTTATAAGATGTGGGCCAGATTGGTACATCAATTTTTAAAAGCAAACTTGCTATCAATGGCTTTAGTCCTATACATCTTGCTGCGGTACACAACACAGACTGCTTTTCACAAATGCAACAGGAACACAAAAACGGTCACATTTTCAAAGATGAGTTCAATTTCATGGACACATTAAACCTTGTTGCATATAATCCCTGATGGCAAATGTGGAAACGAAATCTCATCTATTAAAACAAGCAATTTAAGAGGAATCTATTATGTATCTAACAGCTACATGGACAAAGTATCTTGTGTACACACGTGTGTACATATAATTTAACAAAATGTATCTCCACAACAACAACAAAAGTGTTTGTTATGCAAGCAATGTGTAACACGGTGCAGGAAATGAGTCATGCATACCTCTGTAGCAAAAGGAACTGAATACAGTAAATTCATATCTTTGAACTTCTAATCAAATTATTTTTTTTTTGGGGGGGGGGAGTCGAGGGAAGCTGATACTTGCAATATTTTTGAGTCACAACAGGAAATGCACTTAAAAGAATCTAACGTAACGTAAGAGGCAGTGATCAAACATTTTCAATTTATATAAATGTACATAAAAGATCATTCAAGTTCTTCCATGTACATGTGTAGTACCTACAGTAAATGGGTATACACATTGTACATAAGACATACCATTATGCAGCACATTTATCTGATATTTTTGTGGAATCTTGTGCAGTGTACACGTATATCAAAATATCATCAAAAAGAGTAACTATACTCAAGGATATTACAAATCCCTAGCTTTCACCAGTGCAGTGTAAGTAATGATGATAACATAATGTGCACATGCATCAGACAGATTAAAAAACAGAAAATAAAATTGTTGCATAACACTAAACATGGGAAAAGGCTATACCCAATGCCTCCAAAAAAAAAGTGCTTGATATTTATATTCTCTTCATTACCAAAAAAAAAAAAAAAAACATGATATGAAGTATATCTACATGTTATCAGTTTATATATCTTTCCTACACAAGCTTATTGCATAACCTTTGATACAGGATGTTGTGCATTTGGCGCAATTATCGCTAGTTAAGACTTGTGTAAAGAGCAGTTTATGACAGCATTATCCCACATGTGCACAAAAGTGGGTGTAACATCCATGACAAACTGGTCTGCAATAATCTTCACATACGCTCACTTTTAGCAGCAACATCTGCATCATTCATACGAACCACATCCATGCGCGATCACAGGCAAGTGTCTTCGAGACAACTGCCTTCCTTCAGAGAACTGTCAGGCATTTGCAAGAGCACATTTAAGGCAACAAATTTGGCTTTTTTTATAGGCTTTCAGGAAAAGAACACTCTTTGGACATAGATGACCTCAGCTCGGCACACGGGGCAGCGGCTGCACTCCTTGGAGCACGATTCACAGCAGAACATGTGACCGCAGGGACAGAAAACGGTTGTCATTTCCTTGTCGAGACAAACCTGGTAAGGTACAGCAAAAGAGACAGGCAGGAGATGGTGAAAGAATGGAAAAGCAAGGTATGATTTTGAATATTGAACTAATATTCAAACCAGATCAAGCACATGAAGCAGGTATTACAGAATTGCTATAAAGAGTTGAAGCACCATAACAAGACACATAATGAGGCTGACAAACATATAGCATGCACAAAGAGTTCATATTTTGATATTTGAGACAAGAAGAAAATGTACAATAAATTGTTTCTTATTTGTTGTTTGAAAGTTTTTTATTCCTCTTTTCACATTTTCATTTCTTTTATAGCATCTTAGTTTTTTAATACAAGGTTTTGCAATAACATATTACATGTAGTCATACAGAATGACAATTTAATCAAACTACCACACAGCATTTTGTGTAAAAGCATCTTCAAATTTTTTGAGCAGCAACCCAAAGCAAGGGAACACCTCATGCGTGTTTTCCTATTTTTACTTGACATCAACCATTTTGAGAAAATACACTTGGATTTTATTTGATGCTCAAATTCAAGAGAAAAGTAATTAGTCTTGTGTCTCACTGAACTAGCAAAACAACAAAGTTACTACATCTTTTTAATCTATAACATTATATATCATATCACTAAATGTCCTCCCTTTTTGCATTACTGTAAAAGTGGAAATTTTTGCAATGTGGAAACTTTCGTGCATTTCGCATAACCAGAAACTAGCATTAAAATAAAAGCACGCAAATATTTTTGCTCGTCATATGTATCAGTATGTGAAGTCTTGATGCCGCAGAATTAAAAACACGCGAAATTGATCTTACTCTACGGAGCGTGAAAAATTACTCACGCGAAAATATCTACTTTTACAGTATATGGGGATCAAACCAGTCCATCAATAATTATCATTCAAGGAAAGGGGCTTAAAAGCCCCTTTCCTTGAAATCTATCATTTCCCCCTTCCATTAACCCAAGCCAAGAAGGAACAGATGGCCTACCTGGCACAATCTGGAGTCCTGGAGACTGGACAGCTGGCTCTGGAGCTTGTGCACCACCTCCACGTCGGTGCCCTTACCATTTAGGCTCCCACTCCCTGCCTCACCATGTCTGCTTGCCTGCTAGGGAAAGGACAGAGGGAGGGTTATCCTAACATATGCTGTTTACGCCAAATATTGTGCCAGGTTTTTATTTTTGTGAATTTTGCGAGTAAGGTGCTATTCGCGAAATTAAAGACACGTGAAAATATTGACTCTGATCCTGATACGAATGTGACGTACGCGTACCATATACATTTCTCTGTTCAGTACAGCACTCCACGATCGCAAATTTAACCACTCGCGAAATCATTGGGAAGTCCTGATTCGCAAACATTTAGACTCACTATTATGGCATGTACAGCAGACTTAAGTTCCACAAGCCTGTAGGGTTTTGTCCCCATGTGGACTTAGATTCAGACTTTAAGCAGTTCCCCAGTTAAAGGTATGTTATAGAGGGTATTCTCCAAGGCATGTTCAAGTTGACCTATATGATAAGGGTAAAAAAAAATAAATGAAGAAATTACAGTTCATTACTGTAGGAGAAAACATTCTTTACATACTGTGTTATCCTAGCAAGAATGAGACTGTAATCATATCGCTGAACTTCAGTCTCAACATGGCATAATAACGTAGGAAATGGCACATTTATACGAGGTAGAGGGATTCTATAAAGTATTTACAAATGAAACACAACAAAAATGGCATGACATGGTGTAATCAAGGGGGGGGGGGGGGGGGGGGGGTTATGTGCCAGTAATGGAATACCAAGTATTGCCATAATGTGGGACAAGGTAGAACCACAAGGCAATCGCCAAATTGTGTCTCGCCCATTTGCGTACAAGGAATTAATATTTTTTATAACTCCCAGAAGTTAATTGACCTGCTTATGACCTTTGACCTTGTGGTGACCTTCAACACCCTAAGGGACATTTACCATCCAAGTTTGGTCACAAACGGACAAAGGGATCAAAAGTAATGAGCCATAATCGAAATGCGCCATAAAAACTTAACATTGGGCCCTAAAAATTTGTTGACCCCTTTCTGTGACCTTTGACCTTGTGATGACCTTTAACTCCCCAAGGGACATCTACCAGCCAAGTTTGGTCACAAACGGACATAGGGATCAAAAGTTATGAGCCACAATCAAAACGCGCCCTAAAAACATAACTTTGGGCCCTAAAAGTTCATTGACCCCTGTCTGTGACCTTTGACCTTGTGACGACCTTCACCTCCCCAAGGGACATCTTCCATCCGAGTTTGGTCACAAACGGACAAAGTGATCAAAAGTTATGAGCCATAAACGAAATGCGCCCTAAAAACTTAACATTGGGCCCTAAAAGTTCGTTGACCCCTGTCTGTAACCTTTGACCTTGTGGTTACCTTCAATTTCCCAAGAGACATCTACCATCACCCAAGTTTGATTGCCATTGTAGCAACATGTGCTGAGTTACGTGTGATAAGAGAGTCTTGCAAGTAAACTTTAACGTATGACCTCAAATGACCTTTGACCATATCATGTGACCTCTTACGGCACTATAACATGAAGGTACCCCCAGTGCATCCATCACCCAAGTTTGATTGCCATTGTAGCAACATGTGTCGAGTTACATGTGATAAGAGAGTCTTGCAAGTAAACTTTAACGTATGACCTCAAATGACCTTTGACCTTATCCTGTGACCTCCAACTGCACCATAACATGAAGGTACCCCTAGTGCTTCTATGACCCAAGTTAGGTTGTAATCCAAGCAACTTATGTGAAGTTATTTGTCAAAAGAGAGTCTTGCAGGTAAACTTTAACATAGAAAAGAGAGTCTTGCACATACTCTTTAATATATGACCTCAAATGACCTTTGACATCATCACATGACCTCTGACAACACCATAACATGAAGATACCCCTTGTGCTTCTATCACCCAAGTGTGGCTGCCATTGCTGTAACAGTTGCCAAGTTATGCATCATAAGAGAGTCTTGCAGGTAAACTTTAACATTTGTGACGGACGACGGACGGACGACGGACGACGGACGGACGATGGACGGACGCCATTTGGATCCCTTAGTCTCGCCTTCACCTCCGGTGGGCGAGACAAAAATACATGCAAGTGTGATTCCTGCTACATGTGTGACGATCTCATCACCCACTCACAAAGTGTAGAGAAGAGATGATAAAATGTTAATTATAGTATTTGGACCTCACCCAAACTTGTTACCCCCTTATGGGCCCAACCACTGCCACTGTCATTGAGAAGTTAAAGGTAAAGGAATATTCTTCACCTCTAAAAACATTTAAATACACGTACAGCATAACTTGGCCGTAGTGCTTCTGGGTCAAAGACAACATAATCTATATGGTCCTGACCCTCGACCCCCTTATAGCGGCCACTTACGCTATTTGAGTAACTTTGACTTTCGACGATTTCTGCTAGGTATGATTAGAATACGATGATGGTCTTTTAAAAAAAAAGATAAATAAATACAAAGGGGTTTCCATGAATGACAAGAGATAACATACAACACACACACACACACACACACAAAATCAGTTAGACAATGAATTGTAAAAATGACAAGGTCTGAGTGTATGTTCCATGAAATTCTTGCTTCTTATCATGACTGTGTTAGAGTTTCTAATTTTATCAAGAACCTTGGTGAGTTTCGTGCTCACTTTGGCATCAACATAAACTAAATCAAGATGGAGCCCTCCCTGTTATGCCCCATGAAGGCATTCACTATCTCTGGTACCTCCTATTCGGCCCCACAAACAATTACAATGTGTTTCCCTTATTATAGCTACTA
The DNA here is from genome assembly GCF_040938485.1 of Diadema antillarum. Classification (NCBI taxonomy): domain Eukaryota; kingdom Metazoa; phylum Echinodermata; class Echinoidea; order Diadematoida; family Diadematidae; genus Diadema; species Diadema antillarum. The sequence goes on along the minus strand of NW_027272080.1, from coordinate 45,678 downwards.
GGGTATGATATACACACAACTTGAACTTCTTTATGGCATTGCATAACAATGTTTCCTTTTTGGAAAAATCTGAGTTGCAAGGTCCTACATTTTACTAAAAAATAAAAGCATCTGATATTGTATATACAATGCATGGTGCTACGGGGAAAAAACAAAATAGGTTTGAAAATGCTAAGAGCTTCAAAAAGTGAGAATATGTACACTGCATAAAGTGATCAAATTTACCATACTCAGTATTTTCCACACACAGTGGTATTAGAATAGACCGTCTACTTGGTAAAATGTATCTAGTAGGTACCACAGGTATTCTTTTATTTTCCTGTCTATGGTCCTTGACACTATATTAACCATGCTGCAAACATGTGCGCTATCAAGTGTAGGGCTGCCAACATTCACCCATTATAACCGGGGAGATTCCTAAGGGCAGTGAGGGATAGACTTGCCTGTTACATGCATCTAAATGAGCCAATATAATTCCCAAATTAAGATTGCCTTATCCAGACATGAAGAGAAAGTGAAGTTTTCTGGAGAAATCCTGCAGAATCAGGGATACTTGGCAACTCTGCGGCATGCTACCTGGACTCTTACCCTATGAGGTAGGGTGCCCTCTGGGCTGGAGTCTGGGCTGGAGGTGTCTTCTAGCATGGCACTAGTTGGTTTCTGGACGGGGCTCTGAGGCTGGTGGCCCGTCGACCGTTGCCGGAACAACAGGATCTCTTGGGAGTGAGTGCTCCGCAGCGTGTTCATCTCTGGCCAGGCATGCTGTCTGCTGTAGGCCTCCAGATCCAATGACCATCGTTGCTGATATTTCAAACAAATAATAGCAGAAACATTATTGCCTGCAAACCTATGCGGACATACTAGTATACAGGACTTTGGCCTTTTATGTATTTTCTTTTTTTTTTTTTCTTTTTTAAATTTTTTTTTGGAGTGGGGTTTGGTAAAGGGATAACTATGTACAATGCTATGCTGATTGAGATTGGGAATGCTTGAGTGAAGCACAAACAATGATACTAGAGTCAATGAAAAAAGACACTTTCCTTTGTTTGGGATAGATATATGTACACGTACCGCTACATATGATGAGTGCCTATAAAACTGGCATAAAATAAGCTGACAGAAACAAGCAAGCAAATATCTGACCCAAAAAAACAAAAACAAAAAACAAAAAAACAAAACATAATAACACAAACAAACAAACAAGGCAGAGATTTAAGTCACATACGTCCTGTACAGGACTGTGTCCAGGATGCAGTTTTCTCCACGCACTGTCATAGGCCTGTCGTCTGGTGTGGCCCACGTCAAAGCGGTACACCTTGCCACGGTTGGTGTCTGGCCGCACCAAGACGAGAAAGGAACCGAATCCTGTGTGGGAATGCTGCTGCCTTACCACACGCTCCACACTTTCACACTGCATGACATGAGCAAAACAAGGAAAGCATGGAACGTGATAAAAACTGTGTGTTCTTATAGACTGCTTAAGTCAACATCTATTCAAAGGTGTCACATGGACAGTGAGATTATGAGTAAATCACAAGTTATATGTAACTTTGCATCATGAACCTGAAAGATGATCTCTGCCAGAGAACAGACTTGCATTAAAAAACATTTTGTTTTACGATGAACAATGTACAAATGTACCATCCTGACGTATTGGTATTACCCCTTACAGCCATCCGCAACATTTGAGCACTTTGTATCTTTGCCAATAAGAATGATTCTTGCTAATGTCGGTTTCAACCTTCAAATGGGCTTTCAACAAGAACAACAACAACAAAGTGTCAAGAGTTTACATAAGATGGACAACTGCCACTGGGTGATGAAGTCAAAACAATGGACAAAAACCAGTTGCACCTGCTCTCTTCAGCCCTAAGCAAGGTGGCCAAGGTTAAAAGGATTTTATCTTTTCTATTTTTTAAGTAGAAATGGCTGGGAAACACTGAGGAGGGACAGTCTACATTGTATATCCAACAATAATTAATAAGAAAGTAAAACGGAACAGGAAGGGGGAAGGAAGCAGAGGGACACCTGGGTAACTAAGGTAGAGTGGATAGAGGACTGAGAGAAATGGTATTAAACCTATGGGACTTGCAAAGTAAAGGCAGAACGCATACCAGACGAAGAAATTACTGACACAAAAGTCCACATTTTAAATCTATCAAGATGATAGCACTGTTATCACAGGTCTACACATATAAAGTATATGTACAACTGCAGGGCAGAATAGGGCAAGAAAATATAGAAACAACTTCAACATAATACAGAAAAACAACGCAAAAACAATAACAGATGAACAACTTTGTAATAATTTATTACAGTTTAAATCCATATTACATGCTTTCAACTTCAAGATACTTCTTTTTCCATAATTCTACAACCTTTGCAAATGTAGCACATTTTTCATAACAGAAATGCTCTCTAAATCTCTCTCTCACTGCCAGTAAAAATTCATACCCTAAAGAATGTGTGCGACTCTGTGAAGGATCGGAAGAGAGCCTGCGCAATTTTCCGTGACGACTGCCGAAATTTGAGTGCTGTAATGACGTCTTCGATCCCGGTGCCTTCCGATGCTCGGTAGTAATGGACTGAGAAGTGGTTCTGATGATAGGAGACTTTGCTGATGTCCTCATATTTGATGCTGCAGGGAAATAACGATATCACTTGTGTGAAACATGGAAATAGATTTCTCACTCATATGAAATTGATTTTTAATAGAAAAATTACCACAGCTTAGTTCATCTAACATGTAAGATTAAAACTTTGAATTTTCTTTCAAGAATTTACCTTGTGACTTTTCAATTGTAAGCTGCTGTGTTAATACAAAAAATATATATATACTTTAATTACACCTACAAACAGCCTGATGATCTGCAAAATGCTACATTTTGATTGCAATAAGTGTCTTGATCAATCACATCAAAAATGTGAAATATCCATGCCTACATGACAACAATTCGTTCATTCAAGTCACCATACAGTAATGAATTAATTTTTCTCATTTCGTATAATATGACATACAAGTTGCAGGACTCACAGGTTTATCACTTTCCATGCCATGTACAAGGAATGTTAATCTCTCTTCACATTTTGTCATCTCTTCAAATTTCAATAAATCAAAATCTACGGATAAGTTCATGCCCAATTTTTCCACACTTCAAGGGCTTCAAAAGCAGTAAATTACATTACTAAACTCTATCAATCTAGTCAAAAAAAAAAAAAAGAGCATATGGTCTGGGTCAAAATAAACCCACAATTCTCACATGCTAGACAAAACAAACAAAGTTTAATCTCTTTCCTTGTCAAAATCAAGGCTCTTATCTTGTTTTCTTGATTCTTGTTTGATGGTTTCCATTTTTCTTTTTCCTGGTACATTTAACCAGACAATACATACCTGAGTTTTAGTTCTCTGTTTTGTGATAGAATCTGCAGGCCTGTATTACACACTCCAATCACTACTGGTTCTCGCTCCTTTGTCTCAGCTTGAAAATACTCCACTCCGTACCCGGGCAGCTTGCTGACTGCTCCGATGAATTGAATCTCGGAGAAGGTTGGCGTCATCGTCTCCGAAGAGATCTCCCGGTGGACTGTTAGGACATGGCTGAGTGTCTCCTCACTAAGAAAAAATCAATTGGGATCACTGATGTACAATTTACTTTAAAAACTTTATTGACAATTGTAATCAAGGAATGGGTGATTGGAACATTGATTATTTTCATAATTTCTCAATATTTATTATTTCATAATTTTCATTATTCATTGCTTTCACGTTTTCAAAATTCATCATTTCATAATCTTCATTTATTACATTCATTATTTTCACATTTTCAAAATCAATTATTTTATAATTTTTCATTATTAATTACATCATTTTCCAAATTTCCAAACTTAATTTTTTTTGCATAATTTTCATTACACATGATATTCATTATGTGCAAAAACTAAGGCTGGTGAGCATACTGTAAAACATGATATATTCGCGGCATGAATTTTTCGCGAATTGGAGCCGACGGCCTTTTTTGCGGCATGAAATTTTCGCGAACTGGAACTGGTATTCAGTGCATATAGTGTAGACAAGAACTTTCGCGTGCATTTTGATTTCGCGAATCTTCACGCTCGCAAAATTCGCGAAATTAAAATGCACGCGAACATTTCTCGTTTTACAGTACCTGTAATTTCTCATTTTGAGGGCTAAAGGCACGGAATACTTTGCCAAAGGAACTCTGCACTCATCACACTTGGTTTTAATATTTAACAAGAATTCTAAAAAGTTCTTATATTCTTTTTTACTTTGTCAATGGGATGACTTTGGATGTAAAGTGCATTGCTCAGTTTATTCAAAATGTGCTATGAGAAAGACTAAGTACTTTAATATTATCATTATTACTACTGACTCTATTATCAAGCACTATACCTTCTGTATACCTAACTGCTCATTCTGAGTTGACAATTTTTAGGGAAAAAAAGTTAATTGACTGATGGCTGTGATGGTCACTCATAGATCACTGTAGTTTTGTGATAAATTAAAACACACAAAATAACTGCCCATCTTGTAAGTCATTCTTTTCAGTGCATATGATCATTGTCATACAATTAGTGTAAGCCAACAAACATAGAACAGGATAGGAGTAGGTGGTCTCCCACAATATTCCTAACCATCATGTCAACCTTTCACACACTGTGAAGTACACTACATACTAATCATTCATCATGCACCCCCCCACACAAACCAACCTCCCCTCCCCCTTCCCCTCTCCCCCTCCCCCCCCCCAAAAAAAAGAAATAAAGAGCAATATCAACTGTAACAAACAGTCAACTGTGTTGTCTCTGCTTGAAAACCTACATTATTGATACACGATTCAGCAATCTTTGTCCTTGATGATGATGATGATGATGATGAAACAGCATTCATATAGCGCAATTTATCTGTAGAAACATTCAAAGGTGCCCATCTTAATGGATTTTGCCCAAATTCTAATCAGTGCATAGATACCTTTTAGAGAAACCTGGATAAAATGTCTTTTTTTTTCTGTAAATTGTGCTGTCACAGGTAAAGATTGACAAAAAAAAAAACCACACAACCTGAAAACATGCCATTGCCCCCTCCCCCCCCCCCACCCCAATGCAGAGGCATTAATTATTGCATTAAGTTATGCATGAACTTTTCTAGCCTTGACCATACAGCTTCCTTTAAAACCCCAACAAATATTTACATCTACATTGTATATGCCTCAGAAAGAGCTGCAGGTCAAATAGATTACTGTATCTTCATTTTACTACATGGAGATGAACCTAAGATTATAAAACTGGAATTATGAGGCCAGTATGAAGATCCCTTTCTGCTTGGGAACAGTCACATTAAAGTGTGTGTGCATGGTATAGTAGGTTGAGCTAAAAATAAGTTAATGCGTGTCGCTGACACCGTCAGGCTTTCACACCTCTGACAAATCATGATTGATCTCTCGACCACCTGCTGGCCCATTTCACACCAGGGGGGATCTCTTTTCCAGTCGATGGGCAAACTTGAATCACATAGGGTGATTCTATTGTCACTTTGGAGTATTGATATACACATGCATGTTGTAGAGGTATGGCTTTTTTTTCTCAATAGAAATTAATCAGAATATGTCGATACATATTGTCTGCTTGTTGCATTCATAAAGAAATTAGAAATAATATATGGACTTTATTTATTGTTTATGATTCAGCTTTGAACAAGTGCCTGTGGATTGAGAAAATACTGGCAAAAATGGCAAACAGTATCTACAAGGCAATTCTTTACAATGTTGGGTTAACTTTAATCCGCCAATCTATGTGCATACTTGTATGAAACACCGAAATATGATAATACGTGCTGTATAATTGATAAACAACAACAGAGGTTTCAGCTGGAACCTCTTTGAAGCATACTTTCAATTTTGAATGTGGGTCAGCATTCTAAATTAAAAACAATACAGACTTACAATGATTCAAATAGATATCTACAGTGTTCTTTCTTTAAATAGTTAATGCTTATACAATGTATGCTTTTTATCATTAAGTTATATTATTGTCCTGACAATGTGTTCTCATCATCAGAAAGGCCTGGACATATGTATGAAAACACTTAACAATAAAAATACCATGACGTTTTATCACAATGAACTCAGTTACAAATAGGTTTTATTTTGCAATTCTGTGAAGTAAAAAAAAAAACCCAAAAACACACATTTCATTACCATTAAAAGGGCTCTCCACAACATTACAAGATCTCTCAGTCAAACTGGGATCTAAAATGCACTGTGAAGATACAGACTTGTGACAATGTATCACAAAGCACGTATGAAAAAAAAAAAAAGGACAGAAATTTGCATTGATTCTCCAGAAGGCCTGAAAGTATTTTGGATTTATTTTGGATTTATTTTTATCTTTATTTTGCTTATTTTTGGTATTTTCTGAAAGTTGCTTTTTCAGTTACATCTGACACCTGGGGCAAAGACAAGTCATGCATTTCTTGCTATCTTTCTTCTTTTTTCCCCCTTTTGGGTTCTCAAGACTTTGGTTTCTCTGTTGTCCACTCAACAGGTGCCTGACAGGGTACATAAAACCTACAAGTCTGCACTACTATTGATACTCTGATATATCCATAGGTAGGATGTGCCTGCACCAAGTTTCAGGATAATCTGATAATTCCTCCATCCCTCCAAGCATGATAGAGTCTAAATCCCTCTTTTGTCCTTTTGCACAAGTCCTTCATCTCAGAAGTTGCCTCCATACAATGAATTTTCTGCCACTTAATTTCAGTGGGGGTAGGAACATGCAGTTTTGATGAGTTAAAATGATTCTAAAGCTGAAAATCTCCTGTAAGATTTAAAATCTGACCAACAGGCAAACATCTGAACGATAAGCTTTTTATTAGTTTTGTAATAAAAGGTAACATGCATTCACAGAGTCTAATCTTGTGATCTAGGAGACTGTCTATGAATAACTGGGAGAAGCACTCTGAGAGTGCAGACCTCTGCCAAGCAGCTCATTTTCACCACTGATCTTGTTCTTCCATAGAGATCAGTGATTTCCATCCACCTATTTATTGTACATTTAATATATAGATGATGACTGGCGGGGGAGGGAACATACCGAATGTTCCTCTCGAAGGGTTTGAAATGCTATTGAGGGAGGTTATAAGTCCCAAGACGAAGTCGAGGGACTTATAACCACCCAATCAACCAACAAACAAGTGCTGATGAAAATATAACCTCCTCCCTTGGCGGAGGTAATGAATTCAAAAAATTTTCAACATGAATATGATAAAAACAGGAAAACCAAATGAAGTGATTATCTACACAGATGTAGCCTTAAAATGATGGACTACAAAATTATATTCTTTAAATTATCTTACTTTGTTTTTTGGGTAAAATGCATTTGTCAAGACACAACAAGGTTTCAAACACTTATCAGCATTTGACAGCATGAATGGATGAAATGCCTTTTCAGGCAGCCAATGTCACATTGTTGAATGATAAAAGGAAATATTTAAGGAGATTCACAGATCTTCAGCCCTGAAAGAAAGTATAGATTTTCTCAACTTGTTGCTGAGGTACAGTAAGGCAAATTTCATTTGAACTCTTCTTGGAGGAGCTGGGTAACGATTTCACATTATTTTCCTAGAAAAAAAAAATCTTCGTAATAAGAATTCCTTCTATATCTTCTGTGGAAGATTGTTTAACTACTACTTCCATCACAAATTAATGCAATGTTCCCATCTTGATAGAGTGGCACATGGAATTTGAAAACCAAACTTCCCCAAACTTCAGAAAACTTGCATTTCATGTTCCTGCTATTCTTTTTGCATTTTCTGATTCTATACAACTTTTGTAAATTCAAGCCATTGAGTCTGTTCAATGCCCTCACCCATGAATAGTAAAGGGCGACAAAGTTCAGATTCGTATCTATGCATGTGCGCTACAGTACGATGCATGCACGTGTGTGTGTGTGTGTGTGTGTGTGTGAGTGTGTGTGCGTGTGTGTGTGTGTGAGTGTGTGTGTGCACTTGCGCATTCACTCTAGATGTCTCTTTCTTTTCAGTGGAGCACCCACAGCTTAATAAATGTCTCACTTGAGGTCTGGAAGAATGGTGTGGTACTGGGTTGGAAGAGCCTGGTCTGCATCTCCTAGTTCTGCCTGAGCGATCAATCCAAAGAGCTTGATCTTTTCTTCTTGGCTCACAGCATAGTGACCCAAGAGAAGTCGGTTCTTGAGAGTGAGGTAGTAGATGTGTCTGTCAAAAAGACAAGGAATCAGAACAGAGTTCATTGAGGTTCATAAGATTCAAGCGAGAAACAAATCTTATCATTCCAAACGATTCAATTTCTCCATTGATATAAAGAAAAAGTAACCTTCATACCAACAGGCACTTTTTACTGTAACATAACTATAATACAGTCATGCAATACAAAAGTATACTATATTTTAAAAGTCTTCAAAGAAAAATAGCAAGTTTTAGTTCCTAGGATAATAATGGTAAAGAAAATGAATCCAAATCAGCTGAGGCCCTCTGCTTGGTGCAATATGAAAGCCAGCGCTGGCCAGATCTACTTTGCTTTTCTGCAGCAGTGAGTAATCATGATACGTCACTTAACCCGTTGTGGACGGACTGATTTTGCTACAACATGCATTTCCCATAGACACCTGCCCGAGTATACTCGGGACTCGTCCTCAACGGGTGAATATACACCAACATGTTACAACTACATGTATAACACAAGGTGATGCCTGGGCAGCAAAGTTTTCAATAATGCTAACAGAAATGTTCTTGCTTGCTCTTCCATGAGATTACCACATAAGAATACATTACTTTTGTCTTTCTGCATCTTTTTCATTTTTTATTTTTTTTTATTTTTTTTATTTTTTTTTTATTTTTTATTTTTTATTTTTTATTTTATTTTATTTTTTTTTTTTTGGGGGGGGGGTTTGCTGGAGTTGTAGTTGTTGTTTTGAACAATTTAATTCATTTGACATTGCCCAGACTCGTCTTTGTTCCCCTCACAGAATAGTTGGAGAAGACTGAATCACAGTCTCTAATTTGCCAATCAAATAGATTTTATCAATTTTAAACTCAAAGTTCACTTTTAAATTGGTTACAATTTGCAACAGTGTTATATTTTTATTTAAATACTTGTTCAGAGATATCTGGACTATCTGTATTCATCTGTAAGGTATCATCTGATATCAAACAAAATACAGAAATACCAAACACACACAGATGCAAAGGCCTACACACACAATAACTTGCTTTACATCATGTTTTGTAAAAGCAGTTTTTATCATTGAAAGGCTAAATCTTCCTAATCCTCTAATTCACTAACAATGAAAGATCAAGATGATTAGTAATCATTGGTTTGCCTTTATCTCGAATAATAACACAAAAGCAAGCATTCTACATGTACATATGTACTGTATTTGTGCTTGTGCCAAACGTCACCCATGGCTAGCCAAGTCATTTAAGTGGAAATCAGGCATGGCAAAGTAAAATACCGGAATAAAGCCTGGAATTGTAAATTGCACACAAGGACAGGAATTTTGTAGAAAAGGTTACTACCTGAACTGTGGGTAACTTCCCTTTAATCCTCCTCTAATCTGGGAGTAAGCCTCTGCCATAATGTGGCTTCCTCAAAATATGCTTCTTTGAAGTCAGTTTGCATGACAAAGGTGACATAAACGGCACAGGGATGTAGATTAGCATCAAATCTAAGAGCGTGTTTCTACTGAGAGCACCTCACATCCCTGGCATCGCCACGAATTTTGTCCAACGCAGCACCTCGTATTTTACAACCACTCGAGCTGTTTCTACTGAGCGATAAAATACGAGGTGATGCAAAGGTGACGTGCAAATGCGGCGATTCCGGAAGTCAGGTATTTTTAAGTCACAGATTTGGGTCACGCGCGCATTGCCTGTTAACCCTGCCTGCTTTGATTAGCCATTTCTCTTCGTCTTCCATCCAATATACCCCGAACTAACATACTGGTATCCTGCCACTGACTGATGAGAAATCTTTGGAGATCGAGGGTCCAGTTGAGATTTTCTCAAGGCTCCACGAATTTCGCTACCCGGTGTGTTTCTACTGAGAATCGTCCTTCGCGTCACCACGCATCGACCACCTCAATAGATGGACGACGGAGCACCTCGCATCAGCCGGCATCGGCCACTACCCGATCTGTTTCTACTGAGGAAAAATTCAAGGTGTCACCACGCATCGGCCAGCATCGGCCGGTATCACCACACATCGGCTGGCATCACCTCGAATTTTCGTCGCTCAGTAGAAACACGCTCTAAGGCATGGATTATGCACATAAAGTACAGACAAGAAAGGACTACCCAACCCTGTGAGCAAGTTACTTGGAATTAGAGCAGTGACCTTAGTAACACTTGAGGAATATCAAAGCAAAGTGAGGAAAATTTAAAAATACATGGTACCAAAAAGACTTTCTTTTTGGTACATCCTGTAATTCAATGTGTATCGTGTAACGTATAATCGTGCATCTAATAACAGCCATTTAGCTTGTCACACTGATTTGTCTGTTTCCTATATTACTGCCTGTCTAATGTCACTGTACATATATTGTAATTTTTATCATCTGTTCCTTGTGTCATTATCAGCTTTCCCTGTATTCACTAAAATCTGCTTACAACTTTTTGAGTTATTTTGCACACAGACACACAGACAAATAAACAAACAAACAAACAAACAATAAACAAACCAATGCCAGCAAAAACAGCATCCTGCTTCACAGCTCATTGAGCAGAGAATATGCTTTTAGTATACATGTAGTACGTGTATGCAAACCTCAAAGATGTGCAGCTTGAACTCCCTTATTCACTAAACCCCATTTGCCAAAATATAAAAGATCCTTCAAAAATTCATAAAAATCCCCAGATCACGACCAAAATTAAATAATCTGTTCCTTGGGTCAATATCAACTTTTCCTGTAAGTTTCAATCAAATCTGTTCATATCTTTTTGAGTTATTTTGCACACAAAGCAACACCAACAAAAACATAACATCCTTCCTTGGCGGAGGTAATAATGAAGACACATGTACACGAACATTGTAACATGACAGTCCCACAAGATGGCTGTTGTGAAAAACTACGATGTAAGACTATTAAGGGATCGAGTGACCCCTAAACTCTGATATAATTCAAGGCCAATCTAGGTCAATTAGCCAAGGCATGATAAAAATATATTTACCTTGTGATTGGTTGTTGTAGCTCTTGAGGAGAAACAAAGAACTTGACCTGGAGGCTGAGACGATGAGGAGAGCGCCCTCGCAGTTGAACTCCGAGAGGATTCCTCAAATTTAACCAGAGCAGCTCCCCACGCTTGGAGCGATAGCGGAGCCCAAAGTAGCTCTTTTCCAGGAGGCCAAGGTCTTCACATACCTTGAGAACAAATAAAACATAAAATAAATATAAGGTCTATTGCACTGAAGTGACTTTTCTACATAGTTACTCATACCTACACTGTTCTCAAGTCTCTCTTACAAGTAACCTATCTATGATAGGGAAAGTGGTGAAGTTAAAACACCAGCAGTGCACATTGGGCTTTATATGGCACAATGTTTGCTTCTGAAGAGACGCTTATCCATCCCCACTTTGCCAAGCTACAATGTCCCTGAAATGTCCCTATATAATGATTTTGATTTAAACATTTCTCACAATTTCAGTCAGGAACTGCAGCTTTTCATATTTGTATAGAATGAAAAAGAACCAGAACACTGTTTTGACCTAATGTGATATTGTAACTTATTTCCAATGGTCTGTCTAGAAAATTAGGAATTCCAATTTCCACCTATAATTCTGAGAATTCTCAGAAAAAAACCTGTAATCTATAGTCTGATACTGGAAAACTCTGGTCAATACAAAACCAATATCACAGGGTCAATGCACGATCTCAATACAAGTACAGCCAAGCAGTGAAAAGTTGAATATTCAGGGACAATCCCTCCTCATACAATGTATGCGAGTACAATAGGAGCATTATGTGTGCATGTTTGTATTTTATTGCAGCCCCTCGGGTGGCAGAGAAAATGATCATCCTGCAATAATACCGCTCATGAGAACTTTTGTGTTCACTACAATCATGTTCATCTTGTTGTGGATGAAAATATTTAAGTAGAAAATAAGTCCCCATACACACACACACACACACACACAAATGGCTGCAGGTAGTGTAAGTTGGTATTCCCGGTTGAAAATGCACAATGTTGTAATGTGTATGTCCTTGATGACATGCAGAGTTATAGTTGCTGGTGCCTAGGGCCTTGTGAGGTTGCCAAATATGGTGGTAGCACTCATCGGGGATATTAAATATCAAACCCCCCCCCAAAAAAAAACAAAAAAACAAAACAAAACAAAACAAAACAAAACAAACTTGACATCAAAATACATAAGACACATAATGACAAAATTTATGAAAAATGAGCATTCCCCATTGAGGGGAAGCAAACAAGAGTTGGGATGGATTGTAGAAGCCCCTGCTCATTCTAATGTCACTCGTTATAAACAAAACTACAGCTGTACAATTGTACAGATATATGTCTGTCATACATGTAATTAGCTATCAACCTGAGTAACGCCAGTTGGAAAGTACAAGTACCTATACAGAACAGTCTAGGTTGGCTGTGTGTCACAATGTTTGTATAAAGGTACAATGTACACTGTATCAATATACAATTTGTGCTTTACCTCATCAATTGAGTTACAGCAACCTTTTCATGTGTCCTTGCAGGAAATTTCGTCAGTTACCGGGCAATAATTTTCAAATCCCCCTTGTTAAGGTTGGAGTCCTTCAGGGAGGAATTAATTCATCCATGCCAAGTTGGAGGCTTTGAGAGGGATATGCAACCTTTCAAAAATATGAAGTACACTACTGTATGCATTGGTAGGTGAGAGTAAAGTTCTGGAGGCTGTATTGGCAGAGCTACATCTCTAGGCCCTATGTAGTTTGTCAGGCCTGCCACTCTCTACACACCAAAGCAACCTTGCTCTGTGTCACAAAAAATAAAGCACACTATCATTTTTATCAGTGTTTGTACTTGAACTTCAATCAAAACAAACAAACAAACAAACAAACAAACAAACAAACAAACAAACAAACAAACAAACAAGCAAACCTATATGATAATGTAAAATTCTGATCCGTAGGAGTAAAATTGAAGAAAGAAATGTTCTAGAAGAGTGTCTGCCTGCTACTGTCTGCATGTCAAGACTGAAGGTACATTGTACCAGAACCATTTTCTCGTCATTAACCCTCTGCGTACCACATTCATTACAGTCTGTCCATAGGTTTGTGAGTGACATTTGTGCACATGTGACTCGTTGGCACAGAAAAAGTTAATAGTGCAAGTTTGTATGCATAGCATTGAATCTGGAACAGCAGACAGCCAGCTTCAGGCACAAAATGTAAGTTGTGCTTTCCAGCTGGCAAGGTTTTCTATAACTTTGCTAACCAAAGTTTACTGATAGTCATTCCAATTGGACTGCCAATTGTACAGCAACAAAAAAACAAAAAAAAAAAACCACCAAAACAAAACAAAACAAAACAAATCAACAACAAAAGCAGACAGCCAGCTTCAAGTACAAAATGTAAGTTGTGCTTTCCAGCTGGCAAGGTTTTCTTTTTGCTGACCAAAGTTTACTGACAGTCATTCCATTTGGATTGTCAATTGTACAGCAACAACAACAAAAAAAGAAAACAACAACAACAACAACAACAATGAATAAAAATAAATAAAATCACTGATACTTCTGTAGTATTAAAATAACTGAAGACTGATTCAAACTTCATGATCACACATATCAGCTCTGGAAGGTTGGCATAAAACTTCAGACACAAAACTTGGCTAAAACAGAAAACTCCAATATGTGTGTTCAAGTTTAATTTGATCAAAAGGATAAAGTTTAATAGGCTACATGTATGTAAATAAAGCAGAAAAATGTTCATTAAAATCAATAAAAAAACAACAACCGTATCTCAATCTTGTCTTTTTGCAAAACAGTGATATCAAATTGTGGGATACACACACGTACAGTATGGGAAATTCAAGGGAATGGATTTGCTTTCACTCATACGAAACCTACAATGTAGATGTACATTATTTCTACAAGGTCTACAAATTATCCTTAATAATTCAATCCTGCACTTTTCTTTTCTAAAGAGTAAAGTGTCAATTCTAGCAATTCGCTCTCTCTCTCACATACAAATGTATCGATATGCCCTAATAGGAACCCACATGGGCACGCCTGCCACTGACATGCATACAGTGTACAATTGTACTTTAAATTTCCTTTATTTTCGCAAAATAAAATTTTCATGCTGAGTGGCTATACACTGTACATGTACATATTCACGCTTTCACAAATGCATGGTGCACAATTGTTTAATCTGTATGTTTTCATCCAATTCACATAAAAGGCAGATATAAACATCTCCATGCCTGAAAATTTATGTTACACTTGTACACACAAAGTCTGTACAAGAATGTACAATCGTGTACAGCACTTTACCTGTTAACTTGTACAAAGAGCTACAATGACGTTTATACTGGCATACATGTAAGCCCTAAAATTAATACCAAGGACAGGAACACACACATACACACTCACTCACACACACACACACACACACACACACACACACACACACACACACACACACACACACACACAGTACTGCTACTACGTCGTAGTATTATCATCAGCTGATGAAGTGCCTGATTCATCCAGTTCTTCAAACTTTACATAAAACTCTGAAGATATTTTTCACAGGCTTTAGAATTTGTGCTAGCAAAAAGTAGTTCAAAATCAGCAAAAATGAATGTAACACCATACAATCGGTGTTTACAGTAAAATATCATTTTTGACAATACATGTATCTACTATACACAACCTGGTTGTATTACTTCTTTTAAAAAAAAATAAAAATCATGTTAATGTATGAAATCCTCACAGCTTCAGCTCTTGGCCCTCTGTGGGGCCATCTGGAACACTTTAAAATCTTTACATGATGATTTGCAAAAAATAAACTCGGTCTGATCAATGTAGCCCAGCTACTGTACTTACAAGTTACTTTGTAATTATACACAATTCAAACAAATCTGTCACATAATAGGCAACACAGTAGAAAGGTTTAAAAGACAAGAAATGATGTGCATTGTGTGAACAGTACTGTAGATCCAAACCATGAAACGCTATCTGCAAAAGTTGGTCAAACTTATATTTATGTGCCTCAAAGCAAAATGTTTCATTTCATAGGTCTACAGCTTTTCCCATTTTCAGCCGTACACTGTAATGTCCTGTCACTTTTTCTTCTTCTTCTTTTTTTAATAGCAACAGGAGGCCCATTTACATTTTACTATCAGAAACAAAATATACAAATGATTTACTGGAGCTATTGTATCATATGATACACAATTACAGACAGAAAATGACATGCATGACCAATCAGGGCTTACTAGCCAGCAACATTATTCTCTGCATAGAAGAGGCCTTAGTACACAGTGTACTACATTGTATGCCTTGTGGTTGGCAAGCAAGATCCCCAAACAGGTGTGGGACGGAAAGGGAAACTAACCATAATCATCATGTTTCACATGCACAAGGATGAAGAGTGTGATGTGACAGAAAAAAAAAAAAGAATTAATGGAAAGCGGTCTTTTTCATTAGCAAATCACATCACGAGCAAAACTACAAACAACACAGCAAGTGCTTGATTTTACATGAGGTGTACGTAATGTGAAAAAAAAAAAAAACCCTGGCTGCAGTTATCAGCACTGCAAGTTTTATGTTCAGTCCAGGGCTTGTACCTCAAACACTTATTCACACACCCCAAAAAATTGATCAGTCCAGAAGAAAAGTGTACCCATATTACAGTCATATGATTTCTGAATGCTGTGCAAGCACAGATATTCAGAGGAAGGATCATGGATGTTGAGATGTCCATCTAGATGCTTGTGGAGCCAAAAGGGTACCCACTTATTGTAAGATACAAATGTGATAGATACAGTGTATGCATGAATCATATTACTTCGTGCATACTGTGTCAAGTACCCATGTATACAGTATAAAATCGTAAAGGGTACTCATGACCTTTATCTCAATCATACCCACCTCCACCCCCCCCCCTTCTCTCTATATCACTCTCTCTATTTCTCTTTGTGTGTACAAAATGTACCAGTGTGTATGACGACAAACATGAACAGGTACAAGTTCAGATTGATTGGCCAGACTTACATACACTGTACAATGATCACTATAATATCACAGTATCCTTCATCTTTTCCTCTTATTCCCCTCTGGAGTCTGATTAATCACAACTTTCAAAAAAAAAATAATAATAATAACTTTCTAAGTTTTGAGGGACTTTGTTCAATCTTTCACTGTCCAGTTCCTATAATTTTTCTGCTTCAATTCACACAAACTATAATCAGGTGGAATTTCTCCTTTGAATCATATAGCTCGTTCCATGCTGCTGACATGCAGAATATGTGTTTGCTGTAGTGTGCAATGTAAATAAATAGGCCCTACCTTCACTGTGAAGCTACATGCTTGTACATTTGAATGAAAAAAAGGTATGCACGGTTGCTTGAATTAGAGCAGGGACGTGGGAGGAGTATCTGTAAATTCCACTCAGTAATGCAGTGTACACAGTAGACTGGAATGCTTCTGCTTCCTACTGTAGAACGATCTCCTACATTCCACATTAATAGGTACGGCTCTTTGTCTGCCTTAAGCCACAGATTACTGATCTTGAACTATGACCCTAAATGTTGACCTTTAGCCATCTTTGCAGGTGTGAATAACATTTCCCCAATTTTTGCATCAAGCATCATATCAACTGAAATTCACATTGGACTTTCCTGTAGCTAATGGAAATGGCAGTTCTTAGCTTAGTTCAGTGACACTGACCTTACCATTAATATTTTCATCGCTGTCATTTCATCCCAATGGTAATTGTCTACTTATTTCTATCACATTTAACAAATAGTTTCATGTTGGAAAGTCTACCTGATGTCATGGCTAGAAAAACTCAATCCCATTTGACCTTTTACTATGGTAGTATTTTGTCATGCAAATTACATGCATTGTTATGCCTCCGCCACGAAGTGGTGCCGGAGGCATTATGTTTTCGGGTTGTCCGTCCGTCCGTCCGTCCGTCCGTCCGTCCGTCCGTCCGTCCTTCCGTCCGTCCGTAATGAATTTTGTGGACAGGGTAACTACCAAAACCTTTTGAGGTATCCTAATGAAACTTGGCATGTATGTGTATTAGGGGGTGAAGTTGTGCCTATCAACTTTTGGGTGCACATGCTCAAGGTCAAAGGTCAAAAGGTCAAGGTCAAATGCTTAAAATTTTATAATTTCCCCCATATCTATGCAATGCCTGAAGATATTTTCTTGAAACTTAGTGTATACATGTACTACCCAATTAAGATTCTCTGGTGAAAGTTTGGGGTCATGAGGTCAAAAGGTCAAAGGTCAAAAGGTCAAGTAAAATGTTAAAATTTCACTTTTTTCTCTGTATCTTGGAAATTGTTCAAGGTATCTTCATGGAACATAGTGTATATGCATCTACTGACTGGCAGTGGTTATCTAGGGAATTTAGGGTTCATGGGGTCAAAGGTCAGGGGTCAAAGGTCAAGGGCAATACTTCAAAATCTTACTATTTTCCTTATATTTATGCAATGCCAGCAGGATATTTTTTTTTTTTTAAACTTGATGTATGCATGTCTAACCCAATAGAGATTCTCTGGGATTTTTTTTTTGCCAAGAAGGTCAAAGGTCAAAAGGTCAAAGATCAAGTGAAAGTGCTGAACTTACTTTTTTCTCCATATCTCGGAAGTGGCTCAAGTTATCTTGAAACTTAGTACATGCTGAATTTATATATGTTCTGCCTGACAGTGCTTCTCTTATAAATCAAAGGCCAGATGAAAATGATAACAAATTACTGTTCAATACAGAAATTGCGCTTTTTCTCCATACCTTGAAAATTACTCAGTGCATAAACTTATGAAATGGTCAAAGTCAAGTTAAAGTTCTTAAATCCCCAAGTACATGCTCTCCTATTCATCCAATTAAACATAGGTCAAGGAAGGTAAACATTCAATACATTTGTGACAAACATGTCATTTTAATATTTTGCCAATTTTGTGAAAATGTAATCACACATTGTCCACATGTACTATAGACCTATTAGGAGAATCATGCATTATGGCGGAGGCATACCAGTCGCCATAGCGACATTTCTAGTTTTCATATTGTTTTTGTTTTTTTTGATAGAGGGGAAAACAAAGTAAAGGTGTGGGTCATTTATGGTGACAGCGAAATAAATACACAAACTAGAAATGTCGCATAGGCGACTGGTATGCCTCTGCCATAATGCATGATTCTCCTAATAGGTCTATAACATGTGGACAATGTGTGATTACATTTTCACAAAATTGGCAAAATATCAAAATGACATGTTTGTCACAAATGTATTGAATGTTTACCTTCCTTGACCTATGTTTAATTGGATGAATAGGAGAGCATGTATATGGGGATTTAAGAACTTTAAATTGACTTTGACCCTTTCATAAGTTTATGCACTGAGTAATTTTCAAGGTATGGAGAAAAAGTGCAATTTCTGTATTGAACAGTAAATTGTTATCGTTTTCATCTGGCCTTTGATTTATAAGAGAATCACTGTCAGTCAGAACATACATAAATATGTACTAAGTTTCAAGATAGTCTTGAGCCACTTCCAAGATATGGAGAAAGAAGTAAGTTCAGCACTTTCAATTGATCTTTGACCTTTTGACCTTTGGTCTTCTTGGCAAAAAAAAAAAAATCCCAGAGAATCTCTATTGGGTTATACATACATACATCAAGTTTAAAAGAAAATAATCCTGCTGGCATTGCATAAATATAAGGAAAAGAGTAAAACTTTGAAGTATTGCCCTTGACCTTTGACCCCTGACCTTTGACCCTATGAACCCTAAATTCCCTAGATAACCACTGCCACTCAGTACATGCATATATACTATGTTCCATGAAGATACCTCGAACAATTTCCAAAATACAGGGGTCATTCCATGGGGTTGGGTCTTCTCTAGGTTTTCATGTTGTGTAGGGAATAAAAGTCATATTCTGAAAAATTTATCAAATAAATGTCTGTGGTTTGCAGTTATTCTTGGAGAGAAATGTGTGAAGAATTATTTGATGAAAAAAAAAACAAGCCTGTGTACAAATGTATTTTGTCTATGACTGTTTCACTAATGATGTCCCATGGTTTTTTGTGGTTTATGTTGTGACATAAATATATGCCATTTTCATGGCAATGTAAAACAGGAATATACAACCTTTCAGCATTATGCCTATCATAATTAAGAGAGGCAAGGTGACTTCTACAAAGACTATAAGGCACATAAACATTTGTAACAAAATAAGAACACCAGAGCATCTTCAAGCAACCTCATACCTATGTTACAAACGATGTCCATGGCAATTTTTGTTGTAACATAGGTATAGCATGGTTTTACATACACTTCCAATCATAATATGATTAGAAACTTTATTTCTATAATGAGATTTATATTTCAGGAGTATTCTTATCCAAAAATTAGCATCAAAATCCTCCAAATAAACGAGAAAATACGGAACATATCACTGTACTTCAGTGCGATGTCCGGCCTCTTCGTGTAACGTAGGTAAGGAAAGACGCGTCTCGCGATAAAAAGAAGAGCTACTAACTTCAGCAATCGTATTCATGTCACTGGCAGTCCTCCCCCAATGGCAGAAAAACTACTCACAGCCAATATACACCTACCTGGACAGCGCAAGATCTGTTTTTCTGCCGTTGTCCATGTAACGTAGGTACAGGAGTTTTAATGTTTCTGATGTCAATTGGTAAGCTTTTACGCTATTTTACGAAAATAATAACATTTGTCATATTCTGTAATTTTATTAGAGGAAAAAAAACGACATCTAAACCTCTGAACTGGCCAAAAATACGGTGGACGATGATACTGTAGTCCCACATACTGAGATATTTGTTACAGGTTCATGTTCATAATTTTGATTGCCAAATTTTCTGTCCATGCTGGTCTCTGCAAAAGGAGCATATATTCCTCTCTTAGAAAACCATACAAAAGTATATCAGTGTATCTTCACTGCAATATAAAATTGTTTTACCTCCCGATTATTGTGAATTTTTGGACCCTTTTGTCATTAGGTATCTACCAAGGTAGACGTGCTAGAGTTAGTATTAACCACTATATACTAGTTGGAAAACGTAGATGTCCAGACTGCATCTGAACTAGAGAAATAGAGTTTGCCTTATTTTGCTGGTGATATTGAGGGAACTAGGAGCTGTGAAATTCTTTCTCTTTAACAGATTTACTTCGAAAATGTCAATGTTTTCCTTCCAAGATTTCACTGACCTGTTAGATGCTCTGATGAAGTTGTTAACATTTCACAAGGATTCACCATTTCCATTCCATGTTCACCCACTGTGAAGTCTCAAAGCTAAAATGCCAGTGTCCTTTTCAGTTTGGGTGGGTAGTGGGTAGGAAAGGCTTCAATAAAATTATGAACCCCAATCAAAATTGGACTATTATTGCTCTACACTATCATTCAAAAAGAGGGCGACAATTTCGATGGGGGATGAATATAAAATAGGGCCTAGTATTATTTTGGGAGTCTATTAAGGACCATAACCGTAAGCGTAACCCTGACCCTAGCCCTAACCTTAGCTAGGACACTGGGGGCAGCGACCTGCCCTTCCTAGCTTACATCTGAAAACAAGTTTTTAGCACAGAGTATGAAAATGATATTTTCCTATGTTTTACATGCTATATTATTATTATTGATATTTACATCATTTTAAGCATAACCCATTTTTTTTTCAATTTTGGTGGGAGGTACACATGGAACTCTAGCTAATGGGTATGCCAAGAGGTAGAAATGTAAGCAAAATTGTTAAAATTATTTAATTCCATTCATAAACACACAGATACATCCACAGGAATATATAGTCAACCCCGACAAAAATTTTCTTTTAATTTTTTTATTCTATTTCTCTTTACACCTTTTGTTAAGTTTGTTGATGAATCTGCCATGGCTCCTCCTCTGCCACCGCTACGTGTTAAACTACATCCACAGCACTCCCCAAACAGAGAGGCAGCCGACAAAGCAACACCCAAGAAGAGCATATGTAACAAACTAGACGAAAAGAAAACTGCACAGAGGGAAAATGGACAGAAGAAAAACAAAAATCGAGGGCTAAATGGACATTGGACAAAAGAGCAGAAATTAATTTCAAACAAAGAACATGGAGAAGACAAGAAGACTTGTCTGATTTCTCTTTATTAGTTTTCTTAATTAGTTGACAACTAGTTGATGATGTTGTTAGTGTATATTAGGTCAAATTGTGTAAAGCTTCACTTTCTTCTTCTTCTTCTGATTAAGTCTGCCTTCTTTCATACCAGAGTTACAAAGAATTGAAGTCTGTGTAACATAGGTATTGTTCCACAGGTGTGCAGTAGATATAATTCCAAAGAACTGTTACAATAGTGTTATTTGTGGGAACATACATAAAGTCTATATGTGTAGGTTTTAACATCTCACACCACAATAAAGGAAATCAGTTGATATGTCGTAGTGTACCTATGTTACAAAGACATACTGTCTGTGTAACATAGGTAGTACACCGTGGGCAAGGTTGTTGTCTGAAAACCCCTGATTATAACAATAAAATCATGTTTTCACTTGAATACCCATGCAAATCACTTGCTTTAATTGTGGTGCTTTTAAGAATATTGTCATTGTGTCACTCTTGATGAAAAAGTTAAACCTTTGATTGAAATTGTTAATGGTTTGTAGAAAAAAACATGTTAATAAAAGTTGCTTGCAGTTGACATCAGAACATACAATCTTACTAATAATGATCTCATGCGCCTGTTAAATAACATGTTGATGTGCTATGGATGAAAAAAAACGTGGATGTGTTCATTGTTATCATTTCAGAACACAAAATTATGAAGGATGTCAACAAATGAAGTCCTTGTAACATAGGTATTTTGCCATACCTGTTTACCCATGCTGACTGAAAGTGTGCGAAGTAATAAACAGATTTCTAGTGGAATAAGGTGAAGAATGGGAGTAACAAATCAGGGGGAAAAAGGAAATTTCAATTTACCCAACTTGAATTTTCAACTTGTATGTCACAATTTCAGTCCCAACCCCATGGAATTACCCACAGAGAAAAAAGTGAAATGTTAACATTTTACTTGACCTTTTGACCTTTGACCTTTTGACCTCATGACCCCAAACTTTCACCAGAGAATCTTAATTGGGTAATACATGTATACACTAAGTTTCAAGAAAATATCTTCAGGCATTGCATAGATATGGGGGAAATATAGAAATTTTAAGCATTTGACCTTGACCTTTTGACCTTTGACCTTGAGCATGTGCACCCAATAGTTGATAGGCACAACTTCACCCCCTAATACACATACACTGTACATGCCAAGTTTCATTAGGATACCTCAAAAGGTTTTGGTAGTTACCCTGTCCACAAAATTCATTACGGACGGACGGAAGGACGGACGGACGGACGGACGCTACGACGGACGGACGGACGGACGGACGGACGGACAACCCGAAAACATAATGCCTCCGGCACCACTTCGTGGCGGAGGCATAAAAATAGTGTACTTGTAATGTTTGTAGTAATCATGGAACTGAGATGTTTGGTCAGTATACAGGTGTTAAAAAATGTCATATTTCCAAGCATGTACATTGTACAGTGGTATATCAAAAGATATATCATGTCTGCACCTCACAGGATTAGAATAATGAGTCAACTCTTCATTCCCATCAAACCTCTGAGCACAATATGGCACACTTTCTTTGGGCAATAATAACTAGCATTTAGTTAGCACACACACAAAAATATGAGTCAATGGGGCTGTGTAGACATCTGAAATGCTGATAACCTCAACAAACTATTGGCAGGCAGAAAAATACTTGACAAATCTGTTAAAAAGTGAAGCTATTTGTAATTTACAAGCAAATTATGATGAGCTAATTCAAAGCAAGTTTGCCCTTGTGGCTTCATCATATCACAATATGCACACAAGTGTCAATCAGAGATGTACAATGTACACTGTACGCTTTGGAAATGTTCGAAACTACCCTAAGAAAACCCAATTTTATTACTTGAATTTCCTTTTAGTTTTGAGTCAAATAGAAATAATACATGGTACAATCTGTAAGTATTGGTGCTCGGACATTGAATGCCAAGTTAAGATATTTTGATTTTTATTTCATCAATCTTTGCGCAATTGCCGTATTACTCATCTTTTCTAAGTAGGGATGGCAAAAAGTAATTACTATCATAGATTTACAATCTTCCTTTACAGCAATAGAGAGTGGCTGGTCAATATGTAATGAGACATTGTATCAATTGTCTTCATACTGTCAGGCAGATTCAGTTTTGCACATAGAGCCTACTTCAAATACTTTTGAGAGGCAGCTTTGAAGATGGGTTCAAAGGGAATAACTTGGACATGACTCCATCTCTTGGGCTTCTTTTGTGTTACGGTACTCTATAGTGTATGTTGTAAAGCAGCATGTTGGTATAAATGTATAATAGACTTTATGGAAGTGAAAGTAAGATGACCAGAAATAAAATAAGACAAGGTTTGGAGTACATGCATATGTTCAAACTTCACTGTGTCATTGCCATCTTGCAATGGCTCAGTAGGTCCAATGTACATGTACAAAGGCTACTGCAGTAGGTCATACCATGGAGGTAGAACTATACCTCATGGTCATACAGATGAAGCTTCAAATCCCACACTGGTTTCTTCTTTTTCACTTGGGTCTGTCTTGCAGTATAGTTGTACACCTAAGGGAATTGGGGACAATGTTAACCCTTGCTGTGCTCTGTTCACTGACTGGCAAGCATAATGCTGTGCTTTCCTCACTGAATAACACTTTATGTCAGGAAACTTATCTGTTATGGTCAATCAATAGAGATTAATCTCCCTAAATTCCTATTTCAGACTATGGCCTTCCCGTTGGACTGAGGTGCATTTGTTACACCTCAGTTGGCTTGCTCACTTTACAGCTTGGTCTCATAACATTGGAAATTAGAAGGATTACTGAATGCTTAAAATGTATGAAAAAGCTGGGCAAGTTTAGCTAAGTGCCTGAACACTTCGCATGGGTCGCTGAATTTTAACTTTGCCTTTGGGTAAACACAACACTGTTGGGTTTAAGGCTACATTGTACTTCTATTGTTTTTTGTAACGTAAACATCGACAAATGAGGACAGACAATAAAAGCCAACCTTGATTTTGCAGCTAACACCTCCCCCCCCCCCTGATGATAATTCTGATAAGCTACAAAGGGTTGATACCAAAGAGCATCTCTTTTGTACCTCTTTCCCCAATGCTGATAACACATAATGCATGTTCTATAAGTTGTACTTTAATACATTGTATAATACCACTGGTCAGGAAGGGTAAGGATGCTCCTTTTTGTTCCTGGGCATAACCAAAACAAACAAGAACTTCCTGTGTTGGCTCTCCTCTCACAAAAGAATTTTGGGTATACATGTGAATAGATACATGCCAATGGATAGCTACTGCAGTGAAATACAATCTTGTCTCTCAAATCTTGCTCCAGCATCTTGTAGAAGGCAGACACTTCAGCAGGACATATTACACAGTGTGAATCAGCTTACACTACACACAATATGTAAAAATGAGACAGCCACATTAGTTGCTGGTACAATAACACATCATGACAAAATTGTGTTTATGTATAGAATTCTATACATATTGTATAACATTTCAAGAGAGAGATAGAGAAAAAGACAGAGAGGATACAAGTATATGCCACACAATTTCTGTAGTTAAGAAATATTTCAGAGACAATGCATTTAAACACTTCAAACATTAAGTGTACTTTAAAACACACACACACATTCAGTTCAGTACACGCTCCCCAACTGAAGCCTGAATTGTACACTTCAATGTACATTCCCTCACATACAGATCTGCAATCAAATGGAATACTAAAATCTCACTGAGATCTAATTTGCGACAAGTTTCAGTAGACAGCACACAGGTACATTGTATTTAACTGCTCCTCATTCATGTATCATACATTTCCTGGAGGAGGGTATCATGGAACGATACAACCCAAGCTAGCAGAGAAGTGAAAAATAGATGAGGTACATTGTACATCAATGTATGTATTTGTTTGTTCCAAATTCATGGTGTGGCATGAACTTGCTTATAGCTCAGCCTCTCAGAGGATAGTATGGTATCACTGCCTTTGCAATGAATGCATAGCTACAGCTGTATATGGCATGGCAGTTCTTAGCTAATCAGGACAGTAGGATACAGTAGGTGACGGTATCAAACCCCAGGCCTCTATTGTCCTTCTCCACTTGGTCTATCATCATACACAGATCGATTGAACATGCGAGCTCCCCAACTAGACTTTAAAAGTGGAAAGTATCGTGATGGTGACCTGCATCACTTCGGTGATCCCTCGCATTCATCCCCAAGTTGAATATTCGGTTTATGCCAGGTTCAAGTGTGTGTGTGTGGACACTGCTATAGCTTCTGACCATTCAAGGATTGAGAATTACAGGTTTCTGGGACGAACACTGAACAAGGGCTTTCATAGCTCAGTCGCTAAAAGACAACTTTTTGGAGAGGGGTATAAACTCAAAGTCTATAATTTGCCCAAAATCAGAGTGAATAATTTTCATAATTTCGCTGAATTCGTAATTTTCGGGACTTTGTAAATAACTAAAGCAAGCCACCCATAATTCAACCATAACGCTGTCCAAAATTCAACCGCCCGCTACATGTAAAACCTATGCCTTTTTACGCGTGGTCACATTTTGGCACGGGAGGTTGAAACTTGGACACTTAGCACTTTACTTTACATCAAAATCTTGACTGAAAGATCGGTCTGTATCTGGTCGTCATGGATATGTTCTGCGGAGACTGCGTCTGGCTTCAGGGATCCCCTCCTATACAGAGGAGAGCCGTAGCCGATAAAAATAAAGCAAAAAAAATGATAAAATACAGTATTCTGTAGTTTAATGGGTAAACTCGGCCTAGCCGGTAAACTCGGCCCCCAGTGTGCGCATTACAAGTGGCCGAGTTTACCCATAACTGTCTACTCCTCTGGATTGACCGAAAGATCGGTCTGTATCTGGTCGTCGGGGATATGTTCCGCGGAAACTGCGTCTGGCTTCACAGATCCCCTCCTGAAGAGAGCGATAACGTAAAAAAAAGTAAAAGAGTCCTCCGGACAGACTTCTTCTTCTTCTTCTTCCTATACGTCAGTGCAGAACCTCCGAAGACTTATAGTACAAGAGTATACTCGCACACTATAGACGGATCTTTCTAGATCTATCTATCTATCCTCTGGACGGATGGATTTTGTTGTCTTGCTAATCAAAATCATGGTGCCATGCCATGGTCAATAATAATCAATATTAATGGATTGTTATGTTGAACTTGTAAGTTGTAGGCCCCAGACTACAAATTGTATGATGTAATTTACATGTTAGTTGTACAATTGAAGTCATGCAATATAATATCATTATCAATATGACAATAAGCGACAATGTCAGCAGTCTACCCCGATAGTGAAAGTGGTACACTGGTGTAGCTCTAGCCTGCTAACGCTAGGGGCAAACGCAAGTTGCACGCTTCGATAGTTTGATGATTGATGGTGTTTGTTTTTGCTGCCCTAACAGTTACAATGTTTGGTGTTTCATCTAAATTACTGCACTGGTTAATGAAAGGAATAGAGATTAGAGTACCAGTCTAGTAGTAGAATCTAACTTGTTAGTGACACAAGTAGACAACTGAAGTATACTACACTAGATAGTGCATGCAGGTGCAGTGGAATAAACAGTGAGACAAGCTGAGCTGAGTAAACTTACCTTATCAAAGAGAACTTGCCCCACCTCTGAATGTGGAATTCTATATTCCCTGACAACAGACGGACTTTCACTTACAAAACACCACATCGTGGTGAGTGTTTGCACCCCAGCTACTTCATCCGGAGATAAAATAGTCACTTCTCTCGATATCTAATGATCATAATTACTTGGGTAGCGAGATCGAACGAACAACGCGGTGCCTACAGCCACAGGTATTTACAGGTTTATTTAGGTGGAAAAATAATGTCCTCGTCGTACGATCAGAGTATGCATGCAACACACGGCCTGTTGATCATGCCCGGGCGTCCCCCCGCGATGCGCTGCGTAGATTCTCTATGAAAACGTACACAGCTACTCTCGTACTCCTAGCTGCCGCCGAAGCAGGGCTGCCAGCCAAAAGTGAAACACTGCAGGTCGTGAACACAAGATGGCGCTTTGCGGTCAGGCAATGAGGGCTCAGTGAATGTACATCGAGAAAGTATTCAAGTACATGTAATCATATACATTGTACTAGTATTTATTGGGATCAGAGTTGTAAATTGAATTGACCATTGTCATTCAAACTGAATATAATATCACTAAAAATGGATTGTTTTTCTCTCATCATCAAAGATTAGTGTTGTTATTTGTGTTTGTCTTGAGAGCGACTTATCATGAAGGCCTGACCATGCTTGATGACTGTTATGGATTTTGAATACCAGTATACATTTCCAAAGAGATTTCATGATTTAAAAAAAAAAAAAAAATTAAATGGGCTAATTATGATTAAGTGGTATTAGGACTACGTTCATTAATATATATTAAAAGAAAATATGAGAATGAGTCCCGAGTATCCTCGAGCAAGTGCTTTAGGATTTTGAATATACATTTCCAGAAAGAGATATCCTGATTTAAGGGGAAAAAATGGGCTACTTATGATTAAGTGGTATTAGTAGGACTATGGTCATTAGAATAATAAAAAAAAACCTTTAAGGTCTTGATTAATTAACCTGTCGAGGATGAGTCCCGAGTATACTCGAGCAAGTATCCTTGGGAAATACATGCTAATATAACAAAATCAGCCCGTCCTCAATGGGTTATTTAAGTCATCAGTGGCGGATCCAGAGGAGGACACACTGGGCGTGCACACCCTCTTTATTTTTTGTTAAGACAAAAGAAATAAAAAGAAAAAATTGGGGGGTGTGGCCCCCTTTAATTTTGTTAAAGTGCCTCCCCTTTACAGAATTCCTGGATCCGCCCCTGTACTTGAAGAAGCTTGGGTGCATATTCCCCATCAGCATAATGGACTTCTAGTACCGGTATGTCATTTTCAATGTCATATATCTGTGTCTTAATTCGTACATCTTCTTACGACCAAAAATCTTTCCCAAAATGAGACAATCGAGTCTTACACACCACATCCCCCTGTTCCCTCGATCCAAAACTCTGGCTACATTCATGCCTTGCACTGATACCATCTATTCCGTCTGTGTAAAGAACTGGCTTCTTCATAAGGGCCATTAATGATACTAACCGGTAGTAATGATCCTAAAGATGGATTATTTTGCCATTATAGATATGTAATCATTGCATGTTACGTGTATTAACTGAATGTTTTGAGGTAATTGACTAAGATTATTTATGATTAATTGACTAAGATTATTTATATTATCACAAATCTTATCAGCAAAAAAAAAAAAAAAAAAAAAAAAAAGCTGCTGAAAACTGCTTATCCAATAGTGGTGAGCCAATGGAGTAAAATGGAGTCAAAAGGGGAATAAGCTTTCGATGCCAGCAGAATCTTCGTCAGAGGCAAAATGACCAGAATTTTTTTTGGAGGTCATTTGAGTTTTCTTGCAGGTCATTTTGCCTCTGACAAAGATTCTGCTAAGATCGAAAGCTCAGGCCCCTTTTGACTCCATATGACAAATCTTGCCGCATTTGGTAAATCAAATATTTAGTTTACTTATGCAGAAGGTGAGAACGAACTGCACATGGGCTGCCATTATACTGTTAAGCTGTGTAGATCAAGGGTTTTCAGAATGAACTTTCAAATGCACTGTCAAATAAAATTATCCATAAATTCAGATTACACTTTTCTGACACAAACATAAAAATTCAGTAAAAAGGAATTACCACAGTGATGGTGGTGATTATGAACTTTTAGGACAATGATGATGGTGACTGTATTAGTAGTAATAATAATATAATAATGATAATAATAATAATAGTAATAGTAATAAGGATAATAATAATGATAATGATAATAATAATAATAATAATAATAATAATAATAATAATAATAATAATAATAATAATAATAATAATAATAATAACAATAATATAATATAATAATCATAATCATGATGTTTGTCAAGAGGTAGAAATCAGCAAAGTTCGCAATCCATTGAATACACTTCATATTTGCACAAATACATGCACTCTTCACATTTTCTGACAGCAATGTTCAGCTGCCCCTGTCTTCACACACTGTGCCTCAACACACCAACATCCCTGAGGTCCCCATTTGCTCAAAGTTTTAAAGGTAGCAATGCCGATTGATACCAACAGCAGAATACATGTATGAAGACCTGTCAGTTGGGGTATGGACCAATTATCCCAAGTTGATATGCTTACTATTCCAGCATAACACTTTTTTTCACCGTCCCAAGAGATCCTTACACAGAGTCAACAGTCAAACAGGATGAAGGCAACTGTCAAATCACACAATCCTCTGTCTTCATTTTCTTTATTGAGATTCGTTTGATTTCAGTCACATTCATACATGTACTTCAGAAAGAAAATATCCACCACTCAGCTTCACATCCTGTACATAATGTAGACCTTTAATACACAAAGCAGCCACCAGAGAAATGATACTCTTTAGAAATAACCATCTCATATGGGGGTATTATCTTTATCAAAAACTAAATTCAAATAATAACCCATCATATTGAAGCTTAACTGGGATCGATTCATTAGAAAACATTTTAGGTTATTCTAATGTATTGACAATCACATGCTTCATTTTCAAATGTTATTAGAAGCAAACATGATGATCGCATTCACATCAATGCTACCCAATGATTACCATATAACATCTCAACCATCGCTGTAAGCTTCGGTATGCACGAAATGTAGAAGGGTGAGCATGAAAGAAGTACAGTCATTTTCCCCCATGCACATGTACAACTGTAAATTTTAATGAACAAGTGGCCTATGTATTGCTTACAAAATGCATCCTAAAGATGAGGTGAAGGGGAAGAAAAGTGCAATGACACTGTTGCCATTTACAGTTACATACATTGTACTCACAATCGCAGCAAAAAGTGTTGATCAATTTTACAATTGTAAACAAAAAGGAATCCATCATGAATTACTATAGTACCTGGAATCTATGAACTGCATGGAATCATGTAAGGTAACTATGCTTAAAGCTATCAATCATGTAATTAAATAAATATAATTTTGTGTTCCAAGTTTCCAAATTTGCCAGTGATTCTATGTTTTTCCACACTCCCTAGAAAGTAAATTGGAAGGGGACAAAAAGGGCAGACACATGTACAATAAAACTTCATGTACATGTTATGAGCATGTTACAATACGAATAACACATCCACTTGCAAAAAATCATATATCTTTAACATAACCAATAAATGGTATGTTACAAGAATATGATATCATGCACTGATAATTAATAATATATACATTAATCTTTATGTAAATATATGCATAATACTTCATATCTAAGTGTTTTTTTACACGCAACCTGGCAAATGTATGTGTTCATTATCACATTTTTATCAATCATGTTAAGTAAAATCTCCATACAAGAATTTTCATGCAAGAGTCCTCTGAAATAATACAGTATCTTTTGTCTTCAACTTTCACAATAAGTGAGGCAATATATTACACAAGCATGGGTGTTGACTGTACATAATTGCAACATCTCAAGCTAAATCATCAAAAGCAAATTCACTTCACTATAATTTGTTAGGAAAAACATGGGGGACTCATGCTCAGCTAAGCTACACTTTTATCTAAACTTGACAATACAGTGGCACTTATTGTGGTACCGTACCTCACAAGGTTGCATAATGGACCAAATTGCAAACCTACCTTTTCAGGAAACTAACAAAAACTCTTTCCACAAACATTGTTATGTGAATTCAGATACTTTTTAAACCTAAAAACAAAAAAGTATCCACACACAGTACAATTTTTGTGTAATTCTTATGGACAGAAAAACAACAACAAACAATGCTTGAAATCTGCATGTGCTTTGGCCATGCACAGGAATCTTACTCATGGGACATTACATGAAAACACCCATACATATTGAATAAAAAATAATGTCCCTTATCCAGAGGTTGATTCCTGCTCAAGTTTACAATTTGCAGTGATTGATGCTACATTGCAAGATTAGTTATTAGCTGATTTTGGGGTGCCCTATTTTATGCTGAATATCTATTGATGCATTGCTGCAACGGATTTTATACTTGCATGACTTGAAATGTTTGTGCACTGCGTGGCTACATTAACACATGAACATCATACTATCCACTGAAGTACCATGCAGCACTGTCAAAACAACAAACAAACAAATTTGTTCTATTGTGAGATTTGGATTGCAATTTTTGGTGGACTTTGGGTGTAAACATTGCAAACTAACACAGTAATAGCCAACATGACAGTTACATTGTCAGTTAGGGCAGTGTAACACTACATACATGAACAACGTGTAGTGTTTGCAGAATTTATAACATCGTTAAGATTACTTCAATCTAATTATGCAGATTTTTTTAACATGATAATAATCATTCAGGTTCATTTATCCAGAAATATTGTTGGTAATCTCTCCTCTCCCTCATTGCAACATGTTTTTATAAATTCATTAATCTTGGCTGAAATTTGAGAAGGGATTTGGAATGATATGTAAAAGCAATGACACAAAATTATCCTTTAAGATCATTTCTAACCTTTCATGAACAATCTAATACCAGTGTGGTCTCATCAGGACTTGAAAACGTATCCTCACATTGTCACATTTGGAGCATTGCCATACACATTATTATTCAACTTGGAGCAACCATAGCCCAATAGAGCTGTATATAGCTAGAGCAACAGCAGACTTTTCCAAAAGATAATTGGCTATGTCTCTGGACCATTCCTGTTTGGGTCTCATTGGTATTTCTAACCTATCATCAACCTCATCAAAGGCAGAATAAGGCCCTTCTGAAACACCCATCAATCTTGCATAACAACACCTATGATAAAAGGCACATTTTGAAAGCTACCCCAGTGTGGGTGGACAAGATAAAGGAATTGTGCAGGACATGGTACAGTGTTTGTAGAGGAGAGGAGAGCAGATCAAGATTGTGTCATACGAAGCAAATCTCTTGAGTATCCCATTATAGTGATGAGTTGTGCAATATGAAGAGGTTGATTGCAAAATAAGTTAAGTGCCATTTTAGACATCTAAAAATCAAGTTCATCATCAGATAGAGAAAATTACAACCTTTTCTGTGATACCTCACTTGTTACACAAAAAGCAGTATTCTTGAAGTTATGATTAAGAACAGCCCATATTTTCTTACAATTTTTTATGTTTTTAGGCAGCCTTAATCGCACCGCTCTGTAATTAACAAGAAGAGAGTTTAGTTACCTACTTTGCAATCAAACGCTTCATATGATTAAGCCATTTCAATTCAAAAGCATTTTCCTTCTTTGGAGACACCCCCAAAGTGAGTAATTTACAGATACACAAAACACTCTGACAACTCTATCGATCACAACACTAGTGTACTTGTTGTTTGAGGAGGATGTAGATTACAAAATGTACACATCCCCAACCACGAACAGATCAGTTGAAAAGCAGATTTGGTGAAAGGGTTGGTATACCACCAATTATCATTATTGCATACAAGTGTAAAAACTTTAACAGCGGCAGTGCAATTTGTTGACAACGCTGTAAGTGCACAGCATGAGCCTTACTTGCTTGTGTTCGAAAAGCATTGAGTACTATCTCCATCTCCAAACTACCATAGTTTTGTAGATTTTCTCAGCAATTGTTACGTGTTGGAAAAATATCGACTGTTACAGTAAATGAAGAAAATACATTTCTATTGTGAAGTGACGGTGTTTTAGTCATGACAAAAAAAAAGGAAGGACAAATTAGATGCAATTACTGCATATACACTCTGCATGTGCCTGTTGCACAGTAACTCTGTATTACCGGAAGTGCACAAAAAAAAAAAACACACACACACCAAAAATGTGACCCCACTTGACCTTTGCATGTTGCACATTAGTGCCTAAGATCACCTCATTCATTTGCATGTAGCATGCAGCCAGCATACGGACCCAAAAGCTAGAGACAAAATGTTTACATCTATATGCAATGGGGAGAATTCTCAATAACATCATCAACTTTACAGCCTGATGACATGAAAGGTAAAAACCATTGACTAGTGCATGGTTGCCTATCTGTGCAGAATACAGAACATGCTGATGCATAGTACAGAAAAAATAATAATAAATGAATAAAAAACAAACAAACACATCATACGAAACATTCTGAAGGCAAGAGAATCATATTTTGGTTCAAATATAGGAACTTTTTTCCATTAAATGTGCTAAAGCAAACAGTTAATATACAACTCTTCTTCTCAAATTCGCACTTTCTAATTTAAATGGAAATAATAAATTGAAAAGACATACTGGTAGTTGATAATTGTTAACACATACTAGTCGGCAGGTTTGATAGTGAAAAGTTAATGTGTGTTATGGAAGGCAAAATATTCCAGTTTATCCTTTGAAAGAGTATACCAATAACAAGATGAAATTAGATGAAAAAAGCAATCAAAGTTTATTTCAAGCTATGTTTAAATGTGACACTTGTCATGCAATACATGAGAAAACATGTACACATGTTAAGACTTACATGGTGTTTGATGTACATGTATACTACAGTAGCATAAAGCTAAAGCAATGTGAAAATCTGAAAGAACTACAAGGTTTGCTGCAAAGTGCAACAGAGACAGTACAGACTGTTCTTGGA
Organism: Diadema antillarum; assembly: GCF_040938485.1. Taxonomy (NCBI): domain Eukaryota; kingdom Metazoa; phylum Echinodermata; class Echinoidea; order Diadematoida; family Diadematidae; genus Diadema; species Diadema antillarum. The sequence continues at coordinate 11,647 of NW_027272080.1, read as the reverse complement.
ATACATACAGTGTAATACAGTGCTTTTTCCAAATGGTGACCATCATAAGCTCGTGGTTCTGGTGGATCTATTCTGATACATATTCATTCATCTTACCATTTGAGTACCCCATCATCATTACTCTTCCCATAAAAAATGTACCAAATCCCACAACCCTATATCCTACACTTCTTGTATTCTTGTTCAGAATTAGGTGATCCGAGTATCCTCTCGGATCACCTTCTGTTTTTGTACGGATTCTTTCTTCTTCTTCTTCTTCTTCCTCTTCTTATTTCTCCTCAAAAGTTGTGTAGAGGTTAGCTCAGAAAGTCCTCAGCCTATCAATTTCAAACTTATGCCATATATGTATCATGTCCCAAAGACGACAGATCTAGTTCTACCTGATCTTTGACTGCGAGTCTTTTTTTTTTTCCCAAAACAAATAAAAAACTTCCCTGTGGGACAAAATGCAAGAGCAAGTTTAATGAAGCAATGTTGTGCCATGCTTGGCATATCATGAAATCAGTGCACTTCAAGAATTGCTGTGACTTTTAGCATTGATATCAAACAAGTCAATGACCTAGTCACTTCAGAATCAAGGGTTATGATTTAATCAAATATTCCTTGATTTAGGGCATAGACTCTGAACTTTGGGATTGGGCCTGCATTTTCCCCCCTTTTTTTAATCTTTCAATTATATTCTTTACAACTTGTATCAGTGAATTGCCCTTACATGCATTGTCCTTGAATTTCATATGATGAAGTAGAATAATAATTTTTCTGAGTTATCATAAAATTATTAAAAAAAACATAGGAATAAATATAAAAACTAAATTGATATACATAGCAATACAAACTCACTGTGAGCTCCCAAGTATGGTTTGAAATATGTTTGAAAATACATAAATGTAAGAGAGCTCCAAGGGAAAGGAATATAGGTGAAACTCAAAATGTATAAGAGAACTGGAGATCACAACAGAGTGAATTGTAAATGTGAACACTACATCGCCTTGCCTCCCATTGGTGCTTGCGACTGCGTTTCTTATCAAGTCATTTGGAGCAGGGAATCGATGGTGGCGTCTTTATTTCCGTTGTTAGCTTCCAGGACCGATCGGATCACCTCGGAATCTGTACCGGGGAACATCTCTTGCAGTGCCTGGAGGTCTGCCTGTGTGATTTGCGGAGGTTGAGGGCGCGGTTGATGCACAGGCATCATTGTCTGTTGGGGTGGATAAGCTGATGAAAGGAGGGAGAAAGAATATACTAGTAAATGATTCCGAACAAAAGTTTTCATACTGTATTAAGTTACGTACACAGTAATGTAGTGACCTTCAAAGTTTTCTGATACCAAAACATACAGCAACTCTGATATGTGATCCTTCAACCAAAAAGTCATTGAAAGTTATTTTCTGATTACTTTATTCTACTCAGCTGAAGTTTCAGTTGAAAATTTGCAATTTACAAAATCCAATGTTGAGTTACCTTTGACTAAGGAGATTTGCCCAAAATCTGATCTGAGCATCTACATCCCAAGTAGCATACCTGGGCCCTGTATAAGAAATCCACCGACTGTGGGTAATAAGACCTGACCTGACAATCAGAAAACGTAATGTCTTCATCATCCTCTGGGGTTAAAGCATAACAAGAGACCCGTGGGTCTAGCGCTCACCTGAGTATCGCAAGTTCACCTTTCATGCAAGTTCCCCTTTCACACAGTCACTAATCTAAATTACACACAGCTCTCCCAAAATTTGACCAGGCATTCTCAAGTAGAAGATGACAATGCACAATTAGGGCCCAAATTCGAACCCCCCCCCCCCCCCCCCCCCCCCACTCATAGTATCAATTTTAGCTCTATCACTTCTGGTTCTAGAGAAGAACACTTTTTTTTAAAAAAGATTCCTTAATTTGGGGGATTGGGGGCCCTTGGGGCCTTCCTTGGTGGAGCATGGTGCCCATTTTAACAAATTGTGATCATAACCCCCTAGGGATGCTACCTACCAAGTTTGGTGAACATCCATCATGAGGTTTTCAAGAAGAAGATGAAAATGTACAATTTAGGCCCAAAGTTGGACCTCCCCATCCCTCCCCCTGCCCGCAAAAAAAATAAAAGGGGGGGGGGGGGCACCCCTGGATCTGCTATGAACAAACTTGAAACTACAGTCATTAATGTACTAACTCATACTATTAACTTAGCTCTATCACTTCTGATTCTACAGAAGATTTTTAAAGATTCCTTAAGTTTGGGAGGTTTGGGTCCCTTGGGGCCCCTTGGGTGGGGCATGGTGCCCATTTGAAGAAATTGAGATCTCTACCTGCCAAGTTTGGTGAAAATAAGTCATGGGGTTCTCAAGAAGAAGATGAAAATGTACAATTCAGGCCCCATTAGGACCCCTCCCTTGGGTCCCAAGAGGGGGGGGGGGGGGGGCACCCCTGATTCCGCCATGAACAAACTTGAAACTACAGTCATCAATGTACCAACTCATAGTATTAACTTAGCTCTATCATTTCTGGTTCTAGACAAGAAGATTTTTAAAGATACCTTAACTTTTTTTTTGGGGGGGGGGGGTTGGGCCCCTCTGGGGGCCCTCTGGGTGGAGCATGGTGCCTATTTTAAAAAATTGAGATCCTAACCCCCTAGGGATGCTACCTGCCAATTTGGTAAAAATCCATCAGAAAGATTTCAAGAAGAAGACGAAAATGTACAATTTAGGCCCCATTTGGACCTCCCCACACCCCCCCCCCCACCCCTGGATCTGCCATGAACAAACTTGAAACTACAGTCATTAATGTACTAACTCATAGTATTAACTTTTTAGCTCTGTCACGTCTGGTTCTAGAGAAGAAGATTTTTAAAGATTCCTTAATTTTTTTTTTTTTGGGGGGGGTTGGGTTGGGACCCCTTGGGGCCCCCTGGGTGGGGCATGGTGCCCATTTTCACAAATTGAGATCCTAACCCCCTAGGGATGCTACCTGCCAAGTTTGGTGAAAATTGATCTTGGCCTTTTCAAGAAGAAGATGAAAATGTAAAAAGTTTACGCACGACAGACGACGGACGACGGACGATGGACGACGCACGACGCACAATTGCAATAGCTCACTTGAGCCTTTGGCTCAGGTGAGCTAAAAATGCACATCTCCATCAAGTCATAATTGCTGGGACTTTTTCCTTCACAGATAAGAGGCACAATACTTTTCCAATCCCAAATTTGCACCTTCTTTGTTGCATTACACTTCCATTTTTTTCAAAGTGGCACAATACTTTGTCTGTTTAAAGCAAAAATATGCAAGATCAAGGAAGTTTGATGTATCATGAGAGTACACTGTAGTTCAGCACTGCTTTATCATCGTCAGTATACCTACCTCCAACTGGAGTTGCTACAGGGCCATAAGGATATGTCCCAGGGATGACAATTGGGACCTGTCCTCCATACACAACTTGCTGAGGAGCTTGGTACACCATGGGCATGACTGGCACTTGCTGAAAGTTAGATAAAAGGAAAAAAAACATGAAAACTCACGCCTATAGCATAGTACCTTCACAACAACAACAACAAAAGAAAAAGTTATCATAATCCAACTGAACCATGCAAATTTCATTTGTTACACTCAAAAGGACCAGACAAGAGAGGATTAAGGGAGTTTTCTAAATCAGGCACACACTTTTTAGACTACATACAGTGGCAAGGAACAAGTTACCATCATAAAGAAAACTACAATAATATTTCCCTTGCTAGTAAACAAAGTGTATGTGCTTTGGAAAGAATAACTAAAATTTGTGACGCCACTGCTTTCTGAGACCTGATATACTCAATTCTGGTCAGCATTCTAGAACATTTCTAAAATTCTAAAACTCTTATGGTGGAAATGTTTGTGATGTTGAAATCATATGACGGTCTACTGAGAGCTACTACAAATATGATCTTCGATGACGACAATGAAAGTGAGGTCACTCAAGCTGCTCATGATGACTGCCTTCCTCTGTTCTCTTTCTCTTACCACATATGAGAAAATCAGATTGATCATGCCTTCCTTGTCTTCCCCTTGCCTGCCGGTAAGTGGGTACCAGTCATCCTTGGTCTCACCATTTAACACCGTCGGCGGAAGCGTGATGAGAGCCCACGCAATCTTGTTGTCTGTCGTAAAGGCTTTCTGCATTGAACAAAAATGGAGCAATACAATGTATACTGTCATGAAACCTCTGATGGTCAGATTTAAACACTTGCACAAGGTGGCTTTTGTCCAAAATGATATCTTATGTAAATTGCATTTACACAAGACCATTCTCAACTGTTGGAGGAGTACCTGGTAGTTTTAGTCTAATCTATGAGATCCATCTGATCACATACACAGTGTACACTGTACCTTATCACAGTATAGTACGTTACTATTTCCTAACAAGTATCTCTCATGGCCATTAGCACGGCTACACTTATTGTTTTGATGACATGCAACAGCCTGTGGTGTCAGCCCTGTTTACAGCTCTGCAAGCAGCAACACTACAGTGTATGTGCAGCCAAGGTTTGCACAAATTCTGCAGAGATTGTCATTAGTGATGGTCTGTGCTACACAGTGCTCATCATCCAAAACCTGAGCACATTATTTCCATTGCCAGGAGTTTTTAGCTCCCTTTCCTTCTCACTTTTGACATCACAATATTTGCGCAGGAGGGACTCACCTCATCAAACAGTTCAAGGTGCACTGAATCTACCCCTTGGCTCATATTGCACTGGATGGTCTTATTCCACCTTGGATTCTTGGAACCATTAACATCTGTTGGGGTCTCAAAGACAGCGTGTCCCACTCTGATACGGCAGTAAGGGTCCATCCTGGATATGCCATAGTTCTTTGCCAGTTTAGCCTGTGTGACAAACAATATACAAGTGCATCTTTTACATTCCAAATAATACACATTTATTGCAGAAGTATTACATTACTATGAAACATGTCCTTTCTTTAGGCAATGTAAAACTGCATGGTTTACAAACAGGAAATTTACACCTTTAATCTATAATCTTCATTCTTTTCTATACTTGACAGGCAAGTTCTTTGTTTTCCTTCATTTGGGGATGATTTTTTTAGGGGGGTCGGGAGACGGTTCCTTTTTTTAATTCACTTTAAAAAAAAAATCACGAATACAGTGTACTGTAAAAGTGGTTTCTTTCGCGGTGGTTTTATTTTTGCGCTTTTCGCGCTTTGAGGTTGAACCGCGAATTTAACATCACACGAAAATGTTTTGAACTCGTCGCTTGTACAACGCTATCATTACCGACCGTGAATTTAGACACACGCGAAAAAGTCTGCACCAATGGAAACCGCGAAAGTTTCTGTACGCGAAAGAAACCACTTTTACAGTAACTGCAATTAGTTATAACATTACAGTAATCTATTTTATACTGAAAGGCATACTTCATATTAATTCTAATTATATTTCATATTCCATTTTTTAACAAGAACATTGAAACATGACAATGTATCTATCTAGGCAGAAGCTAACCTGAGCTATTGTGATGCTGAGTCTGCCTACATATGCCCCGGGACTCTGGGTGTTGACTGCACCATACTGCATTGCTCTGGCTGTCTGTTCATCTTGGTTTATCTGTTGCTGGGTATCGGACTGCGCCCCACCAAGCCGAAGAAAGTCATCTGGTAACTGTCCCACGATTACCTATATGCGTTAACAAACATGATAAGAATGGAGGTAAGTCTGACATGTAATATCCACATGTAATGCCATGGCCACCCAAGTTTGATAGCTTAAAAATAGTATTCCTGATGCATTTTAATGAAGTTAAAAGTCAAAGGTGCAGCAAAACTCTTCTATACAGATGAAAAATGTCCATTTAGATTTTTCTTTTCATTCTCCGCTTTTATTTAATGTAAAACATCCACAGACACAGCAGAGAGAAAGCTGTACAGCCACGAGTCAGAAGTGCATTAAGAAACCAAAATTTCATATACATGTTTTCTTCACACACACACACACACACACACACACACACACACAAATGAACAAACAAATAACAATCATTTGAAACATACAGTCAAGCCTGCCTTAGCGGCCACCTGTCTATAGCGGCCACTGAAAAATCCCCCCCCCCCCCCGCCCCCAAGAGAAAAGCCCTGTTTAAGACCCTGTGTAAAGCGGCCACCTGTCTTAACACGGCCAGCGCCCACAAATTTTGTTTCCCGTAGTAGATTTTAACCTGTCTATAGTGGCCAAAGACCTGATGGAGCCGTAGCCGAGCAGATAATTCAGCGTGTTTTGCTGCTTTGTAGCCGTGCCAGTTATTCCTGGGCAACGTTCAGTGATAGCCACCACTTCAGTCATCACTAATTCAGTCATAACAAAAAAACTTTCTTCAGAATTGTACACATATGCTACTGTGCAACAATTTCATAATCACCGGCATTGTTCAATGCATGAAACACATGCGTGCATACGTACACACATACATGTGCAATGTACCGGGTACATGTACATGTGGGCTATGCACACAAAGTTTGAAAACCTGTCTATAGCGGCCACCTGTCTATAACGACCACTTTTTCGTCTCCCTTGGGTGGCCGCTATAGACAGGTTTGACAGTAGTTTCACATCACTCCAAGGCCTTTACTGACTGATTCTTTCAAAATATCCTTTAAGAAATCAGCAATAGCAAAAAATGATCTCACTTGGGAAAAATCAAGTATGAAAAGATGCAGCTGTGAATGCTCTGTATAACACAAGTTTGTATTCTACTTGTCTTAAGGCAAAATGTATTAGGCAAGTGAATTAGTTATGTTGGAGGACTAAAATGCCACAAACTTTGTAACATTTATAACATTTTATGTACACTGTACCTCCAAAATTTTTATTCAGAGATTTAAGCAGGCATGTGTAAATTGTTGGTGTACACTCCTTGGGTGACTCTGCCATCATTTGTATGGGAGAGGAAGGAGGAAGGGAGGGAGAAAATAACAAGCAACAAAACAAATACCAAATTAAAATAAAACAACCTAATGAAACAAATGGAAACTGAATTTTTCTAATTCTAGAACTGAAGGAGCAAGTTCCTTGGTCTAATCCTCAGTACGGGTCATATATAAAATGTAGAATGGAGTCAAGATCCCTCTCATCGGGCAATAACATCAATACCCCAAAAAGTAGTCGACATGACCTTATTTGTATACTAACTTACAAAATTACTATGTTACAAATTAAAATTTGGTAATCATGTAGAAATGCACACCATGCACACCTACCATTTCCTTCCTCAATTTGTCAATGAAAACTTCTTGTGGCTATCAGAAATGTCAAGATGGACCATATCTGACGGTTTCATGAAATTTCATAGCCAATTACAGAAGAAAAGTAGCTAATTATGACTCAAAAGTACGCCGATCGACGGCTGTGTCAGCGTAGCATGATGGATGATCGATTGTGTGGAAGAGCGATAAAACGATGATAATCGATTGTTGTAGTCTGTAATACAGCCGCTTGTTTGGTGTTTAACCACATAAATTACGTCGGCTTGACAGTAAAAAGTGGAAGAAAGAAAGTGATCTTGATGCGTCTGTTTTTTATCAGTTTTAGTTAATTTTCTCCTGTGTGTGCATATGACTGTATATCTATCACCATTTTTTGCTGACTAACTGATGGAAGGATAATATGTGTACAAAACAGTAAAAGATATATGAAAAAAATAAAGAAAATGATATCCATCATTAATATTGCACAACAAAATGGACCTTTACTACAAAACAAAAGCAAATATTGGGCTTGCAGTTCTTGTATGCATAATTTAAAAAATGAAATGGAAAAATGAATGCTATCATAAAAACAATTATTTATACAATGTACTATAATTCGAACTTATAAATTAAAAACATACACTGTATTGCCATGTCAATTTCAATCTTCTGTTTCCACCGCGCCATGAGTATCTTTTTAGGTGAAATGAGCACTAAGAAGTCCACTATATTACTACATGATTGTACACTTTTTCTAACACTATTCTCATTAATTTATTATTATTAGGCCAAGTAAAAAAAGAAAGTAGTTTCTCGTCCGGGTTTTTTGAGCAAGGCGATGAGGGAGGTCCTTACTATTTGATATCTTACTATTTTTTCGAGGATTGTCAAAATGAAAGTAATATGTGTTTCTCGTCCGGTAATTCTGAGAAAAGTAACGAGAGAGGGCTTTACTATTTTGTATATCCAATTTATGAAATGAAATATCACTCTGTTAAGTGGTAGCTGTGTTATGAAAAACCAGGTCCCAAGTGTATGTCTTGCCTGCACTCTCAAACATTTTCAAACAAATAGATATATGTACCATACTTGAAATGAAACTTCATGCATGCAGAAATACATTTGCTTTTTCTTTCCATTACAGATGTCAAGGGAAAATGACCATCTTAATACTGGTATTTAGTGTTGTAATGGCATTTCTGATACCAGTGTACTTGCAATTCTGATGCATTGTGCTATTAATTGAAACAGGTATAAAACATGTCTTTCAACAAATGTACGACTGAAATGAATTCCATGATATTCAAAACACTGCTTTATTTATTATTGTGTTTGTGACATTTTGTGTCCACACAGCTGGTATAGTGTATGTATATATGCATTTCTTCACAGTAGTGTTGTAGCACATTCAACTGGAAACTGGCTTGTACAATTGCAGATGGATGTCAAAATGATACGATTTATGGCATTATAGCATTAAACAAAGATGTTTCTTCATGTTCTAAAAAGACATTTGATAATCACTCATCATTTGGATGATGATTGTACAAGTGGAAACTCGATATAACAAGATGGTCGGGTACGAGTCGTGTTCCTCGTTTTAGCCGATATCTCGTTATATCAGTAGGCATAAAAGAAGGCATAACATAACATAAAGACATTAATTTGCACACGTGGGACTACCCATCATCTTTCAATCAATACTGATAACTTGCTAATGTGTGTGAGGTAATTACTCACCTTTATGGGTAAGAAGATGTTTTTTTCGCCAATGAAATCCGATATCAAGAATGTTTTTCTTATTAATTGTAGAATAGATGTTTGAATTTGTAAATCTACATAGCTTGCGATTGTGTGAAGATCGTCTGTGGATTGGTATGTGGTTATGGTATGGGTGTTGTGTGTGGAAAGCTTGAATATGGTCTGCACAATGCTGTGTGTGTGTGTGACACATTCTGTATGTACATGACTGCATGTGTGTGTGTAGATGGGGAATTCCCTACGTAGAAAGCCAATCACAGCATCAGATTGCCTCACACTTGCTAAATGTCATGATGATGTCATGTATACGGCCGTCCCACCACATTTTCTGCATGTATCAGTGCGCACACACACACACACACACACACACATATACACGTACAACACGCGGTGCTAGCTGTAGAGTGAACTGTCATGAAGAAAATGTGTGTGTACAAGACAGTTTTTGGCGCATCGAGCTTTACAATCTCGGACCGTGATAGCACAGGCGAAGTTAAGCTTTACCCGAAGACATTTTGCTTTACCTCGCTATATCAGGTTTGATTGGCTATGTTTTTCTTTGTTTGAAAATCACAAAATTTATCTCGTTATAGCAGTTATTTCGTTATAGCCAATCTCGCTATAAGAGTAGCATTTTACATGGACTTGTGTGGAAGGAAATTTGGGACCGGGAAAATTTCCTCGTAATAACCGATATCTCGTTATAGCAGTGTTCGTTTTATATACCGAGCTTCCCCTGCCCTGTATACCACACTACAGATGTTACGATTCACGGCCGTGTCCGTGAATTTACGTCGTAAAGAAAAGTATCCCGCAGAAATACGATACAAACCAGAATCCGTGGAAAAGTTAGTTATTTTGTAGATACACCCATTTTATAATTCCACATTTGCTGGAAAAGCGCACTCATTTTCTCTTCAAAATACATCGCCATCAGATGCAACGTTACAGAGCAGAGTGTACGGGCCTCTACACATTCGAATGTGTTCATGCGTGCGATGGCCTGGGGACCCGATTTGGACAGCTAGCAAGTTACAGACACGGCCGAAAAAATAGTAAATATCAAAAAAGTTGATGCGGCAACTGAAAATCGATGCGGGCGGGGAGCGGGCTGGGACGAGAATTATGAATTTCTTGGTATTTTCAGCGCCATTTTGAAAATAGTAAATAGTAAAAAAATCGATGCGGCGGCCAAAATCGATGCGCGCGAGGACGAGAAACTGGTTTCTTTTTTTACTTGGCCTTAGGCCTACAGTATATGCATGTAGACTACTAGAAACAAATCCCCTTTGAATTCAACTTCCTTCTCATCTTCTTTTCTCTCTCTTTCTCTCTCTCCCTCCTTCTAATAGCCTTGCCTTTTTCTTCCACTTTTCCTTCAACTTCATTCTATTCCCTTCAACACTATTCAAATTATAAAATTATCAACTTTTGTCAAGATCAAATCAATAGGAAGCCTACTTGCCACAATTTTTAAAGAAAGGACGTCCAAATCCTGATATGAATAATCTGTATCAATAATTTGAATACTATTAGTAATAGTGATAAGATCGTGAAGATTGTCGCAATGGAAACAATGAGAAAATACGGTAAAAACAAAAAAGAAAGTAGGCCCTACACATAATATTGCACAAATCGTGTTCGATAGTGTGAATAGAATCTAGTAAACGGCTAATTAGAGACTACCAGAATCGATTATAATCGTTGACATCGTTCTCTGCGAAATTGATGCACTACTTACTACGTCGGATATAATGTTCGCGACCAACATACTTTTCAGCTCCGATTTCTCATTTTTCTTCCCTTTCGGCTTTATAATTCCATGGAAATCTTGGATATGGTTCAATTTAGCATCTCCAATAGCTGCACAAAATTTGATTGACAAACGGCGAAGCGAACGGTAGGTGTGCATTTCTACATGATCACCTAAAATTTTAGTCACAGTTACTATTAAGGGAGCTACTTCTACCGCTAATTTAAACCGGGCGGGTATACTGGCATGGGGATCAATGGGTGGCCCATTCATTCACTGCCCACTGGAGTACATTCAAGAAAAACAATGTACAGCACTGGTCAGCAGAAAAAGTGCATCAATTGAGGCATTCATTCATTGTTTTTTTCTTTTAAATATATTCTGTATTTGCATGCCACCTGTGCAAGGATTTATGATATTCGCCATGGTTTGGCCGCAGTGTATGCGCGTTGAATCTGTGCGTATGTGAATGCAAATCTCTCGCACAGCGTGGAGTATAGAGTACCGCGCTCTCTTACGTCTTAGTGCGATGGAGACCCGGTCTATACAGCTCTCGTTCGTGCTTGGTAGAATCATAGCATGTGCGCTAATCCATTCACAGGCGGTGCACAGCGGAACGTTGTGAATTCAAAGTATGGGCATACACTGTATGGGGTCGAATGATGGGCGCAGGCGTTCGAACCATGGGCGGGCGCAGCTCACAGGCGTTCGATACATGCACTCTAAATTGCTTCCGCAATTACGATTGTAGGCGGTCAAAAAACGGGCAACTTGCTTTATAAATTCAACTGTACATATGGCCTACTGGCTGGCCTGTCATGTAGAGTTTAGTTAGGTGTCCCCGATAAACCCCTGCCCTGGCCTGAATTTATGATCAAGATAAATACAGGTTATTATATACATGGTTATACCAGGGAGGTG